>NC_136498.1:947500-1190000 GCF_053919585.1 Euprymna scolopes | reverse complement strand
GCCCCTCTTTTTCCTACTCCCCCCGCCACCAAACTTGAAAAAATGCTAACGATTACTTGTCTCGATACCGCTACATGGCGAAGACGTGAGTGATAATTTTATGTTAAATTTATATAGAGAAGTGATCCCCCACTCTAAATATTAAATGTTTATTATTTTAAAAACATTCATTCTTTTATATTATCTCTAAAGGCCGTTGAAACGTATTAGCCAAAAAAAGTAGATTTTGATTTCTTTTTAAGAAGTAAACTACACTTGGTTAGGTCGTAAAAAATACCAAATATTTATCGAAAATATGTAAATTGATCAAGAAGTTCATACATATATATATATATATATATATATATATATATATATATATATATATATACGTCTTTTTCCTAAGATTAAGGGAGGTGGTGTTTGATCAACACTGCTGGGGAGCCATGATGTAATATGCTGTTTTGTTTTTCAACCTCCGAAACAGTGTTTCATGGTAAGCAACTGATGATCCCTTAAAAAATAAATTATTAGTGCTATAGTAAATTCGAGAGAGAGTTGATGCAGTGATTGCAGGTGATTAAATGACTTACTGACGAGATGGTGTTCTAACGAATGATAATTTTTTTTGTATAGTTTTAAAGGTTAAAAACTTCAAAGACAATATATATATATATATATATATATATATATATATATATATATATATGGGCAATTGTAACGTTTTTAAACTGTTAATTACAGAATATATAAAATACTTTACATAGTTTTAAATCATAAAAATATTTGTTCTGTTTTTAGCTATTCATTGCGGACTATTATCCTCATCTTGTAGTTGTTGTTTCACGATGTTTCGGCCAACTATTCCCCTGGCCTTTATCAGGTGGTTAACCGCAACGGGATAGGAATGCTTAACTGCATCCTCAGCAATTACTGCCTTCCATAGCTGTTTGCGTCTCACCACGTTTTGGCCAACTAATCGTCTGGCCGGCTTTGGGTAGGATTGAAACCGCTATCTTTAGGAATTGCTCACTTTGAACCATAGAGATTCAACGTTTCTATCCACTGCGCAACGTGCCCCGAAGAATTCCAATGAATTCCAATTCCAATAAGAATTTCAATTAATTAAATAATATTTTGTTTTTGTTTGAAAATGATTCCAACTTACAATACAAAATATAATAAAATAATCGTAAACAAACAATTTTAAGACGCTAAAAACGTACATGATTTTTATTATCCTCAGTTTTATATCGTTTTGATTAGAAATCTTTAAAAAGTAATAATAATACAGAAATGTGAGGAAAGGACTGAAATATGAAAAAAAAAAAAAAAACATTTGTAAAATGTCGACTTAAAAAACGAAACAAGAGGTAGTTACAGTTTTGTTTTTTTATTTATGCATACGAATCGTAAACCGGAACCGGATTTATTTACGCATGCGCATCGTAAACAAAAGCAGATGGACGGTTTAAACTCCCAAGTAAAACGATTTGAGTTTTATAATATAGTAGATAGATACAAGTGTGAATGTGTGAAAGGACAATTCTCAACCTAAATACTCAACAAAGTTTTAATCTAAAGATCTGAAATTTGGTAAATAGAGTATTCAAACTTTTCCATCGGTTTTCATTCGAAAAAAATAAAAAGAATGCTAAAGAATCAAAACTGAATAATTGGTATATGGGGGGGGGTAATCGAGTTTTTATCTTTTTGTCAATTGTTTCACGAACGCGTAAGACAGATTCATTGTGTTAAGAATAAGTAAGTTTGAAAACACTTTTTAAAGATCATTCTAATCTGATCTAATTATTCCCAACTCGCATAAATGTAATTACAGCAATCGAGCTTATTATAACTGCAATACTCAGAGCACAGCACCATAAAATATATTTTGCAGAGGCTTTACTCATTTACACCCTCTCTCTCTCTCTCTCTCTCTCTATATATATATATATATATATATATATATATATATATATATATTTGTATACATATAGATATATTTAAGTGAGACGAAATATGGTAGCAGGTATTATATGATAAAAACAATGTACCAAGTTCAAACATGCCAATATGATCGGGTCGTATAAAAGAATGGATCTCGAAGTTGTAGTCGTTTTTGTAAGTCATTTTAATCTTGAGAAATAGACATTAATTTACATATCTATTAAGAAAATGTTCCATGCAATTGTACATATTCTTCATATTTAAAATATTATAATTATCTAATAATAACCCTTGATAACCCTCTCTCTCCCATCTAATGTACACCACTATACAAGATACCTAATATGCATATTACTAGACGTCGAAAACCTATGTTGTTAACTAGCACCTTCCTTCCTCTTCTTATGAGAAGCATTAGGCTTCGAAATGCCTGGCCCGAAAAGCTTTTATAACCCTACACAATGTATTGTATTCTCTTATTTCAAACTGATCAATCAATCCATATACATCAGTATGCATTTTTCTATTATCAATATCTTTTCCTCTTGGACCTTAGCTCCGCCTGCAAGTCGAGCGTTTTATTATATGTACAAGTCTTCATTTAAAGAATCTTTCTATACTTCTTTTATCCCCTCTTTCTCTTTGGATGTGTGTGTGTGTGTGTGTGTGTGTGTGTGTGTAAAATAGGTTAAGATTAGTACAATTACCACAGTTATTTACAGCAGTTCTAAAAAGTAACGGGCATTTAGCATAAAGCGAATTTTGAATATTTTATTTTGTATTAAACTATATGAAATTTCAATGTATCTATTTTTCTTCGCCCTTCATAAACTTACAAATACAAGTCAATCGCAAATAAGATTGGAGCAATGTTTTGAGGAGCGTCAATGAATGCATTTTTTTGAATCATTGAAATTATAATACAAAATGAAATTCATTTCAGAAATTGATCTTTCGCGAAATATTCGTTATATTTGATTTCTTGGTATTGGTATAAATAACGCGATATTTTGAATTGATATGGACCTAATATAATGATAATATAATAATAATAATATAATAATAATATAATTATAGCTCTGTTTGAACTTTATAATCGACCATTCAGCTGATTATAATAACTTCAGTATTCGGTGTCTCCGTTATAATTAGTTATTCTATTGTACATTAATACTCCATTAAGTCGAAGAATTCTGACTCTTGGATGTACAATATTGATGGAGAGTTATGAAAATAATGATAACTGTTTTGAGCTCCTTCAAACATAATCTCAGAGGCGAATCCAACAATTTAAATGACAAAGTATAAACGAAACTAAAAAGCACAAATGGATAACTGAAGTAACAGAGGCGGTTACAATAAATATTATTATCACAAATAAAGTTTTATATATATATATATATATATATATATATATAGTCATCCACATACAGAACTGTTTCGCTGTTTCACAGCTCATCAGTGCGGCTAGACAGGCAATTACCTCAAGCCAGGATTGAAACCCGACCGTTTGTACGGCAGTCAAGGCTCCTAACCATTACGCTATTGGCGGCTGCTTGAACGAGTAGTGAGTTTAACGATGTTTTTGATATCGTCTGAAATACCTCCGCTCGATTTGTTTACACAAAGAGCGTCGCTTTTATGCTAATGGTAATTCGTGTTTCACTTCTCAATATGCTCAAATCAAGGTGAGGAGCACTATAGTCATCCACATACAGAACTGTTTCGCTGTTTCACAGCTCATCAGTGCGGCTAGACAGGCAACTACCTCAAGCCAGGATTGAAACCCGACCGTTTGTACGGCAGTCAAGGCTCCTAACCATTACGCTATTGGCGGCTGCTTGAACGAGTAGTGAGTTTAACGATATATATATAATAGAAATTATGATTGTGAACTGATTCTATCCTATAGTAATTAGAATGTAACTTACTAGCACGCACACACACACACATATATATTGTTATACCTAGTCTTAAATAAGACTTATATGGACACACACATAGACACACAAACATATATATATATATATATATATATATATATATATATATATATATATATATATATATATATATATGCACTCCAATTAAAGAAAACAGCTAAGAAGCTTAGAAGAAGCCATCGTTGGATTCAAAAGGCTGGAACGCGAATGACGAGACCAATCAATGCACAGACATTATTTTTCAGAAATCGATTCATTGTCTGACTGTTCGATTAACGATCATATCAAACGAATCTAAAGTATTTGAGTGTACGTCTTTTTCAGCCCATCAAAACAAAAATAGCCCAATCGCTTTCCTGTAAAATCCGCATTCGTCCAGCGTACAGAATTATCACTCGTGTGATTCGCAAACCGACAATAATAGACCGAAACAAAATTGTCGATATTTTTTCACGGTGTATAATTATAGAATGAAGCTGCATATTTTGAATTGTGTATCATTACTTATCAAGGCCAGGAGTAACTGGAGGAGAAGTGTTTATTAAACGGAAGTGATTGCTAGTGATCAGATGAGGAACGCTATGACAATACTTATGAAGAATTTTGTTCGGTTTTTAGAGACAATGGATACTCCCTATTTAAGTAAAGTCTATATGAAGCAACAGTTGCACACTCCTCAACCATACCTCATGTACTGGAAGAACTCCTTGGATTGAGGAAAACAATCTTTTTATATTATTTGTTAAAACATTTGATGAACATTTAAAATTTTATTTTCATTTTTCTTAAATCAATGTTCTATTTATAATTTGAAAAATCCATTTATCACAATAATCAATTAAATATTATCTTTTTATTATTCAATTAAATATTGTATATATATATATATATAAATATATATATATAAATATATATACATGCATATATATATATATATATATATATATATATATATATATATATATATACAAACGTAGAGAGAGAAGGGAGATGAAATAGAGAGAGGCAGAGAGAAACTATAAAGAGACAATATACATAAAATTGATTTTGAAGGTTTTAGAATAAAAATATTTCTAATTCCTCTACAATAATAGCAAAGGCAACCCGGCGTTGCCTCGAACTAATATATAAATATGTAACATATTTCAATTAAAACTTCTCTCTAACTCTCTTCTCCACTCGTTCACTTCCTTCATTTCCCTCTTTTTTCTCCGCTCAGCCCATTTTCTCTCTGGATATACGCACACACAACTAGTTTTTATAGATTCCCTGAGGAATGAGTGAGCATAAGGGAATTAATTCCTTGATAAAAAGATCAGTTACCTCCCTTTAGTCAGTACATCATCTGGCTGAAAAATTGAACCCCCTGAAGCAATCTGCACTAGTTTTTAGGGGTGAATATCATTTTTCTAAATCTTAGGTATTATCCATCCACTGAAAGTTTATATGTTGGATGTCGTGCGACTAACTATAACATACAAAACAACATACGCTTTTATAAATATCCAGGTTTCTTGTGAATCATTTTTTTTATTGGAGTTATTTTGAGATGAGTAATTTGTGTATTTATTTATTTTGCAGACTGTTACCCTCATCTTCATAGTTGTTGCTTCATCACGTTCCGGACAACTCATCCTCTGGCTTTCTTTAACATTCCTATCCCGTTGCGGAAAAATCACCTGAAAAAGGCCAGCGAATGAGTTGGCCGAAACGTTATATATTGAATACCAAGTGATTCAAAATAACATACACTTTTATAAATGTCCAAATATCTGTTCTGCTAATTAGACGGTGGATCCGGACGTATCTAAAAGTACTCGCTCCTAGGTAAATATGACATTTACATCATCCTGTTCTCGCGAGAAAAAGCAAATAAGAAAAGTAGACAAGATTAAAAACCGAATTATGCAGACAGGAATTGTTTATATCGTTTATAATTATAATCATCGCCAACATTCGAAGTTGATGTTATTCTTAAGGTAAAAGAAAAAATTCCTATGAGCAGAACCTCCCCACTTAATGTGGTAGCGGTACTCCATGTTAATGCATATCTTACTCTGCAGTGTCGAAACATTACATTCATTTATTCCTCTGGTGGCGAACAGACAGTCGATAATCGGTAGCGGTACACGCTGGGGAGCTCGCAGATATGCCGAACCAACACCTACGGGTACATATTTCAGGGAGGAAAGTATTTGAAAAGATGAGATAGGAAAGGGTCGATATCACTTAGAGTCTAACAGTTTTAAGGAACCCGTCACTGTAGACAGACAGAGAGGGGGGGGAGAGAGATAGTGAGATGATATGGGAGGTAGGGGTAGGGGTATTGATAAGGGTGAGAAATTCATTCGCACGTATCTTCTTTCAGCATCAACCTTCTTTTGTATAGTACGAGAGAATTTCAGCGCTGACTGTAACACAATGCGGGGAAATGATTGCGCCTTATCGATACTGAACAGTTTATTAGGTACGTCCAATCATCTCGAAGAGGGGCTCCGCTTGTCTGTCTTATGTTATATATATATATATATATATATATATATATATATATATATATATATATATATATGTGTGTGTGTGTGTGTGTGTGTGTGTGTGTGTGTGTGTGTATGTGTATACGAGGTTAAAGGTATTCAAGAGTGATAACAAGGAACTTAACGAAGTTAATACGAGTTCTCAATAAAAAAAAGGAAGATATAATTTTAATATAAACAAATTTACATGGTTGCAACACCAGACATGCTAATGTTTCGAACAAAATGGTATGTTAAAACCAGAAATCATCATCAGGCGACTTAATAAATAGTTGCTTTCCACAGAAGAAGCCAGTCATCCAAAAAACTATATATATATATATACCATTTTTCACCCAAAACAAGGTATATTTCCACTTGAACATAAGGGGATATGATTTGAGATTGTTTGGAACAATGTCTGTGGGGAGATGAGGAGCAAGATGTTTGTTGACATTACATTTAAACTTCTGCATGGCAGTGTGAAAGTGTCATAATAACGTATTAAAATTATGCTATTAATACTAGAATAGCTAATAATAATAATATCAACAACAATGAGAAGAAGAGGAAGAAGAAAAAAAAAGAAGAAGAAGAAGAAGAAGAAGAAGAAGAAGAAGAAGAAAGAAGCATCTTACAACGTTAAAACATTTTAATTGAATTGCTCTGTATTTTATATTAAGCATTTTGTCTTGTCGGGAGTATCATAGAGAGGCCCAGTTTATATATATATATATATATATATATATATATATATATATATATATATATATATATATATATATATATTACCATCTTGGATCATTTTGGTAAATTTAATTGTAATTTTTATTTTATTTTATATATATATATATATATATATATATATCTTATAAATGTTTATTTTTAAAATATTGTTAATTTCAATGTATACTGTTTTCGTTTAACGGGTTGAGACTTATGATAAAAACTGAATCACCGTTAATTTCGAGTTAAGCTCAATGTATCTATTTTATAGGTGCAGAGCATATAGTACAAAACTTGTAAAAATTCAAAGACATATTTTTCTTTTTTGTAACTTTTGTTTATTTCCTCTAGGATTTCTTCATTACAGCCGTTTCGTTAATGAGATGGCAATTTTATTATTTTATGTGTCCATAAAAATGTCTTATTCTCACCAACTCGTCAGATGTTATTGGCAGACTTGTAACAACGTGGAGATGGATTTTTTTTTTACCCAAACACCAAGTTTATCAAATTATTTAAAATGAACGTTTTGTTGGTAACATAAAAAAATGTAAGTCTTTGAATTTGAACAAAGTTTTGTACTATATATATATATATATATATATATATATATATATATATATATATATATATATATATATATATATATATATGTATATATATATATATAAGGGGGAAATTGTAGTATAGTATAATGGTTGTAGCTAATCGAGTGTTTTTGTGAACATTTGGCAAGGGGGCATAGATTGAAGCTCAGACGAGCATTTGGCGATAGGCTCACAACGTCTCTTCTGTGAGAAAGAGGTTGCAGGGAAAAGAGAAGGGCATCACCGACTAAGTTTTGAGGCCGGTTTTGAACTCTATTAAGGTAGGATAGCTTTCAATAATTATTTTAATAACATTAATATAAATTCAAGATTTTGCTGATTGTCATGTTAGTCAGGGGTATTTACGCCGAAGTGGGCACACGTGTTATTAGTTCATTAGAGCACATTCTATTATAATACTTACTAGCGGAACCTGTGGAATTTCATAGGAGGCTCATTCATATGTAATATACTGATGTTGGCATTCTATAGATGCTCAGTGTAAATGGAGACGCTCTGATATTATTGTAGCTTTTTTTGTTAAAAATGCAAACGTATTTTTCTAAGTTAGCACGAACGCCCTGTAAAACCCGGTCGCAAATTACGCTTAAATATGTTATTTTAATTTTTGGAGATTTCGTATATATTATTATAGAGTTAATGTTCTATCGATTTTTATGTTATAAAGTTGCTATTTCAAAAAAAAAAATATCCACATGACTTAGGTGCATTGGCTTGAATCGAAACCGATAATAAAACCTATGAAAAAAAATGCATATATATATATATATATATATATATATATATATATATATATATATATATATATATATATATATATATAATTTGAGTTCCTTCAGCCGAAACCAAAACTTATGAAGAATTCTTGATAAAATCATTCATAAAAAAATATATGACTTAAGTGCCATCAGCTATAGTCGAAACCGAAACCAAAACCTATGAAGAATTATTGGTAAAATTATTCATGGTAAGAAATAAAACAAAACAATTAAACGACCCGGATGTAAGCGTGACACACACAAAAAGAACACACACGCTATCGTATTAATATATAAATAAATCAGGAACAGTGATGCAACACTGAAGCAATGGGATAGAGGTTGGATCTTGAGCGATAGTACGGCACATTAGATTTGAAACTCTACACAAGTAGTGATAAACCAGTGGTAAATAAACTCCAGGTTACAGTTATCATTTTCGTAGGTCTGTCAAGTTTAAGGTTGCAATGAGTTTTTTTGGTCTGTCACGATCAAGTTTATAAATATTATTATCCTACGTCCAACAGTTTTAATGTTGCAATAAAATTTAACTTGGTCTGTCACGCTTAAGTTTGAAATATCATTATAGATAGTAGGTAGTTGAGCTATGAAAATAGCTCTGATTAGTCGAGCATGATCACGCAGTTACAGAGTCAAAGTGGTTTTGCTTAACATTACAATAGTATTTGCATTGTTCATTGTCATTAGTTTCCTCATCTTCAGATCAAGATGCCTAAGTTTTTTCTTTGTACCAGCCTATGAATGATTCAGATTATTATTATTATTATTATTATTATTATTATTATTATTATTATTATTATAAGAAGAAGAAGTAGTAATAGTAGTAGTAGTAGTAGTAGTAGTAGTAGTAGTAGTAGTAGTAGTAGTAGTAGTATTGTGGAGAAGAAGGACTATCAATTTATACACATGATTACTTTTGCTGGTAATAAGTTGATATACATTATTTTTAAATAAGATGAAAATATTGATGATTTTGCTGGTATCTCTTTGTGATGTCTTATAAAAGGAGCTGAAGAAGAAACATTTCAACTTTCACCTTTCACCTGCCCCGTTGTGGTTGCCGTTGGGACGCTACGAAATGCATTACACTAAAGCAGTAGCCGTCGATATCTTTCCCAAAAGAATGAGGGACTTTTATTTAATCATTCACGAACTGGTTCGCTATATAACAGCTGTATAAAAACGTAGATCAGTATATATATATATATATATATATATATATATATATATATGTGTGTGTGTGTGTGTGTGTGTGTGTGTGTGTGTGTGTATACAGGGTGGGCCATAAGGCACGCACAAAAGAATTAAGTGACGTGAAACTGTGAATCTTCGGGGCAAAATATATTTTCCTTTCTTTGGGTATAAGATACATCTTCTTTTATGATTGTATCAGCATGTACAACGTGTTTTTCAGTTTATTAGTTAAGTTTGGTTTTAATAAATAACGTTTATTACTATCAGAATTATTTCAAATCCTTTGGTGCGCGACTTATGGCCCACCCTATATATATATATATATATATATATATATATATATATATATATATATATATATATATATATATAAACACGTGTTTTTCTGCATAATTAAAGTCAAATGTAGAGACTCGAGTAGATACGTTTGGACTGTCGGGTTAGGGTTTGAAATAGTCTTTCTTTAATCTATCACGATTAAATTGTAATGCGTTTCGTGTAAGTTATTAAATGTATTTTCTTCGATTTTTCGACTGTTAACTATATTGCAAGATTTGCGATTAACAGGGAACAAAACTCTCACTCCACCTCACTCCTTTCCACAGACGAAGTGTGGTGAATCTCTCTCTGCTCTGTCGTTATTTGCATGGCAGGTGCTATTTATGCCCCGCCTTCCCGTAGATCATTCACTTTGTTACAACAACTTCCAACAATTTCCCTTATTATCTATATGTGTCTAAAACTAAACGTAAATTCAATGAGCCTATCCGTGGAGCACAATACCACAGGGTTGCTTCCACACTGACTATAACATGGCCGTTTGCAAGTCTAAATAAGTTCTTGTGTGACCGTCTTCTTAAATAATGTAGCACTACCTAAGGTTCACCATTACCGATAATCATATAAATCAGGTCATGTGTAACATCCCAAACGGCCACCGCCACAGGACAGGTGAAAGTTGAAAGTTGAAATGTTTCTTATTCTCTCTTCAACTCCTTTAATTAAACATCACAAAGAGATACCTGCAAAAAGCATCAACATTTTTATCTTATTTAATAACAATATATATCATAGAAAAAATGCATGACAATATAAAGCTGCAAGAAGTAAATTTAAAAATTTAAATAATAATAATAATAGTATAATAAGTAATTTCTTTGTAGAAAAGATTTTTAAAAACACTTTAATTCATACGTTGAATAAAACCTGTCTAGCTTTACAACTGAACAAAGATGGCTGCACGAACAAACGCGCAATGTTAAGTTTTCTACGAGCTTTTTCTTCTTGCAGCATTATATTGTCATGCATTTTTTCTACCTAAGCAAAGAATTTCTAATTTTTCTGAAGAGTATATGCACGAAAAGAGACAATATTGACATAATAGTAACCGTTTGTTTCCGCATAACAAAAGGATCTGTAAAAATGTACCGAAATTGTTATATGCTGGAGGAGCTGTTTTGCATGAAAAATAAATATTTGGATCTTGGAATGTAACTACTAAGAACAAAAGAAGATTGAAAATATAGCAAATAATTTCTATACTAAAAATCAAAGTCCACTCTAAACATAACCCTCCTCTAAATGAGTTGGAAAACTCTATGCTAAATTTAGTTAAGAACATCAAATTTAAAAACAAAAATACCATTCAAGTCCAGTTATTAGAAAATTAACAACTTTGCTGCAAAAGTAAAGAAAAATAAATGTTTATTCGTCCCCGCAGATAAGACAAAAATTATTATAAACTGTACTTCCCAATATATAAAAAATCATTTAGAAAGACCTCCATAAATCTTATAAAATAGTTCCACAAAACACTCTAGATCGTATAAACTTAGAGGTTAAGATACTGTCACCATAGGAGAAATTGACTGGTGATTGTTGTTGATGTCAAGGTTTATAAAATTGAGGATATGTTTATGTTTAAGGGCAAGAAACCAGTTAATTACAGAGTCTGAGTTTTGCCAGAGGCAGAGGCTAACTTTTCTCTAATAGAGAGGATGATTCTATGTAAGATTTTCTTACTTACTGAACCTAAATGAGAACTATATGGGCAAATCAATCTAATAGATGGGTTGTTGTAAAAAGTAGTTTTATGGTCCTTAAGGGTAAATCTAGGTGTACTCCATGGTCTCATGTTTTTGTTTCTGGAAACTTTAATTTACCCTGGCGATCTATAATTCTGCTTTCCCTTTCGCTATGGATTACCAATCAATTATCAATGAACTCATTTTAAATTTATCCTGTTCTGGATTTATTCATTAGATTTTTACCATATCTTTTTTCTCTCCCTTTTTCCTGTTTCCTGCTTTCTTGATCATTTTTAATCCCTACAAACGGTCACTAACTGTTTAATAACTTTTTTGATGCAAGTATGATTAATTTCATATTTGCAGTTTCTTTCAATACATTAACCGGCAAAATGTATTGTACGTTTTGCAAACATCTTCTCTCTGATGAGAAGAATTGCATTTTTCGAAACTCCGCGGAATACGGTGTTTCTTGTTTATTTGCACTTCTTGTCGGATAATCAATATTTTGTATACCTTCATTACAGCTTCATAATATTTTTTGAAAATTTTAATAAATATTTTAATAATATTTTTCTATTATATATATATATATATATATATAATAGAAAAATTTTATATATGCGTGTGTGTATGTGTGTGTGTTCACATTAAGTTTAAACTTCTGTGTGTTAGTACAGTGAAGGAAGGAATAAATAGAAAGGAATTCCAAAGTCTAGTATTTCGTGGGATGAAGCTATTATATAAGAAAGATTTCCGACAACTAGTGACCTCAACAGTGAAAGGGAAGGTTTTACTACTAGACAGGTTATTCGGTGTATGTACGTCAAGGTGATACTAGTGCAATGAGTTTGTGAGTGAATACCTGCTTTTAAAGTATTTATAAAACAAGCACAAGGATGCAATATTACGGTGATGAGACAGAGATTAGAGCTTCGACCAGTTGATCTGTTACGTCTGCGTTTAAGATAGTATTCCCATTGCTTGACCATCTGGCCAAATGCCCCATCATTTACTATAGATGTAACGTCGCAAGAACAAACACAAATAAATAAAAATTGGGATCAGCATTTTTCCTTTTTTAACAAAAGAATTTATTACCGTTAATTTCCCATTTCGACACCATTAAAAAATATCTCACTGCTGCATGTACATCTAACCTAGCGCATTTCTCTTTTTTCCGACCGCACGCTGGCCACGGCCGGCCTATTCTCGCCTTCACTTTACCAGTCCGTCTCCTTCCGAGTGGACGTTTTTCATCCCGACGACGTGGTATTCTTTTTTATTTTTCTTCAGATGCAAGCCAGAGAACACTTGCCAATTTGCATATGCGTTCAAACGCTGCTCCTGCTGCTAATGCAATCACTTGACATGCATCCTTTGATTGCTGCTGATATTTTCATACGCGCTCATATGCGCTCTGTTACAGATGCGTCTAAACATATTTAAAATAGTTCTGTCGTCAGTTTCTTCGCCATCATAATAAGTATTGCATAAGTATGGTTCATCGTTAACTGCGTATATTAAGTAAACGCATCTTAAGAATCGAATTGTTCGTATGTAACTTTTTTCCTTTCATGTCGTCTACCCTGTTTTAATATTCCTCGCTGTGACTTGATCTTCGTTCAGTTCCACTGACAATTCTGGCGCGTGTGAAATAAAGAGACCTCCATTTATTATCTTCTGCTGCCTTAGCTGCTGAAACTAAAAGAAGACACTGCAGGGTTACCTGAGAGGCCCCAAATATTATACCCTCGGGCAGAAGACGTTTTCGTCTGACATAAAGTTAATACCATTTCTCGCTTCGGCGCAAAGGCGCTTCACTATAGACAACTGTGTAATGTAGTTTGACTAATTACCAACATCAGAGACAACTTTGAACAATTCGTAAATACCAAAGTCGAGTTTTCTGAAATATGGATATGGCACGCACTCGTTCTACATTCAAGCAACCATAAATATTTTATTTCATCTGTTTCATTTGAAGACATTGACACAATTCATACGATGTACTGACAAGAGCTGCGATGTAATTCTCTCTACTATTCGGTTCCCGAAGGCTACTCCTAAGCATTACCTCCTCTTTTGAAAAAAAGAACAATAGGTTTATTATATCAAATATAATTCATATAAAAAATGTTATCACTCTCATAGTATACCTCATCTTTCCAATTGCATTTGTACTCGTTTCATCAGTGACCTTTATTTTTTGAGAATCTCTTGGCTTTAGTAAGCTGTTATCTTCATAGAAAAAACAATAAGTACCCGGATCAGAGAAATATGAAGAGTCAACCTAGGCTATTTTTTCACATTCTCAGCGTCTCCCCTTTTGCCGGCCAGAAATCGTCCATGTTAATTCGATCGCCTTTCATTTAGTACTGATCAGAAGACTAGTATATGCCTCCTCTACAAGGGAATACTGTTTTTTTACTAATGGGCCACCATTTATAAAAAACCACTCGAGCATGGGGGCTGAAGAAATTTTCAATTAAACAATGAACCCCATTACAAGAGCATCGGAAAGAACAAGCGCAATGGACCGTACATTATTTATCTGGAATTAAGTATCATAAAGCATGGCTTAGCAATTATTTGTTTACATGAAACTTGAAGATGATCATATTGTATTCCATTGGAATGCACATTCGTGGTATTTCTGGCTGTTCTAGAAAATAAATTAGATGATGTGTAGATACGCAGTCTAGAGAGAAATGGCCGCATGCTTGTTAGAATGCGTTCAACAAGTCATGTAAATATTGTTTATGGCAATAATGTCATGCGGACTGGTGTAATAATAATATTTCAATTTGTCTTGAAGTTGAATGACAATCTTTAAATAATTCAATGGATTTTCAAGCATCAGTTAATTAGCAATTCTTGTAAGTGTGAAATCTGTAATTTACTATGTGCATTAGACCGTTATTCGCAGTCAATTGATGGTTGAAAGTGAAGTTCAAATGATAGATTTCGTAGTTCAATACAAAAAGATATCTCCCTTTGAGCGAAGGACACTCTCCTTACGAACAATTATTATATTTATTTGCAGACTATTGTTTTTTTGTTTTTGTCGTTTCACCACGTTTCGATCAACTATTCCTCTGACCTTCTTTAGGTGGTTAGCCGAGACGGGGTAGAAATGCCGAGTCTTTTAACTATATCCTCAGTTATTACTGCTTTCTATAGCTGTTGTTGTTGTCTACAAATCCTCTGGCCTACTTTGGGTAGGATTGAAACCTTAGAGATTCAACAACTCTATCCACTCTTAGATAGCAGTAACAGCATTTCAAGCTTGCCTATAATATTTATTTGCTAATATCATTCCTCTGGTGAAAAGACGCCTTCTTTGAATCTTTGTGGATTAAAGAAATTTCAACATTTTTCTTGTAAATGTCTTGTAAATTATGAGTTACAGGCTTTAATTGTTATATATATACATATACATATACATATATATATATATATATATATACATATACATATATATATATTTATATATATTAATTTGGTGGGTATTAGACCTAGACTCTATAGAGCAGTGTTTACTTTACTGTATTAGTAAATGTACTAATAATATTAAAAGAAAAAACAGTACTTGCTGTAATGTAGATATATAATAAGCTCGATAGGTATAGATATCCTAGAGCTATTTTACTATTGAGCAAAATGATTCATGATTTGGGAATTGAAAATCAGTTTCAAAAGGAAAAAAAAAACAAACAACAAAAATAACTAGTTTGTACGATCGTTTCGAAACGATATTTTACTGAAATAGGCAATATGTATTGAACAATAATTTGATAAAAAGATTTTTATATTCAAACAAAGTCTCCTCATCAGCAAAATATTTTGCGGGTGGGGCGGGGGTTAAAGACACAAAAATAAACTAGCATTTTTGTATTGAGGCAGTTATTCTTGGAGAAATTAAACGAATAATAAAGAAAAAGAGGTTATTAATTTTTCTATTGATAAATAAAATAAAAATAAAATAGAGTGGAAAGGTAAGGTTAAAAGAAAATATTATAATTAATAAAAAATATATACCTTTGTTTCCGTCCATTTTTAAAGCTAGTTCTTATTTTAGTACATCTTTTTTTGGCATGTTGTTAAAAGTTTTCTATTAATCGTTGAAATAATTATTTATATTATTTTAAATGAAACATTAATAAATTCATAATTGGCAGTTTATTATCGTATTATCGCTATTTTTAAATTTCAATTTATAATTAATTTAGAAAGGGAGGTAACTGTCATTTTCTGAAAAATGACATTTAAATACAAAAGCCTTATCAGTCAAAGGAAGATAATCACTATTATTTATTGAATTATAATTTAATAATTAATTAATAATAATTTAAAAAAATAGTATATAAATTTAAAATAAAAAATAGAAATAGAAAATGGATAATAAAATACTATTTAAAATAATCTTAATAATGATAATTAAATTATAGTAATAATAACATTTATTAAGTTATAGATGATAAATGTTAAAAATAGACCAGACCAATGTTTATGAATGCATCAGAATTTTATATTTTAAGTTTGAGAATAAATTTACTGTCATATATTAAGGCTTCGTATCTACAACGTGCGCAGGATCTATCACCCGGCATGTACGCTTTATGAGATTCAAGTATTTTACATTTTAAATTGGAGGGAATATCTCCTTCATTAATGTTTAGATAAAGATGCCTAGTTTTTCTAAGGATAGATTTTTAAATGAGTGCTTATGTGTGGAGATTCTGTGTTTAATAAGTTCAAATGTGAACCCAAAGTAAATTGCATTTTGTTTAGTATGTATGTAAGGATTTGTATGCTTACTGTTATTATAATTTAGATTTGGGGTTTTTGATATTGTGTAGCTATAGATTACACTGTTTACTTTGCAGATACCTTGTAAAGGACATTTATTTATCAATAGAAAAATTAATAACCTCTTTTTTC
Source organism: Euprymna scolopes (assembly GCF_053919585.1). Lineage (NCBI taxonomy): Eukaryota > Metazoa > Mollusca > Cephalopoda > Sepiida > Sepiolidae > Euprymna > Euprymna scolopes. The sequence continues at coordinate 1,173,337 of NC_136498.1, read as the reverse complement.
TTTATTATTCTTTTAATTTTTCCAGGAATATCTATTTTATTTTGGTGTCTTTAACACCCCCTACCCGCATTATTTTCCTGATGAGGAGACTTTGTTTAAATATAAAATAATTAATTATTGTTCAAGAAATATTGTCTATTTCAATAAAGCATCGTTTCCTAAACGATCGTACAAAATATTGATTGTGTTTGATTTTTCCTTTTAAACTGATTTTCAATGAAAAAATCATGAATCATTTTACTCAATATATATATATATACTAGCAAAAGTACCCGTCGTTGACTGGGTTCAAAATCAGCCTACAGAAAATGGACTCTGATTTATGAAAGTATGATAGGTTATGAAAAGGAAGGGCCGTAAAGAGATAGATTCAAATTTGGGTGTATCAAAACCAAAGCAAAATATGATGAAATTAAAAATAAAATAGATAAACCCCATAATTTATTATACCATACCTGTTCACACTGAAACACTTATCACAATGTTCTGTGGATCTATATTAAAAAACCTTGTTAAACTTTGTGACATATTTCCATTCTATGGAGGTCAGGCGCGAACGAACACCCCATAATTTTATTATACCATATTTCTTCAAACTGAAACATAATTATCAAAGTATACTTACGCAGATAGATATGAAAAGTTTTTATTAAAGTTTGTGCCTATTTCCATTCTATGGAGGCAAGGCACGAACGCAGACCCCACAATTTTATTATACCATCCCTATTTAAATTAAACATACTTATCAAAGTATTCTTATGTACATCTACATCAAAAAACTTGTAAACGTTTCTTTTTAATTTTTAAATTTTTTATTTCCATACTTTGTGGACCAGGCGCGAACGCAGATCCCACAATTTTAATGAACCATTGTTCTGCCAGATCAAACATACCCAATCCTGTGTCTCGATACATCTTCTATCATTATATGTAATCAGTTTTTAAAATAGTCAACCATATAGGAGACTATTCGTGACCAGACACACACACACACACACACATTCAGCTTTATATACATATATATATATACATATATATATATATATATATATATATATATATATATACTTGGCGTAATTCGGTGTTTAATAGTTCTTAATTCTTTTCAATCCCTGGCAATTGTTTGCTGACAATGAAGTAGAGGCTTAAGTAATGGAGTAAAAGGCGGCTTCGTAACTGGGTTCGAATCACATGACCGGCAGGAATTGTTACCTACTCTGATGATTGCATAAAACACTAGCGTCTGTAGGTAAAATTAACAATTATTTGATATAGATATATATTTATGTGTGTGTGGAGAGAGAGAGAAAAGGAAAAAAAAGTTATCCACGTATAGATTGTTTTGCTCGATTACAATTCTTCAGTGCAAAAAAGATGAATGAAGATTTCCAAACTCATCCGTGCATGTAAACACTTAATAGAGATTTTTAACATCACGTAAACTGATAGAAGAGTCCATATTCTAAGTTATAATAGTTTCTTTTCATTACAGGATGATGCGTAGCTGACCTATTTGACACCGCTCCGGACTATGGAATTGATTATTCAGGGTTTAAATTAACCAAATACGTGGGTAGAGCTAGATAGTAAGTTGTGAAAATATATGGCACTTAAGCTACACAGAATCTTCCACCTTTTATCCTCGTACGCATTATAGCAAACTAAGAAACTACAGATAGAATATTAGCGCTTTCTTTTTCAATCGAAGGAAAGGTTTAATGTATTGCTAATGGCCTGAGACGTCCCCACCAGAAGTGTTAATTGAGCTGGCCAGGCATTTTACAGGCCAAAGTGCCGTTCTTCAAGGGTGCTGCCTTTTTAAATCCTACATTACTGACCTTTAGTCACGTCTTCCCGACGTGGGGACTGGGGATATAAATATCCTGAACATTGACACATTCATTTTTGTAAAGAAGACGCAAGAGTAGAATAGGGATGCATACTTATTTATCTCGTCTGAATCAGGCGAGATACAAGGACAGTTTTGGAAGACTCAACGCAATAAGTGAAGTAAACTCTGGCCTAAAAATGTTTGAACAGCTCTATTGACATTCCCCGGTTGGAACGCCTTAGGCGATAAGCTATAAACTAACCTCTTATCAGAGAGAAGGCACACCCTGGAAGAGTAGACCTTCTAGGAATAAACAGACCGACAGCAACAAAGCCATTGTCGGACTGATACCAACTAATTCGCATTATTAGGAGTTTTTGGACTACTGTTCTCATTTTCAGTGTTATTTGTACAACATTTCGGTCGATGTAATCCCCGGCCTTCTTTAGGCATATCTTGTTGAACTTGGGGGATATTTCTTTCGAACTTGGGAATCTGCGCGGAATTTCAAACGGAACTCTTTATTTAATCCACGAGGATTGTATGCTTTTTTTCCTTGAGCAGATGAAACTCATAAGTAATTTGTAATTGTATTTTGGGTGTAGTCCGCACTGAAGATTGAACCTTCAACCTCTAGAAGATAGCAGCTTTTACAACTGAATTTTACTAAATACTTTATTAACTACGACACTGGTTCTTGCTGACAACTCTACGAGGTGCTTTCAATAAGTTTCCAAACTTTTTTTTCGTATGGCCACTTTTATTGATAGTGCAGACATACCACTCTAGTCCCATTCGTAATAATCTCCGATGGCTGCAATGTACTTGTTGTACGGTTCCAACAACTTCTAGAACTGCTCATAGAAACTCTCTTGAGTGAGCATGTCAATGACCCTCCTCACAGCCTCTTTCATTAATTGTCTCATAACGACAGCCTCTAAGATTTTCCTTGGGCTTGGGGAATAGCATAAAGTCAAAAAAAGAAACAGAATTTTATTGCATATCGTTCATCTAAATCGTCCTCACTCCCAGACTGCATTTTTGAAATTCACCAGCTGTGACAATCAGGCTTTAGAAATGTGTATCCCAATTTCTGTTGTAGCTGTTCATTTGAACCTGAAATCATAAAAATCAGTCAGTATTCTCATAGTCAGTATTCTCATAGTCAGTATTCTCACAGTCAATATTCTCATAAGACGTATAGCAATAATACACTGCATTTTCAAGATTCTACAACAATTTTAAATGTCTGTATAAAAAAGTCTGCAAACTTATTGACGGCACCTTGTAGTATGAATTTTAATATCCTCAAACCTATGTTTTTACAAGAACAATAATACTATATATATATCACTATTTCTTACTACAGACACCAACTAAGTAAAAAGATGTAGGTAAACTCTGCCAACACATCGTAAAGTTAGGTTCATGTCTAAAATTCCGAAAGTTGCGGATATTATGTAAGAATTAACGAATAAAAGCGAAATACGCAAAAAAAAGAACACACACACCTAAAAAACAACGCAAAAAAATAAATAAATAAACAACTAAAAAAAAAGAAGAAAGAGGAAAAAAACAGAGCTAAGAATAGTTACCTTTCGCAATTGTTACGATCCCGAGAGCCAAAAAGTAAAGACCAGCAAATCTATTTATGTTCGCGCCATGAAAAAGAAGTAAATAACAGCAGAGATTCTGACATAAGAGCGTTTTTCGCAATCATTCATGTGTACGAAAGTTTCTACGACGACGCCTGCTATTCCCCACCCCCTCTGTAGCTGCTCTCCCTTTCTGTGTGTCTCTGTCTCTCTGAAGAGTTTAACTTGTTTATGGTTTCGCATTACTTGAATTTTTCGGACTACTGTTCTCAACTTGAGTGTTATTTTCACACCGTTTCGGTCGATATAACGTTCGACCTTCTTAAAGAATATTTTGCCCAATTCTTTCTGTCGTGTAATCTACACGAAATTTCGAATGGAACCTATTACTTAATCCAGGTAGTTGAATGCTCTCGTTCTGTCAACCATAACTAAATAGAAACTCTAAATAATTCGCAATTGTATTTTAAGTGTCATCCAGCCTAAGTATTGAACCTTCAACCTCCAGAAAAGTGAAACTTACGAGGGAATTTTATCAAGTACTTTATCCACTATATTACGGCTCCTTGCAGGTTTCTGTTTAGTTTATTATTATTTTACTTCAGTAAGTTGAGATCAAGGGATCTAACTCCTCTATGAACTAACGCTTGATTTAATTACGATTTGAATTTATATCTTTTAAAGATACACGTTGTCCCTTTTTTAGCTACTATCTGTATTTCGATATGGCTTGGCTTCCAGGAATTGAATGTAAGTGTTTCTTAAGATGTTTTTCATTAGAACAGTTGCTCTTATAACATCCGGTATAATGTTTATTGTTTTCAGCGACTATAGCGTTTTTAAATTACTCTTGAGGTCTTGATATCTTGTTATGTTTTCTTGGTCGGGTCTATTAAGGCCATAGTCATTTGGGCGGGGTATATCTTTCGTGTGTGTGTGTGTGTGTGTGTGTGTTAATAAATTGCACTCTATTAATGTAATCAGAATATTACTTTAGCCTTCTCCCACCATATATTGTTTGAACTCCCGCTGTTAATTTGAACAGTTTCTATCTTTCTCTCACTTTCTCTCACTTTCTTCTCTTCTTCTCTCTCTCTCTCTCTCTCTCTCTCTCTCGCTCTTACACCCTCTCACTCTTTAAGGCTGTCTCTGTCTCTTTTTTTCTCTGAGCTGTTGAACTTGTTTACTTATGCTTTTTGTTGTTTACGTGCATGTATGTGTATATGCATGTGGTGTTCTGGTTCGCGAAATACAACCAATTCAAGGCATTTGAGGTCAAACATACCGAACCTGCTGGACGCAAATAATCTCTCAAACAGTGATTAATATTTATTTTTAATTTTGATTAATATTCATTTTCTTAAAAAAAGCGTGCTCTGTTCGGCACCTCTACTGATGTGACCGAAATACGAATACGAAAGAGGATTGCATTTGGAGTCTGCTAGTAAAAAAGCGATATATACACAAATTACAAATTCTCTAAGGAGGTGTGGGAACTTCCAAAAATCTTCTTTGACAAATATTTTTTTTAATAACTAACCAAATGAAAATATATAAAATAAAAAAACAGCTTAAATATGAATTGTATCTGCATATATGTTGGCAGAGTTCCGCTGAATTTGTAAGAGAATTACTGGGGATGAATTGCTGTTAAGGACGAAATTTTAAAATAGATTGTTCTAGACAAATTCTTGTAAGTAAATTGTAATCGTAGCTAAATTTTGTAGACGAATTGTTGTAGATGAAGTGTTTGATCGGATTATTGTAGAAGAACTGTGTTAGCAAATATTTGTTAGAAGGTTTGTTGTTGACGCATTGTTAAATTAAATTGTAATTGAAAACTAATTATCATTACTGAAATGCTGTAAGTGAATTAAAACTATAACGAAATTTTGTAAATTGTTGATCGAACAACTAGAACATGTATATTGCTCGGTATTAAACGTAACGTTAAATTCCTTTACAAAATGAAGTAAAAAACGAAAGAAATTGAGACACGCGCATGTAAGTATTATGTTTTTTTTATACAGTTCACTTCTTGTAAATAAAAATGCATTAAGTTGAGACCAAAACCAAAACCTAAAAACAGTGAGTCAAGCACCAATTTTTTTTTATTTTGACTCCTTCGTAGCTCTTTTTCGGATGAAAACCGATTAAATAGTTTTCCACATGCTTGAATAGCCTATATACCAAATTTCAAGTCTTTAGATAAAATATTCGTTGAGTATATAGATTGAGACGTATTCTCACACGCACATTATCATTTTTATAGATATACTAGCAGGTCGCCCGGCGTTGCCCGGTCGTAAAATACGCATAAATATTATATTTTTATTATTGCTGACTTCTTATTTATTAAAAACAGGAATACCATACGTGTTAAACGTTTAATTCCTTTATAAAATGATGAAGAAAAAAACGGGAAGAAATTGAGACGTGTGCATGCAAGTATTATGTTTTTTCTAAACAATTCACTTCTTGTAAGCAAAACAAAAAATATTCGAGTTGAGATCAAAACCAAAACCTAAAGGCAGTTGGTCAAATACGATAACCATTACACCAGCTTGGTCAAATACGATAACCATTACACCAGTTTGGGTGTTATCAACTTGAGTGTGAGTGTGCTTTGGTCAGTGTCTCTATATGCCTGTGCTGCCTTGTGCAATCCGTGAAAATCTTCCGTGCGTCTGTAGAGATCCTGTAGCTAAGAGCAGGAATTAGGTTTTAAGAACATTCTCACTTGCGTCGGTTATGGGCGAATATATCAGAGCAAGAATAGAAAAAAATTATGTATTTTGGAGGATTTTGTAATTCGCACCGATTTGCAGCAGTGAATATTTTTGCTCCTTTGATGAAAAGAGGAATTGATGGTTTGAACTTTCATTTAATAAACAGTCAATTCGTACAAACCATATTAACTTGTGGTTTCGATAGCGAGGAGACGACTGTAGTAATACCAGTCAATGACTTCTTCTTGACAATGAGCTCGATATGTCCTGAACCATTGTGGTGGTAATTCACCTGTCGGACTGAGGTATTCTGGCCGGGTAGTACTTAGGATGTCTATCCTTCCAAGCTTTGCCACCAAGATTTTGAGTGGAATAAGTTCATTGCTTACTGCCTGACCGGGGAATGCCGACTGGGTTGCCTCAGAAATTTTTGTTTGGCCAGAGTGCTCCTTCTTTTCAGGCTTGTCCCCACCTTCCGACCTCCTGTCAAATCTTCCTGCAGTAGGACGAAAGTAAATAATTAACACATTGACAGCCGCTGCCTCTAAAAACAGATGGATTGCAATTGTAGATAAATTATTGAAGACGTATTGTCATCAACTTATCTCGAACCGTCAAATTAAGTCCAATAAGAATGAAGGAGCGAGAAAAGATTGGCGAAAGACTTAAAAAAGACGAGACGTAGCGAATCTATCTTTGCTCTATTTTTATAGCAGGTGCTCGACTAAGCTTTAACCTGTCCCTCTCCTCGAAGAACATTAATATCAAACACTCGTCTAGTTAAAACCATTGTCAATAATTTCCCTTACTCTTAATCCGTGCCTAAAACTAACAAAAAAATCCATAAGAAAAGCTTCTTTCCTAGAGTTGTTCGTCTGTGAAACACAATTCCGTGGGTTACTTCCTTTCTGGCTATTACATAATCGTTATCCTTCATTATAATCAAGTTATTATTTCATCTTCCTCTTAAATAATTAATTTCTACACAAATTCCCGCATCATTGATCATCACGGCGTTGTCTCACCCAACACTCATTCCTCGAGTGGCTTCCTCGTTTTGATAAGCGGTGACTTTATAGTAAAAGCACAATAAAAAAAAATGGGGAAAGACAACAGTAGAACGAAAATAACGGTCGTTATGATCGTAAACGGCGCACTTGAACCGATTATGAATAACTTATACTACGTGTGAGATTAGATAAATCTATACAGGGTGGAACGATAAAATTGTCGCCCTAGAAAAAGACATCATTCCATTATCGTTTGATGAAGACCGGTTTTCTTTATTTGTTGCAGACCATCTACTAGTTGGCCAGTTGTGTACAAATCGCAAGAGCGATAGGAGCCATCTATTATGTGTGAAAGTGACACAATGTTCAAGTGAGAGCGAGAACGGAGATGTACCGCTGTAACTCACTGGCTTCAGAATGAGTGCTACGACTTTGTAGCCTTCTCTCACTGCCCCTCTCCTACCCCGCTCTGCACCCGTAGGACTAAATCGTTTGATCATACGTTGAGAACATCACCAAGATGAACTTCCACAACACTAAAGCCAGCCTGATTGCCGCCATCCGCCGAGTATTCGCCGAGCCCCACCGGCGCTTGTAGAAAAGGCATGCTCTCAAATCCGGATCCGTGTCGAGGCGGTTATTGAGACTGAAGGCGGCTACATTGAGTAGATGTCAGCTCTACTACATAACCAAGTTACCTGAATTGATTTTTTTTTCAATAAAAGTTTTAAAATAAAGCTGTAGTGTTGTTTTATTTAGGGTGACACTTTATCGTTCGACTCTGTATTTACTCCAAAATCATTCACTGCGGTTGGCAAGCACTTAGACACACACACACACACACACACACACACACACACACACACACACACACACACACACACACACACACACACACACACACACACACTTACCCTACTTGGGTTCTGATATGCGTCTGCTTAGCAGAGTTTTCTTGTAAACAGGAGATGATGGTTACAAGTGGCCTACTGAGTTCTTTACATCTTCTTTTTGGGTCTGTGGATGCTGCTGCTGGGCGTGTGGAATTCTTTCATAAACGCTACCAGAAAAGCTCGGTAGCAGCAGTCTTCGAGCGTAAGCCCGATGTTTCGTTATGATAATTTGGTATGTATGCCAAAAAAAAAGAAAGAAAGAAAAGAAAAAAAAAACGAAAGAAGCTATGTTGAATTTTGTCGTCGCCTGACGAAAATTGCAGACGACTTAGCAATCTTGTTCTGTGTTTTCGCCTGAAACGTGTTCTTGCGATGCACATAAAAAAGGCTTTTATTTTGAGTTGGTAAGTAAGCGATATGACATCGAGCCGCGTATATTTATATTTTTTATAGACGCAAATTATTTGAACATACACTCATATAGTAACACATGAAAATATATTTATGGTAATTGAGCTACACAGAGGTGTCCGTGTTTTATCCATGTAGTTTGGGTTGTATTGTTTTGCGGCATATAAATCCTTTTCGTTAATTCACGAGACGTCTTAAGTTTCCAAAATTTTTTGTACAGGCATTTAAAATTGTCTTAGACACTTGAAAAATCAGCGTGTTACTGCTATACATATTATGAAATAACTTGCCAATTTTCACGATTTCAGGTTCAAATGAACAACTACAGCAGTAATTGGAATACACTTTACTAAATCTTGATTGTCAAAAATGCAACCTGGACATGAAGACATTTTGGAAGAACGATATGCAATAAATTTCTATTTTAAACTTAGAAAAAAGTGACTGAGACACATGGATTGCTTCAGACTGTTTTTAGACCAACTTGGGTCAATCAATCATCAGTTTTTGAGTGGCATAAGAGATTCCAAAAAGGCAGGGAATCTGTGAGGGATGATGAAAAGTGTGGAAGAAGTAAAGAAGTCTGAACACCAACATTGGTTAGTCTTGTGTCTATAGAAACAATAAGCGGACCGTTTGATGCCAGTGTGTGAAATTGTACACACAATTAGTCGCGAGGAACTGAAGATGCGGAAGATTTGAGAGAAAATTGTCCCAAGGGTGACATCAGAAAGAAAGACTTTTCATGGGCATCAAGACAGTTCCATCATTCCCTCTATAAGTCCAGACCTTGCTCCCTGTTACTTTTGGTTATTCCCCGAGCTCAATGAAAACCTTAGAGGTTTATACAACTGAGAAAATGAAAGAAGCTGTGACGAGAGTCATTGACACGCTCAAACAGGAGGACTTATATGGGGCCTTCCAGAAGTTGTTAGAACAGTACAACAAGTGCATTGCAGCCGAGGGAGATTACTTCAAAAAGGGACTAGAGTTTCCTGTATGTATTATCAATAATAGTGCACATACTTAAAAAGTCTGGAAACTTATTGAAGGCACTCCGTAGTGTCGAAACATAAATGTTAACATAGCAGTTGAATGTTATAAATGTTTCAGTGAAACCATTTGGTTGTTATCTTTCGTTTGGGAATTTTAAAAATCATGCTCAACCTTGCCAAATATCTCTGTTAAATTATTTTCATGATAGTGTCTTAATCGGGTTTGCTCAAAGTACATTCAACCCGTCAGTGTAGGCTGAACTGTGTAGGGTTACAGCCATGTTTTGCAAAAGGTTGCTTCTTCTGCTTTTAGTAAATAGGAGTGGGTGGCATAAGTGTGTGTGCTATTCAGAGTTTGGATATTATTATTATCTTTCTGACATATTTTTTATGTCTCCTATTCAGATGGTTGGTATTACTTCATAAAAGTTATTTTCTATACATAAGTTCAATTGTTCCTGACACTCATTTGTATATATATATATATATATATATATATATATATATATATATATATATATATATATATATATATATATATATACTTGCAGGGGGATTCAAGGTTACTCGGGATTAAATGCGGATCAACGAATGTTCCACACTTCCAATACTTTTATTGTCATCAAATTCGGCGAATTCGTCAATCAAATCGATTGATTGCCTGCCCAATTCGGCAACACACTGCGGTGCAATAAGACGAAGATACACGTGCCTCTCTGCAGTGAAAGTCTACATTGCACCGTAGAGAACCTACTGTTGATTTTATGACATTTTTATATAATGTCTTGAATTAAATTTGAAATTTAATAAGTATCATGGTTGAATTGTGTTCTAAACAGAAACATTCATTTCGGACAAAAAATCCATCGTTGATTTCATAAGGCGAGTCTTTCTACTTCTCCAGTAAATCTGTTTACTTGAAGAAACTGTTCTCGAGCTTTTTTATGTCGGCTTTCCATAAGCCTTCCTTAACGCCCTTTGTATGTTATCTACAAAGCTCCCTGCTTGACTGTTACTTCTCAGATCATATTATGGAGGTGGAAGATGTTTTACCTTATATGTCTCGCAAAATTCTTGAAACTCCGAAGAAATGAATTGTCTAGCATTATCGCTAACGAAGAAATCAACAACACCAAAAAACAAGCGAAAATCTCATGTAAGAAATTAATGGTTACCGCAGTGGTGGGTTTTCTTGCATCTTAGTACCTCTGGCCATTTCGAAAAACTATCCATCACTATCAAGTAATAGAATTCATCCAGTGATTCCGCAAAGTCTTTATGTATTCTAGACCACGATTATTCGGATTTTGGCCAGAGTTTGTGGATGCAGCCCAACCTTTACATGATTTAACCATGTTAGTTATATCTTGGTCCATTGACAACTAATAAACGAAGCTTCACATCAGGCATTTCATTCTGCTGTTGCCAGGATGACCCATGTGGAAGTTTTTTTAGTATTTTCTTTTGAAGCGCTTTTGAATTGATGACTACCTCGCTATAAAGTAGAACGCTGTCGCAGATAGAATCCATGTCAGAAGTAAATTCTCCTTATTCAAAAGCTTTTTCAAAGGTGCCCGCAGTTCATGCATTTTTGGAATGAAGTACTGGTCATAATTAGTGAGCCATAGGAAACTTTGAAATTGGGTAGTATTTTCCAGTGCTGGCGTGTTCTTTACCGCAGCGGCACTCTCTGGGTCTGGTCGTCTGCCATTCTGTCACCATCAATTATGTGTCTGAAATATTTTATTTTCTGCAGGAAGAATTTGCATTCATTTTCATTGATTTTAAACCAAAAATCCTGTATCTGTCTGAATACTTCATAGATATGGTCTTTCTGCGGTTTCTTGTAACTGCTAGCTTTAATAACATCGTTCAGATATGCAATGGCAAAGTCATGGTTGCCTAGAATCGTATCCATAACCAGTTGAAAAATTGCAGGCGCGACCTTGACCCCAATCGTTAACATTTCACATCTGTAAAGACCTCGATGGGTAATTTAGCACTCATTTTCAACTGGAATCTGTAGATATGTGTCGGTTAGGTCGATTTTCGAGAAAAATCTGTCCATTGTTTAGTCTTGTAAATAGTTTCCCCGGATTTGGCAGGTGATAGCAGAAGTTCTCCAAAGACGCATTAAACCCCATTAAAATATCTGCCGTAATACAGATTTTTCTTGATTTCTTTTTCACATAGACTGTGGGGCCAGCCCACTGATTGTATTCTATTTTTTATAGAATGTCCACATTCTCTAATCTATCGAGATCCTGGTCGATTTTTTCCTGCGATGCAAATGGCATGTTGCGTTCTCTTTTGAGAACTAGTCGTACATTTCGCTTTAATCTTAATTTCACGGTCATTTTTTGTAAAGTTTCGCCAGGTAAGATGCGAATACTTCTGTAAATTCATATTTTTAAATTCACGATTAAAGTCTCCGTCTCTGCTGGCATTAATTCTACTTTTTCGCCAGCATGTAAATATCAGATCCCATAAATTAAATTCATGCATCCAGACGACACGAATAGGTTAGTGGTGTTCCTTAATACATAAGCTTTTAATTTTTTCATCTTTCCCAATAATATGACGTTCTTTAAAAATTCCCTTTTCGAAGTTAATTTGCGTACCGTTAACGGTCTTTGCTGTTTTGCGTGTTCTCAGCATTTTGAGATTATTCAGTTTCTTCCAGGTATTTAAATTTACTATCGAAAGGTCTGCACCGGAATTGAGTTGCATTTTATTTGTTTATCCTGAATTTTTATAGTCACATATTTTCGAAAACCCTTCTTCGTTATTTTCAGTCTCCGCCAAACACACTCGGGTTTTGTACTTAATTTTTTCTGCAATGAGTTCCTTTGTGTCCTTTTTTACATATCAAATCTTTTCTTGATATATAGGGACAGTTCTTAACCCAATACAAATTACCACATCGATTACACGGAGACAGGATTTTTCTTTCTTCAAATTCTTTCTTTGCTATTTGTCGATATGTGTGTCTTTTTCCCCTAACTTGTGCTTTATTTTTACGTGTTCGTTTAATTGTCTGTCTGCTTTTTTTTCTGTGCGACTCTAGATTCGATGTTCATCGAATCTTTTTTAATAATTTCTATTTTTTGGCAGTTTTCCGTTAACTCTTGTAGAGTTAGTCTTGGTTCATTTTCTAATTTTGTTAGGACACGCCCCCTTAATTTCCGCCTCCTAATTTCCTTGCGCAAATGCTAAACATATAAAATGGTTTGCACTCAGGTCTGCAAGTTTAAATTCGTCGCAATGTTTATTTACCATAGCTTCATACGTTGCGAAATCATCTTCACCATTCTTCGGAAAATTCAGACATGAACCACGCTTATTGAAATTAAAAGACTTTTGGGCTAAATAGTTCTGTAAGAAGTTCCACCGTCTCGGCGAAAGATAATTCCGACGTTTTACGTGGTAGAATAAAATGCAGAAACTTGTTATGCTTTGCCATGTCTAGTTACCTTAATAGTAAATGAACTTTTTTTTCTGATCCGACCACTATTTGCAGTTGATACTAAAAATTTCTTCAACCGACGAAAATAGGCTTCAAATCTTCAGGTCCGTAGCAGAAATTAGCAATCATATTCCATATTGAGTCTTGTGAAAATGCATTATGTTTATAGCTTGTTTAAACAGCTCTTCCCTGCACTTGTTGTTGTTGTTGTCGTTCATCTAAGCGTTTCTGATGTCTAAGCAATTTTTGCTGATGTAATTTTTGTTCAATTTGAAGTTCTAATAATGTACTTTGTAAGACGTCCATTCTTGTACGATAGGTTTGTAAGACGTCCATTCTTGTATGCGGTTACGGAAATTCGCAAAACCGTGTTCAGATTAACAAGATGTTAGTATTTTTTAAAACAACTGGGAGAAAGGGAACTTTAATAACTTTGCAAATGAATGTAAGCCATAGTTTTTAATTCTAAGCGAATGTCTTTTATCATAGAAGAGAAAATATATATGACGCGAGAAATATTCAATATGTCTTCAAAGCAAATGTCTTTTCATAGCACAAAAAATGCTGAACGAAGAGTAAAAACCAGAAAAACGCATGTAATTTATTTTTAGTAAGCCAAACAGTTCGCTGATATACTTATTTAATGACACACGAAAAAAATAATTCGTATATCTCTTTATTTTGTATTTACGGGTACGCCAAGATGTTCTAACAGTGGCAAGCAAAGAGAAGAAAAATATGAAAAAACACTTACTTTACACAAGTTTGAAATTCAAACTTTTATGTCCATGCCCTTATTTAGTTATCACAAGTTTCTATTATTCCCTTTTCATCAGTGTTTTATGTTAGTTTAATTATGTTTTTCGTCGTGAGTTTTTTTAAGTACCGGGGGTATGTTAAATTCGAGTGGCCTATGTGAGTTTGAAATCCGGCATCGCCACTATTATAGCCCTGTAAAAGGGTTACAAAGTAAAGCAGAACGCCAAAATAAAGTAGTAACATGTATTGTAAAGCATACAATACGTGGGTCGTTCGACCTGGGTTGGCCTACCGGATATCGGCTAATTCCTTACGGCTTCTGGTATTTATTGAGATTGGCATAGTCTATTATTAGGTAACATAGGTTAGTTCCGTCAAAAGAATATATATATATATATATATATATATATATGTATAATTATTTACGATAATAATTATTATAATATATTATTAAATTATATATATATATATATAATTAAAAAATATTCTGATGAGAGCTTTGTTATAAGTCAAAAATTAGAAAATTTAAATAAATGAATGTTTATTTAAAGAAAAAAAAATCGCACGTGTATGTTTTTCTAACTTCATGCTTTGACTTTCATTTACTCCGTGCTTCTACAAAGATAATTTCTATTAATTCAGACATGTCCGCATGATCGAGCGCTTACCTACTGGACTAGACAAGAAAACGCTTATCTTCAACAAATAGAGACTGCGACGAACGACACCATTGCAAGTAAGAAAAATGACTAAAAATCCTGATGAGGGCTTTGTTATAAGCTGTGAAAAAAGAAACTTTAAATAAATGAAGGTTTATTTTAAAAATAAAAAATATCGCACGTGTCAGATCTCCTAACCGTGATGTTTTGAATATATATATATATATATATATATATATATATATATATATATATATATACATATATGTGTGTGTGTGTGTGTGTGTGTGTGTATACTACCAAGACGCCCGGTGTTGTCCGGTCGTAAATTAGGCATACATATTATATTTTAATTAATACAGAAACGAAGATATGTCCATGCGAGTATTAATTTTTTTTGTAAACAATTTACTCCTTGTTAAAAAAATACTCGAGCTGAGATCGAAATGAAGACCTAAAGACAGTGAGTCAAGTACGATAACCATTAGGCCAGTAGGACATGATTTTAAAACGTGTTATCCAACCTACTTATTCATAATATAAGGAATCTGTCATGTGTTAACAATTCAAGCATGCGCATTCGTGAAACAGTTGAAAACAGATAAAAATTGGATGATCCTACGAACCAAATTTTAATTGTAACTGGTTAACAGCCATTTTTAGGGATGAAAACTCATTAAAAAGTTTTCCACATCTCTGAATACCCTATACACCAAATTTCAAGTTTGTAGATAAAACATCATTTAGTATATAAGTTTGGAATTGTTCTCAAACACATTTTCACGTTTATAGATATATTGACATATATATTGTTATAAAGAAAACCTTTATCTTTAAGGTATATATTCAATAGGATTTTTAAATTGTCACAATTAATTAATTTTCACTTTTTAGAGCATGTATATCGTTAGTTAAAATTTCAAAACTAAAAAAACTTATTTCACGCTCATAGTATTTTATTTGTATGTTTATGTAGTACGTCTTACACGTGTTTCGTTTAATAACGGAAGTTAACTTAACAACTCATCAGACAAAGAGCTGTATTCTTCGGAAAACACAAATGGAGATAGTTTTTTTTCCTTAGAACAAACATCAAATGGAAAAGAAAAATGTTTGTAAAAGAAAATTGATGTCCTTTAAAGTTCGCAAAATCATAAGAATAAAAAACAACTCTTACATATCGTATAATTGATAGGAATCTTTAAAAAAATAAATACTGAATCCAAAACTCACGAGGAGACATTATTTTATGACGCCATATATTTCAAATATATGTATGTGTGTGTGCGTGTGTGTGTGTGTATTTCAATATTCGATTTGGCTACCAGTTATATATATATATATATATATATATATATGTGTGTGTGTGTGTGTGTGTGTGTGTGTGTATGTATATATATATATATATATATATATATATATATATATATATATATATATATATATATATAACTAGTAGCCAAATCGAATATTGAAATGCTCATATCTTTGGTTCTATGGGGAAACACTACATGAAAATATGCAGGTTTTTGAAGATTATATCACTATTCTATGGTTAAAATTTTATGACAGTTTGTAAAAAATTAACCTATATATTCATACCAATGCAATATGCCTAAATTTGCCTACACTTGTATATATAGTGTGCTGCAGGCCAGTTGTAGTTTTGGTGCTTCGGTTCTCTCCCCTGTGGCTTTACCAGGCCATTAATATATATATATATATATATATATATATATATATATATATATATATACAGTGAAAACGACTGAAGCACCATCGAAAATATGTTTGATTTTAAAAACTTTTTCAAAAGATATTTTGTATCCCTACACGTCATCAAAAAAATTAAAAAATAGAAAAAAGATATAAATATATAGACTTTCTGTATTATTTTTATACATATATATTTATATATAAGAAACAAAGACATCATTTTTTTACGTTTTGTAAAGGTTTAGTCTTCTGCGCTTTATTCAAGATTATGAAATCTATTTGATTATTATGAACCTGTCTTTGGGACTGGTATTCAAACTCATATATATTTAAAGCCAAACAAAAACGGCGTAATTTACGCGGCCCTTCTATGATGTCATTCTAATATGTTATCTTTAGTTTGCTTGTTTCTTTCGAAATGCTTCATTAGCTGTTCGCAAGCGTGAAACTCACATTTGGAACGCTGCCCTCATGATTACCGAAATTCTTTGTGGAGGAACTACCATGAATGGAACGACAATGAATTATGTCTGCCAAACACAGACTTTATTAAAGGATTCATAATTACAGATGATCCAATCGACTGCGCAACAAAGAAAACAACATGAATGACTGATATCCTCAAAATATCAAAATACTAGAATCCTCGAACCAAAGTTGTCCGGGAATGAATTAGAACGCCAGTCGACTCCACCTAGATCTAACCTTTATATTATTTTTATAATTTTTAATCTTCAATAGCAGGGGAGGGGCGACATTGCCCATGATTGAATTTGAATAAAGTTACACACTTTCAATATATCTATTATCATCAAAAGGCGTGAAATTGCCATTTTTTTTTAAATCCAGTCGATTGATTGCTTGCACTAATCGGGGACTCACTACAGTGCACTGGAAGAATACTTTACATGCCTTTCCACAATGAGTTAGTCCACAATACATTGTAGCTTACACTGCACTGCGGAGAACCTGCTGTTTATTTTATAAAATTATTTTATATATAATATCTTGAATTAAAGTTTGATATACAAACGTTAAGTATTATGGCTCAACTGTGCTCTAAACAGAAACACACACACGCACATTATATAAAAGGAGCTTGTCTGCGTGTCTGTGTGTTTGTGAATTCGTTTCCTATGGACTCCTTAACTGCTTGCCGATTTTTTATGAAATTTCACGCGAAGGTACTTTAGGTACCTGACAGTGTTCTTTAATAGGTTTGCATCGGAATGTCTTTGATAAGTATCGATAATCGATAATCGAAATAATCCGATAAAAGAAAGGACACGCAATTTTGGCCAAAGTTAACACCTTACACAGCCTAACATTACAAGTGTATTTGAGTTGTTTTATTACCACAACAGCTGAAACACTCAACATATAGAATCAACAATATGTTCTTTTATATGACAAGGGGGCATTCGAAATGAATGTTTCTGTTTAAAGTACAACTGCACCATGATATATAACTCTTGCATATTCAACTTTCATTCAAGCCATTATATATAATTTATATATATGCATATATATATATATATATATATATATATATATATATAAAATCCACAGTAGGTTCTCTATTGTGCAATGTAGACTACAATGTATTGTTGACTAAGTCACTGCGAGGAGGTATGTGAAGCTTTCTCTCGGTGTAACCCCGCAGGATTGTATCCCACTGACGAGTAGTTCTAGGAAGTAAGCGTTGTTCATAGAAGTTTTGTATATTTTTAGGGGTAGAGAGAGTAAGGAGAAAGATGCACCTTTGACAGCGCTTGTAACACGACGGCTTTTTGGTTGCGAATCTTTTATAAGGAATACTATGGATTTGTTCTAATTGTAGCAGCTGCCATACAATATCGATTGAGTAGAGAAAGACTAGTTACGTATCTTCTCTGAGAAAGAGGTAATTGGGAGAAAAATTGCATCTCTTACTAGATTTCAAAGAAAAGTTTGGACTCTGCAAAGGAAGGAAACGGTGCTCTGTATAGCACCTCCCAGATGTGACAACAGTATCCCATCTTAAGACGTATTTGAATATTAAATATCTATCTATATAACTCTTTTTCAAAATGTTTCTTAACATGTTTTATTAACTATTTACTCTTATATATACATATATATATATATATATATATATATATATATATATATTCATAATTATGAATTAAAAATCCGTTTCAAAATTAAAACAAACAAGTACTACTTTTATTTTGGTGTCTTTAACCCCCCCATATATATATATATATATATATATATATATATATATATATATATATATATATATATATATATATATATAAGTTAGAATGTGTATGAGGACACTTTTCACCCTATATACTCAATTAATTTTAATCTACAGACTTGAAATTTGGTATATAGGGTATTCAGACATGTGGGAAACTTTTTAATCGGTTTTCATCCGGAAAAGGGGCTGCTAAGGGGTCCAAATTTAAATATGGTACTTGGGGCTCGTATGGTTTTCCTCTATTTGTTAAATGTTTCACAACTGCACACGCCCGAATTGTTCACATTATGTTAAGAATAAGTAGGTTTGAAAACGTTTTGTAAAGATTGTGTCCAGGTGGGCTTATAGTTTTCGTACTAAACTCACTGTGTTTAAGTTTTGGTTTCGATCTCAGCTCGAGTAATAATTTTTGTCTTTACAAGAAATGAACTGTTTAGAAAAATATCTAATTCTCGCATGCACATGTCTCAGTTTCTGTATTAATTAAAATATATTATTTATGCGTATTCTACAACCGGGTAACGCCGGGCGACCTGCTAGTATAAAATAAAATAGCGTACAACGTTTGTTTTGCTATTTACTGGCATATAGTGTCAACGAAGACTCCATCATAGTACTGCAAACCAAATATAAAATTATTAACATTGATTTATAGGTCCTATCAATGTCTATACTAATAAACTGTTGCAACCATTATTCGTGTGTGTTTTTGTATGTATATTTCTCGTGTCAATGTAACTTTTTTAATAGATTGTTAAAGTCAAATTACTAATCACTATATGGTCATCTACAAAAAATATTTATTGATATTGTTGTTTTTATGTACAAAGAAGTCAGCATGTATCAAGGCGCGAAGCCCACTCGATAGTAAGGATTAATGTGTTGTTCCTGCAGATTTGTAGCAGCAATCGGGACTGGACAGAGTTTGATTATATAAGAGGACGATAAAACAGGAATTGCTAAGATTGGACTAGATTGGAATAAGACTAGTTTTTATTCAGATGAGAAGTAGACCCTATTAAACCCATTTAAGCCTATAAAAAACGATAAATAATAGTTAGTTAACAATCATCCGACTATGTATACCTTTTTGTTTACAAACGATAAATAGAACCTAAGACCACGTGTGTGTAGTCGGAGTTGAGTAGCAAGATGCTTTTTTACATCATATTTAAATTTGCCATCTATAATTCAACACTTTAAACCTGAAAATAACTATATAGTTAACAACCGCTATACCGTGCATACTGTTTAGTTTATAAATAATAGATTCTGTATAACGCATAATAACTGAGATTTTGGCAGGGAGTTTTTGACTTTTTTCATTTCCAACAAAATATACTACCAGTGAAGCATAAAATAACGGGCAAACCTGATAGGGACTAAATTTATAGGGCAACGTAAATAGGGATTTGAACAGCAAAATTGTTTATATTACGTTATCCTGTATAGCATATATACGGCATAATCACGTTGATACACTGGTTCTCGTCAGATAACCGTAGTTAAGAAACGTTGAGTCATGCTAGTACCAAATGGGTAACAATCTGGGAATTCTAGGCGCTGTATGTGCTCTCCGCTTATCTCGGCATTGTTTCCAGTCGTCGTGAACATCTATTTGCTACTGGTATTTAACAACGCCGACACAGGAGAAGTTTTGTTGGAGATTGTGCAACTCTTGCCACAAATATTCCATACGCAGGCACCCTTACAGTGGGTATCCATACTCTGTAAAGATTGCAGGAAGCAACCATACTGTGTTGTAATGTTTACTTAGGATGAATTCCCCAAAGTTACCAAAATTAGGAGCCTCAACACCGAACGAACTTTAAGAACATACCCAATGCTTCACAGCAGAATGGGTGTATAGTATGGAAGGGGGAGAACTACTGTCGATAATAGCGCACATCGGAGATTCAATCGCATTGTTTTTATGATGCAAAATAAAACTAAAAAGAAAGTGAAAAAAAGAGCAACAACGACGCTATATAATCTTAGATGCGGTCGTTTTTGTACGTATATGGGTGATAAGCGTTGCTAATAAATTATTGACCGAGATGGCAAAGAAAAGAACATCAAATGTAAGAAACCTCTTCGTTTTTTTGGCGTTAATCTGGTAGTGTAAAATTATTTATGATTACACTGACGGATTTTGCGCAAGCTATTTGTGGCAATGTAAATAATAAGATTATCGATTGGTTTTGAAACAATATTTAAGCAAATATAGAAACGCATTTAAGTTTAATCAATATATATATATAGTGATCGACAGAAAGACTGTTTCGTCGTATGAAAACTCTTCAGTGTGATTAAGTTATTATTCATAAAACTAGCCACATCGCTAATCGGGGTTCGTTTGAAATCTGTACAATCAGGCATGCCTCCACAATAGAGGTAAAGACAGAACAAAGTCTCTTGTACTTTTAAATAATACGTAACAGGAATGGTTGATTTGAACAATGTTTAATTTTGAGTAACAACGCAGACAGCATGGATTGGCCGCGGGGTAAGGTGTGTATAGAATAACAGATTCTAGGTTTGGGATATATATATATATATACATATATATATATATATATATATATATGGATATATATATATATATATATATATATATATATATATATATATATATATATGGGGACCTCTTTGATGGTTTACTGTGAATACGTGCTGTCCTGACATAAAATAGTAACTTAATCCCCTTAAATTCATCTGTTAATCGCTGAAGGGAAGATGCTAGCATATAACTTTAAGGGTGACTGGGTTTGAATCAATCGACCAGCATTAATTTTCACTTCCTAAACGGATTATTTGGTAAGCGTTAAACACTAGCGTTTATAGCTATAACAGTGATTCATGTTTCTGCTGCAGTTCAGTTTGAGAAGCAGCACCATCGCGCCGGATCATTTCAGATAAAACTAGATTCTAAATAGTGGTTCTTATACAATGCCTGTTTGCTTTTTTTGTTTTTAGTTAAAAGTTTCAATACGTAGCCGAAATGACGTTTAATTCTGAACGGTTCAAACATTCAAACCGTGTCGCGGATAAGCAATTCGCTGTAAGGTAATAAGAAAGAGAAATAAAAAGGAAAAGTAAATTGAGATAATTTTATACAAGCAAGTTCACCTTCTAAGTTGAAAGCTTCCTGTCCTTCCTTATTTCTTTTTCTATATTATGAATTTTCATTTCTTAGTCACATAAGGGGAGGGCATTGTATAAAACAATGACCATTTAAAATCTGGTCTTTATCTTTCATTTTAAAAGATCCATCCTGATAACGTTGCACCTCTAAAGGAACTGCAGTAGAAACATGCATGCAAATATACAGCTAATATATTTATTTATATAAACAAACTTGATATATATATATATATATATATATATATATATATATATATATATATAGTTTTCACATGAAAATAGTATAAAAGGATGTAATATTTCTGTATCGATTTATAAAAACAACGCTAACGACCCATCACTGGAAACTCAATAATTGAATGGAAAATAGTACTACAGATCGAAACTCGTAGAAATTTAAACAGCCCGTGTAGATTATATTTGAATGAGAAATTTTGAATTCTAAATTTTAAAGACCTCCGACAAAATCTATTAAACTGTAAAACTGGAATAGCAAACAACTGTATACACAGAATAAGCTTTACTTTTGTATGACAATACATAAGAAAATATTTTTTTAATGATTAAATAAAAACTAAACTAAACGAACATAATAGCAATATAGGGTTAAAGGCTTGGAGTGTAACTAAACTATGTTTTCATTTATTAATTGCCAATAACTGGTTGGCTATCTAGTATGAAATAAAACCAAAAATGGCGTGAATGTTAATGGAGCTAGAAAGTATGTAATCCAAAATGGCGGATACACACAAAATGAACGTCTGAGGGAGTCAGACAGCCGACTGAATAAAAAATGACGAATGCATGCCATAACGAAATAAGATATTTCCTCTCTTTAGAATGCGTACAAAATACCCTAGTTTTTTTTGTGTTCACTGTTTCGTCTGCTAACATATGTATGTACTGATATGCTCGTATATGCGTTAATGTGTGTGTTATGTATGTGCAAATCTTTATCCAAGAGTAATAGTGTTTGTATTTTATGACGGGTACTTTTGCTAGTATATATATATATATATATATATATATATATATACATTTTATCCACTTAATATGAGTATGCTTTATGCTAAATAATTAAAATAAGGTAAAAGGTGTGCCTATTGTTTTGCATTTAATACTAATTACTATTAATACTAGTTTATCTTGAAGTGTGTATGGAACAATTACCATAATACTGAGTCCGCTGCACCTTATCATACAACTTTTTACCTAGCTGGACCAAGTATTTTTTGATAAAAAGTTGAACAGACAGACAACATGCAGACTAAGATATATATACCTGCTAATGTTCTTAGCGTCGCCCGGTATTACACGTAACATAAAATTCATTAAAAAAATAAATTTAAAAGAACGAAAAGAAACTGAGACGTGCATGAGAGCATTATATTTTTTTCTACACAGTTCACTTCTTGTAATTGAAACATACTCGAGCTGAGATCGAAACCAAAACCTAAAGACAGCGAGTCAAGTACGATAACCCTTACACCAACTTGACACGATCTTACAAACCTACTTATTCGTTACATAAAGAAGCTATCATGCTTTACAGCCGCGTATGCGCACTCGTGAAGCAGTTTACAAACAAATAAAAATCCGATTACTCCCAAGTACCAATTTTTCAATTTTGACTCTCTTTTCCGGATGAAAGCATATTACATTTGTCCACATGTCCGAATGCCCTGTATAAAAAAAAATTCATTTCTGCAGATCAAAAATCCGTTGAGTATATAGGTTGAGGAGTCTCCGGACACACATTGTAACTTTTATAGATATACTAGACTAGATAAGGAAAAACTCACACTTGCATCGTCTTTCACAGCCATAAACGCCAATACTCCAGACAACTGAGCTGCTGTTCATAGTGAAACCAGATGGATGTCTCCGTGATTTTCGCTGTAACAAAACTTTGGATCTACCTGTGTGATACTATGTATGCCCTCCTCAAATTGTTAGGATTTAACACATAGAGAAAATAAACTGATCATCAGAACAAACGTATAGGAAGTGAGCTTAGTAGAAAGAGAACAGGGGAAGTGCTTTACTAAGCAACACAACGGTCGTTTGAAGTAGAATGGTTAATCAAGGTGAGACGATGACTGGGTAAAGGACCGAACATAAAGGTGAATATATTCAGTTAATTTACCGACAGTTTAGAAGTGGGAGTGATTTTTGCGACCGTTAGCGAAAGCTTACAGTTGGAAAAAGTTGACAGCAGATTACGGCTTGGACCAAATTGGGTGAGATTTAAGGAATCTAAGATTTGTAAATAAATTGATCAACCAACTGACGAATACATTCTCGACATAAACCTTTTCTTTTCTCTTGAATGTGTGAATTTTTTGTGAACCAGATTACATTCTGCAGTCGTCAATGTGTGAGAGACGGCAATATGGTCAGAACAGCGATGATTGAAAGGAAACACATGGTTTATAAATGCATGCTTTCATTTTGCAAGAAAACATTCAGACCATCCTCTACATAAAATATAATCGTTCTGCCTTCCCATAAGAAAAGAGAAAGACACAAGGTCAATTCTTAATAAAAGGAAAATTCAGATCCCGAAAAAGAGATACCGGAGTGAGACTACAATAAAACTTGTCTCAATCTAGAAATGCTTCTCATTCATCGACCGAGTACAGAAAAGTGTAGTATCTGTTCTGATACTACACTTAGCTCTTAACCAACAAGACATATAATAAATCATTTTACGTTTAGTTTCCGATGAATGCATTGGGTCACTGTTATGTCAGAAAAAAGATATGCGTCTTTATTCATAAGTTCTAGGATACGACTGAGAAGCGTTAGAAAATCGATGCTTAAAAAAATTAAACCCCAATTCTTGACCTTTGTCTTAAAATTCCAATTCCACCCAGAATTAGTTTGAAATCAACAGTTTACGAAATTTTGAGTGAATTCCAAGTTCACAAATTTCACAAAGAGATATTCGTTATTTTCAACTAGTAGGGCTACCCAGTGCTGCATGAGGTCATAATAAAATGACCAAATAAAACAAGATTGAAAATGTGTGTATTAAGACGTTTATATCTCTACCTCTCTCAACCCCTTCTTTCTTTCTCTTTACCTTGGTTTATACATCTGTTACTCTATCTTGTTTTCACCTAGCCCATTCTGGCGCAATGTTAATTAATCGAGAAAATATAAACATTGTGAATCTTTAGTTAGTAGTCTGGGATTTAAGCTTGGCATATTAAAATATACAAGCACACAGGCAACTGTCATTTATATATAAGATAGATTACTATCGCAAAATTATTTACGAATCTTGTTAATGTTTTAAATTCAAAAGTGGAGCCTTTCCATGATATTCAGCACTTTGGATTACCTAACGAATACCACGTACCAAATACTAATAGTAAAACCACCATCACTTCTTAACTCCACATTACAGAGTTGTTTCCCCCACCCTCACCGCCATCATAATTCGATGAGAAATGATGCAATTTTTGAAAGATTTCTGGGAATGCTTCCCCAGTTTGTAAAAATTGCATTATAACATTTTTCTTTGAAAATTATTACATAAAAAACATTAAAAATCCAGACCCCCCCTCAACCAAGCAAACTTTACTCGGTTGATCCCCTCAGAATAAATATTTTTTTCTAAATGTCAGGTATTATATTGGGTTGGCAACTAAGTATTTGCTGTTTTTTCTGTTTTGTTTTTTTAGATATTGTGTTTTGAAAATGTATTTGTTATATTTTATTTTACGGTTCAAAACCAAATGATTTCTACCTAAAATGTATTGAGAATCTTGTTGAACGTTGAAAAAGTTGTGAACACGAGTAGAAAATACTTCATTGATTAAATAGTTGTTAGTTTTATTTTACTTTGAAACATATGAAGATTTAAAAATAAAACGTCAAGAACTTGCTTGCCGACCTAATACATCAAAAAGCAAAAGTCACGTATCATGGGACCATTTGTAATGTTATATTTCGAGCGCGCCTCTGCTGTATAAAAGAAGCTAATAATAAATTGTCTTAGAGAAGCATTTAATGGTTTCTTCTCTCCATTGTGTACACCCATGAGCACACCTGATCACGTTTGTTGTAAGCTAGCCAATATTGTCAAAGTGCAAACGCTCTTTTACAGAAACATGGTCCTTCCTTTCCCAGCCACTCACTGTCTTCCTTTCTTTCTTTCTCTCCTGACCTCTGCCATTACTCCAGCCGAAACATGTTACGTTCAAATAACATATATGACGTCATCAGTTTACTGATAACTTGCTTACTCTACAATCTGATCTTTTTGTATAAAACAAAACAAAAAGAACTAATATAGTGATATGGCTACAATTTGAGGGGGTTATATATTGAACGCACGTAATAAACATAAATATCGCCCCGAAATAATGCAAAAGGGGTTAATTATGTAGTAGTGATGATTCGTTAGTGGAGTATTTAATTGTCACCCACTGCAAAAACTTATAGCATAGTCGGAAAGTAGGATCGAGGAGTCCGTGCCCTCAAGAAGAGGCACTCTTACCTGCAAAGGGTGCCTCAAGCGATTAGCAATAAACTAACACCTTCTTGAAGAAAGAAGATGGGCCTCCTTGAACTGCACAAAACCAGCATTATGCTGCAATCAACAGAGACCAGATCATTACAGAAATGGTCTAATCTCTATTGATTTTGGCGCCCCCCATTTTGGTTGGTCAATAGTTGTGACTGTTCGTTGGTTGCATGATTCTTCAAATAAGACAGAGTTTGGAGAATCGTTTTCTGAACCTTTAATTAAAAATATATATTCATTTTCTCATCAAATAAGGCATATTACAAATTTTATGTAAAGTAGCTGTACATACAAGGACACTATGTTGGGAGTCCATATTACATTTTTGCATGCCAATACAGTCAGGGAAGTCGGAAACCAGGACTAAATTAAAGATTATAACAATCCGAGGGAAAGTAACTATTGTAGTATGAATAGACCTTTAACGTACAGGGGCGGGTATTGTTGCTTGTCAAGTGCGTCAAAGGTATTTACGTGAAGAAGGCATAAATGCAACGAATTCGGCAGAACACATTCCATTAAAATACTTGTTAAACAGCCACAGCGATAAAACATTGTGGCGATGTGACAGAGGTTGGAGTTTAGTTGATAACATTAGGTTAGAGATTCTTTTGAAAACTGTCTATGTTTGTGTATAGAATATTTAGTAAATAATGGCAACTAGTTTTACGGTAGGAGAATCATTTATTCTTCATAGTATTGACCTCGATAGAAATTTATAAAGAAATATGATTACCTGTAAATTAGAGAGATTGATGTAAAATGCATCGTAGAATTTTCACCGGGCTCGTCTACTTGTACTTATTACTTAATGTACGTGAAATATATTTAATATGCAATAAACGAACGTTTAATTTTAGGTTTAGCCGCATAAACACAATTAACAAATCAATAAATCGATCAAATTATGTTCATTAGCAGCGTGTTAGCCTTCACCTGATATTTCATGCATTTGCTTTTTTCACGCTACGCCTGCACACACACACACACACACACACACACACACACACACACACACACGCACACACACACACACACATATATATATATATATATATATATATATATATATATATATATATATAGTGAGTGTGTATTTAGGTAGCATGATTTTGTTCAAACTAACGTTGTTATATAACACGGAAGGAAGGTCTTTAATTTCTTTAGAACTTTCTACTTTTGTTGGTTCTTCTGATATTAAAGTTATGATTTTTTAGATGAGAGCTGATTGTTTGTTTTTTTTTTTTGTTTTTTTTTACATGGCAGTCACCACTTATCAAGGCCCGGAAGCCACTGGGGGATAAGGGTAATCGAGTGTACAGTAATCAATGGGATAATATCGTAGTAATCGTTAGTAATGGAGATTTGATAAAACGTCTTACTTAATAGGGCGGTTTATCAGGAATTTGTTTATTTTAGACTTGAAGACATCCAAGTTGTAGTCAGGCGTGCACTTCTAAGAAAGAAACCTTGTTCATGGAATCTACGTTTTGATTTAGGCAAAGATAAAGAATGGAGAAAATTATTGACATTGGTTTCAGTTAGACAGGTGTTTTTCGTGAAAGATTGGCGAGGGGGAACCAGGGATTGGAGCTCGGACGAGCACTTCCTATGGAAATAACGATAAAACAAAGACAAGCTCGCAACGTCTCTTCTGTGGGAGAGAGGTTGTAGGGAAGAGAAAAGGGAATCCCCTACTAAGCCATGAAGTCTATTTTGTACTCTGTCAAGGCAGGATAGGCTGTTTTTAGAAGCTTCTGCCCAGATGTGGCAACAGTACTCTATCTTTGGAAGTACTTGGTTTTTATATAGATAGAGAATTGCATCAGCAGTGAGATATCTTCTGGAGCGATAGAAGGATCCCACTATTTTTCCAGCGCCCTTTGCAACAGACTTGATGTACATGTTCCATTTCAGCTCAGGAGTAAGATTAATCCCAGAAGCTTGTCAAAACATGGAGCTTCCCCAAGACGAGAGCCATGCATTTCAATTGATGCCAGATGGGGATCAGAGTGTTGATGATGTAAAGATAGGAGCTTGCTTTTGGATGCATTAAAAGTAACCAGCCACCTCTTCCCCCACTGTATCACGTGCTCAAGATAAGAGAAAAGAGTATCAGAGAGAACTTTGTCATTTACGGCCTTTGATTTTGATGTGTTGCCGTAGATGGTCGTGTCATCAGCATAGATGTCAACGAATGATTTAAGTGTGTGTTTTGAGAGATCATTGGTGTAAATCAGGAAGAGAGTTGGGCTCAGAATGAACCCCTGAGGAACTCCAGCATTAATATTAGATCCGTATTATTGCTTCAGTTCACATTAAGCAAACATACATATTAAACAGTCAAAAAGTATTTAACGATCAGAATGTTGCATATGGCACTTTTTTCACAACCACGATTATATATATATATATATATATATATATATATATATATATATATATATATACAATCTGGACGCCCGGCGTCGCCCGATCGTTCAATACATTAAACAGGATGTTTTCATTTATGAAGATTGTGTATGTATTATCATAGAATCTAGGCCTTCGATAAGGTTTGGCATAAGGGCCTACTTCACAAGATTTCCAGCTACGGCACAACTGGAAATTTTTTCTCAATAATTAAATCATTTCTCTCTGATAGGTTCATAAGTAGTGGTATATGGGAAGCAATCAGAGGCCCACAGTATTAATGCTGGAGCCCCAAGGGGTCCATTCTGGGCCCAACTCTCTTCCTGATCTACATCAATGATCTCCCAAAACACATACTTAAATCATTCGTTGACATCTATGCTGATAACACGACCATCTACGGCTACACATCAAAGGCCGTAAATGACAATGTTCTCTCTGATTCCCTCTGCTCTGATATTGAGCGCGTAGTTTAGTGGGGGAAGAGATATCTATTTACTTTATATGCATCTAAAACCAAGCTCCTAACTTTATATCATAAACGATCTGTTCCTCATCTAGCATCAATTAAAATGGATGGCTTTCTTCTTGCTGGAGGCTTCATGTTTTGACAAGCTCATGGGTTTGACCTAACTTCTGATCTGAAATGGAACACCTACATCAAGTCTGTTGCCCGGGCCGCTGGGAAAATGGCGGGATCCTTCTACTGCTCCAGAAGATATCTCACTACTGATGCAATTCTGGATTTCTATAAAAACCAAGTACGCCTAAAGATGGAGTACTGCTGCTACATTTGGGCTGGAGCTTTAAAAAACAGCCTATCCTGCCTTGACAAATTACAAAATAGACTTTGTGGCTTAGTGGGGGATGCTCTCTTCTCTTCCCTACAACCTCTCTCCCACAGAAGAGACGTTGCGAGCCTGTATTTGTTTTATCTTTATTTCTATGGCAAGTGCTCGTCCGAGCTCCAATCTCTGGTCCCCTCTCGCCAATCCTTCATGATACACACCCGTCTAGCTAAAACCACTGTCAGTAATTTCCCCCACTCTTTAAGCAAAACGTAGATTCCAGGAACATAGCTTTTTTCTCAGAAGTGCACGCTTGTGGAATTCTATTCCGTTTGCCTGTTTCCCACCTGACTACAACTTGGACGTCTTCAAGTCCAACATAAACAAATTCCTGATTAATCGCCCCCTTAAGTAAGACACGTTATCAAATCTCCAATACCAACTATTACTATGATATTATCCCATTGATTATTGTAAACGCAATAACCCTTATCCCCGAGTGGCTTCCGGGCCTTGATAAGTGGTGATCCCCATGTAATATATATATATATATATATATATATATATATATATATATGAGCAAACAGTTAATAAAATATGTTAAAAACACTTTGAAATGAGTTTAAAACACATTTAATCCGAAAAGGAAACACTAGATAAATGGATAGTCCTTAATCCGCGGAGTTTCGAAGAAATACTCTACTTCTCATCAGAGGGTAGGAATTAGCAAAATTAGCAGGCCGCCCGGCGTTGCCTGGGCGTAAAATACGCATAAATATTATATTTTTATTAATGCAAAATTCTTATTTATTATAAACATAAATATAGTAAGAATTTCCGTTAATAATAAATGTAACGTTAAATTCCTTTAAAAAATGAAGTACAAAAAAAAGGAAACGAAAAGAAACTGAGACATGTGTATGCGAGTATTATGTTTTTTTTCTAAACAGTTCACTTCTTGTAATTAAGAAAAAATACTCGAGCTGAAATCGAAACCTAAAGACGGTGAGTCAATTATAATAAACATTAGGTCAACTTTAAAAAGGTCTTTGAACAGTGTTTTCAAATTTATTGATTCTTCACATAAGTAATATATATCACGTAGACGATTCACTAACACGCATTCGCCTGTTTACAAACAGATGAAAATCTGACGAACCCCATGTAACAATTTTTCAATTTTGACCTCTTAACAGTCTGTTTTTCTGGATGGAAGCCGATTAAAAAGTTTTCCACAAAGCAAATTTCCATTCTGTAGATCAAACATTCGTGGAGTATATAGAGCAGTGTTCTTACACACACATTTTAGATATACTAGCAGATGCGCCCGGCGTTTCCTGTTATAAACATAACTCTAAATTCCTTTAAAAAATGAAGTAAAAACCGGAAAGAAACTGAGAAACTGAGACATTTGCCTGCAAGTATTATGTTTTTTTGTTTTTTTTTGTTTCTAAATCGTTCACGTCTCGTAAGTAAAAAAAAAAATACTCGAATTGAGATCGAAACCAAAACCTAAAGCAATGAGTTAAGTACGATAACCATTAGACAAGCGTTATACGATCTCTAGACAACGTTTTCAAACTATTTATTTTTAACATAAGTAATCTGTAATATGTGCTATTCACGCATGCGCATTCGTTAAACAGTTAGCAAACATTAAAATCTGATGACACTCAACGAACCAATTTTTAAATTTGGACCCCGTAGCAGCCC
Source organism: Euprymna scolopes (assembly GCF_053919585.1). Taxonomy (NCBI): domain Eukaryota; kingdom Metazoa; phylum Mollusca; class Cephalopoda; order Sepiida; family Sepiolidae; genus Euprymna; species Euprymna scolopes. The sequence continues at coordinate 1,142,437 of NC_136498.1, read as the reverse complement.
CTTTTTTTTATTTTGAAAGGAAAACGTGAAATTGTGTATATAAGGCGTTCAGACATAAGAAAAATTTTCCACATGTCTGAACGCCTTATATACATAATTTCATGTGTGTAGATCAAAAATACGTTGATCATATTATTTGAGAAGTGTCGTCACTCATACACACGTTCTAACTTATATATATATATATATATATATATATATATATATATAGAGAGAGAGAGAGAGAGAGAGAGAGAGAGAGAGAAAGAGATAGATAGATAGATAGATAGATAGACGAAGGTCGTTCTAAAAGCAAGACCTATTTCTTTTTTTTTAATAAAAGAACTAAAAAGTTGAAGACCTACGAAGATGGCAGTGGTAGCATTGAAACGAGTCACTTGTAGTTCATAATTTATTTTTCTACACAGTCGCCACAATTCTCAATGTACTCTTGCCAGCGATGATCAATGCCTCGGTCGGAAAATCCGCGCTTTGTGTCTCTCATTTTTGTCGCCACTCAAAAATCGACTAACCCATCTCCTAATTGCGCTGACATCAACTGCATCGGTTTGTAAACGTTCATCAGTTCAATTTTTTCTGCATTTTTTGATTCAGTGACTCGTCTCTCCTTCTGACGCATGTCTATGACAGAAGTTGCTTCTTTAGCGTCTGACACCGTCAATATCGGCAACAGAGAGATGAAAACTTCAGGTAATGAATGCGTAATCATGAAGATGCAATTTGCAATTCCATCTGATCCATTCAGTCGAAATAAAACACTGGAGGCAATACTTTTGAAATGCCCCTCGTATATATATATATATATATATATATATATATATATATATATATATATATATATATATATATATATTTATATATATATAAACACACACATGCATATATATATATATTATTATATATTATATACATATATATATATAAATATATATATATATATAGATATATATATATATATATATATATATATATATATATATATATATATATATATATATATATATTATGTTAATAAGGTAGTACCTTTAACGTACGCAGGTATATGTGTCACAGTTTCCAGCGTATAACTTATTCGATCGGGATATCTTATTTATTAAAAAAGAAGTATTGAAGATGATAGCATACTACAAACATTAAATTTATATGTAATTTAATGTTCGTTGTTCATCATCTTCTATCCTTCTTTTGATCTTCCGATCACCGACGACGCCACGTAAAAAAAAAATTAAAAAAAAAACGATGTCGCTTTTGGGCCGTGAGCGAAAATAAAATAACCCTTCTTCGTGTTCTGACTAGGATCCAAGGTAATATGTGTTTTGTCTAAAGATGTAATGATGATATCGTTGGATTTCCGTTGCGACATATTATATATGAAAGATTCGTTTGTGAAATTTCCACAGGTTCCACTGGTATGATAGCATACTATATAATAAAATAAATAATAATCAGTAGAATTTGAAAATTACTAAACGGAACTATAAAATTTCATAGATTTAAATATGCATTAAAGAAGAAGCTTAAGTACCTTTGCTACCAGACAGGCAACATATAAAGATAGATAGATAGATAGACAGACAGACGAGTGCTGAGTAAGTCTGCTTGTTTGCAGTCATAGAAATAAAACTGACGTCTTTGCGTAAGTATGCATCTATACTGAAGTGCATTAAGATGTAAGGAAATGCACACCTTGAAATGCATATATTTCTATTTTAAAGATCGATGTATCGATTGACACATGAAAAGCGGTAATGCAACGTATGTGCTCAGCACGCCTCCCCGACACTCTCTGCATTATGATTGCTCCCGTTAGTCTCCTTTATATATATATATATATATATATATATATATATATATATATATATATATATATATATATATATATATATATAATGTGTGTGTTTCTGTAATTTCGATATTATAAACTTTTAATTGAAGCTCAAATATGCAGTTGGTCCCTTTGCAAGGCGGCAAGTTATGTCAGAGCTACGCGAAGAATTAGCGAAACGAAATAGAAACCTTGCGTGGGCGTCAAGCGTTCACAAATGCATGCATCAAGTTTAAAATGAAAAGGATAACGTGAGGTTTAAAGAGAGATAGAGAGAGAGAGAGAGAGAGAGAGGGGGGGAGAGAATATAAAGAGTGGGAGAGAGAGGCTTGAAGTAGAAGAGGAAACTCTCTCTCTCTCTATTTCTTTTGCCCTCCCCCTTTCTCTGCCCTTTCCTCCTCTTACACTCTACACACTTTCTCTTTCTACCTCTATACTTATCTATGCTTTCACTCTTTTTTCTCTATATACCCCTCCCCCTCTATTTCTCTTTCTCTGATACTTATTGGGTCTATTATCTATCATTTTATTTTCCCCTGTCTTCATCTTCTCCCCAGCCGTTCACTCTTCTGCCCTAGCAACAACTGCTGGTCCCCTTCATCAATCGAAGCGATGCCATCTGCGCCGCTAGTGTCGTGCACATGCCTTCACCTCTTAATTTCAAAATCAGATTTTATTCCTCGAAGCTGGTTAGCGTTCATTTCTTTCTCTCTCTTCGAAATCGTCCCCTTTTGTTATGAGGTTCATTTCTTGAGACGCGTCCTTGCCTAACTATAAGAACCTCTGTCCGCCCATTTTGTCACGCTTCAATTTTTAAATAATCGTGAACTTATTTTGGCAGTATATATCTCTAAAACTATTAAGCATATAAAAACGCGATCGAAATATATAGTCATTAGCATTACTAAAAATAATAGATGCATTTAAGTATAAAATGATAGCAATTATATCTGATATATTAAATATCTATTATAAAAAATGCAAATGTCTATGTACATGTATATTTACATGTATGTCCAGCTAAAACTAAAATACGATGAAACAAACGCCCACAAAGTTAGTATTTTCTTGACCAGAGTTGTCCCGGATGAATAATATCTAAAATTCAAAACAGATTATTCCGTCTTTGACACTAACCTGACGCAGATTTCCTCCGAGGTGTGGACTAGATTATGTATTAACGACAGGATCGTAGATCTGTTTTTAATCAATAATATTGTGAGGTCTGCGTCCGCACCTGCTATTTATAAAAAGTTGATACTTTTGATTTTTATTAATATTTTTTTTGCTCATATTTATCTCAAACAAGGCATATTGCCACTTGGATGTAAGGGCTACTGTTAAGGAAAGATTAACTAGATATTGTTTACGTAACATTTAAACTTCTGCATATCAGTACGATTAGGGCAGCAGGTAGCAGGAAGGGAATTATAAAGTCTAGCTGGTCGAAGGAAAGAAACTATTATAACAGAAAGCTTTCTGGCATTTAGGGACCTCAAAAGGTGTGATTTTGTTGTTAAGCGGGTTGGTGGAGGATATATACATCGAGGGAGCACAAGTGCAATTAATTCATCAGAGCACATCCCATTAAAACATTTGTAAAACAGGCACAGAGATGCAACATTGCGGTGATGGGACAGCGGTTGAAGCTTAGTTGACAAAGTGGGACTTATTAGATAGGAAACTCTTTTTTAAAACTTATCGAAGAGGGGAAAACTAGTGGTAAATGTACCTGCTCAGATGTGCAACAATACTTCATGCATGGTTGAATGGTAGCTTTGTAGGAGTACAGGATACTCTCAGGTGTGAATACTCTTCTAGCGCGATAAACTGTCTTCGCCCGGAGGGTCTAGTCTTCTCATGATATAAAACTTAATGTTTGTCTTTCTGCTAAATAAATCGATGTTTACAGATAATCCGTCCATATACGTTTCAATACGAAATGTAAAGACACCATTTTAATTTCCCTTGATCTTATCTGGGGTCACTTCGAGTAATTATCGGTAAATAAATGAGGTATATTTTAGTAAAAAGATAGAAAAATTCAATTATTTCTTCCATTCTAAAATAAAAATTAAATTAAACAAAGAATATCTTAGCAAATAATGTATTTAAAAAGGTTTCAGAATTGCAATAATAATATTTTTACATTTAAACTAATTCAGTTAAAAAAAACCCAAATCGGTTGACAATTAAATTTTCGGCCAGTTGGTGACAGTTATCCCTATCTCCAGCTCTACTATCATATAAAAGTGACTTTTTGTGTGTGTGTGTGTGTGTGTGTTCCTTTTTTATAGGTTCCGAAATAGCTGAGTCTCTCTTTTGTAAATTTCACAAAAAGCCAATTTATATGTCTGACAGTGTTCCTAGATATGTTTTGCACAGAAATTCATCTGATGAAATCGAAAACATCCGACCCTAAAAAAAAGGCTGTTCTTTCTTATAAATGAAAAAGAATAATTTTTACAGAGGAATATTTTACGTTACACCGGCCAAATGAGATAATAAAATATCAACAAATCTTATTTTCTTTTTAAAAAAAAAAGATTTATTATAATCTGGAGATATAGCTCAGTGATAGAGCATTCTACTATAGATCGAATGATCCCCTGTTCCAGACCGGGTGTTTTAGTTTAATTTTTTCTTATTAATGAATTCAATTTACGATAAAAGAAGACTGTTTAAAATCGCCGCAAATCATTTCTTCGTTTGCATATTTTAAAACTAAACATTAATCAGAAGTGAATTTTCGAGGGCATTCATTGCCAAGCCCAAATATAAGTTGACGTGATATTGTAAATAAATAGGAAAGGAATTTGATGAACGACATTTTCATTATATATATATATATATATATATATATATATATATATATATATATATATATATATATATATATATATATATATATATATATATTGCGAATTAGTCTACCGGGAAAATTAATCAATGGTACTATATAATAATCAATAGAGGATTGATTCTATAATAATACATACGCAATCTGCATGAATTAAAATATCATGTTTAAGCGTAATGTACGGTCAGCTAATGCCGAGCGTTCAGCATGTTAGTTATATAGGTATACAGATGAACAGCGTCACATTATTAGCCTTTCTCCCGCGGCGAGATGATCATCATAATATCGTATGAATCTGAAAATGCTATTGTTGACATTGGTTTCCCTTCATATTTTTCTAGTCAGAATTATTTCTAGAAAGATTTCGGGTAATTACGGGAGAGGCAACGAGAAGATTGCCAACATCCTAAGTGAAAGTGATTTTTGTGGAACTAGCTGGATTCGAGCGTGGAAAATTCAGGTTGCCAACCCGTGTCGTTAACGATGTAACCACCGTTATAATGTGACACAAGAAAAGGCAGCATCCTAGATGAACAGTACTCTGACTTGCAAAAAATGCCTGAGCAGGCTCTCGGTATTTCTCAGTATGTGCGTAGGAAGCAATTAACAATAAACTACCACCTTTCCCAAAGCCGAGGAGAGTAGACCTCCTATGAATGCACAGGACGAAAACCATATCTCAGTTAACAGCGAAAAGGCCGTAACAATCGCCTAGACTCTGTTGGGTTTGGTGTCGAGGGAAAACTCACAGCCGTTTATACGTAGATATTCGTACTTCCTTCCTCTTTATCTGCCTCGCACACGCAACCATTTCTTTTCGTGTATTATTATGTTAATACGATTCATGTCGTTGCCGATCAGCAATAAACATCTTTGCCTGTTAAAGATCTACGTCAGGTAAAGTTTGCTAATATATTACACCGCTTCCCTCGCCGTTGTTTTATTATTAGCCTTTATCTTGCGATGGATGAACTCAACATACGTACTCGTCTGTGTTCATCGTTTAATACCTTCGAGTCAGTTCTCTACAGAAACATGTCATCTTCCCGAAAAGATCCCTATTAACATTGACAGGGAAAATCTATAATACCTAAATACATCGTTTAGTTTAACAAAACTTCTTTTCTGCTAAGATTTTCGCTAATGTCCAATATCTATATACATCATTCGATATCTAGGTTATAACCACACCTTCCTCCCATGTATTACCTCTTTTTTTTATTTTATTTTATTTTTTTTTTTTTTTTTACACATTGGTCACCACTTATAAAGGCCCGGGAACCACTTAGGGATAAGGGTTATTGCAAGTACATTACGTTAGTGTGGAGATTTGATGAAGTGTTTACTTAAGGGGGCGGTTCATTAGGAATTTGTTAACGTTGGACTTGAAGACATCCAAGTTGTAGTTAGGTGGGAAGCAGGCAGACGGAACAGAGTTCCACAGGCGTGCAGTTCTAGGAAAGAAGCTCTGTTCATGGAATCCACGTTTTTATTTAGGAACAGATAAAGAGTGGGGGAAATTTTTCACAGTGGATTAAGCTAGATGGGTGTTTTTCGTGAAAGATTGGCGAGGAGGGACCAGAGATTGGAGTTCAGACGAGCACCTGCCATAGAAATAACAATAAAAGGATAGGCTCGCAACGTCTCTTCTGTGGGAGAGAAAAGGGCATCCCCCACTAAGCCACGAAGTCTATTTTGTACTCTGTCAAGGAAGGATAGGCTGTTTTTAGCAGCTCCTGCCCAGATATGGCAGCAGTATTCCATCCTTGCACGTACTTGGCTTTTATATAGATAGAGAATTGCATCAGTATTGAGATATCTCTTGGAGCGGTAGAAGGATCCCACCATCTTTCCAGCGACCTTGGCAACCGACTTGATGTACGTGTTCCATTTCAGATCAGGAGTAAAGGTCAAACCCAGAAGCTTGTCAAAACACGGGGCCTCTCGCAGACGAGAGCCATCCATCACAATTGATGCCAGATGAGGATCAGAGCGTTGATGATGTAAGGATAGGAGTTTGGTTTTAGATGCATTAAAGGTAACCAGCCACGTCTTCCCCCACTGTACCACGCGCTCGAGATCAGAGGAGAGAGAATCAGAGAGAACTTTGTCATTTACAGCCTTTGATGTGTTGCCGTAGATGGTCGTGTCATCAACATAGATGTCAACGAATGATTTAAGTATGTGTTAGGGAGGTCATTGATGTAGATCAGGAAGAGAGTTGGGCCCAGGATTGACCCCTGAGGGGCTCCAGCATTAATACTCTAGAATAAATACGATATATTTATTGTTTATCATCTTAGGTGATCTCACTTAGAATACCATATATATTCAATTATTTTCAAACGGGTCCATAGTGCCTTTACGAAGTTGGTCTACCGCCCTCATTATCCCTATCCATAATGATGCCTTTTTACATCTTGTCAACGTGGTAATAAAAGATATTGAAAGACACTTTTAAGTTTAATTAATGGTTCGTTTATTAGTATTATTTTAAAGTTTTTATGGAAATCGCTCTAGACAAAGCATAAAGCCACTGAATGTAAAACGCTAACAAGAATGATTATCGCAAAGACAAGTGATGCCTATAATCAGTCTTGAAAAGTATAAATGATATAAGTAGGAAGAAAACAGCAGGAAAAGAGTTTTACAGGTCTGCAGTTTTGGGAAAGGAGCTACTGTAATAGGAAGCCGGATTGTAATGATGTGTCAAAACAGCCAGTTGACGGAGACCACTAGACCAACGAATCAAACGAGCTTGAACAAAAGAAGCAGAGAATGGATCAGAAAATTCTGAAGAACACATGCTTTAATGAGAAGGTAAAGCCAATCAACTTACATATGCATGATTATCGTTTTTTTTTTGCTCTCAGATTTGATTTCATATAATGTTACCTAGAAATATATAGTTCATACCTGCCTCTGTATTTGTTTAGAAAATGATCCTGTAAAACTATATATATATATATATATATATATATATATATATATATATATATATATATATATATATATATATATATTCTGATTACACGATTCCCTTGAATTTTACTTGTGGAAATGGAAATTTAACCAACTTTTTTTGGATTTTGGATTTTTGGATTTTACCGTTATTGGATATTTTACCCTTCACCAGACTATCCATTCACGTGAAATCATCTTTTACTTCCTCCTATTCCCTCTGCTTCACTATTTGTTACCAAGTAAGATCTATGACTTACTTGTAGTTTCATAAAATACTTTTTCAAGCAAAATCCGATCCTGCATTTTGCTAAATCCTACCCTCTGATGAGAAGGAAAGTATTTCCTCAAAACTCCGCGGATTAAGGACTATCCATTTATTATATATATATATATATATATATATATATATATATATATTTATATATATATATATATATATATATAAATATATATATTTCATTCAGCCAAAATGAAAGCATTATTTTAGCTGTCTTCAAAATTTTAAACTCCAATTTCTGATATTTTGTTTTCCAACTTAAACTACTGAGGCGAGCACCCGTTGTTGTTGATTTACCTGCAACTGATAACCTCCATTACACTGGACGTTTTCTTTATATACGCTTGGTTATCTTTTGCCTTAATGTTGAACTCTGAATTAACTGCCCGCATAAACTCTTTTCTATATTTACATTCTTATCTTTTTAATGGTTTGTGACTACAAATCATAAAACTTTTAGTTTCACCCTATGAGGTAACCAGCAAATACATGGAAATGCTAATATTTAGCGTGACTATCTGATTATTTTTCTAACAGTTTTTACTCTGGTGAGAAGAATTACCATTCTTTAAAACTCAGTGGATTAAGGATTCCTAGCACACCAGTTTTTGAGTATTCTGTCGAATAATCAAAACGATTTGTAAATTTTTACTTTAGAACTCATTTCTTACTATTGTATGTATATATATATATATATATATTTATATATATATATATATATTTATATATATATATATATATATTTGTGTGTGTGTGTGTGTGTGTGTGTGTGTGTGTGTGTGTGTGATTATATTGTATGCGTGTTTTAACAAATAGCATTATTTAACTTATCTGGTTTTCCTTGTATTTCATTACTATATCTTTCACAATATTATGAATAATTCACACCCGATAAAATTTTCTAAGAGAATCGTTTACTTGCAAAAAAAAAAAAAAGTCTAGTTTTTATCTTGATAGCCAGGGTGTGTTGCTATAATTTTGCATTGAGTAGTCCTCTTGTTTGTTTTGTTTATGGATGCGTTATGTTTACGTAATTTATGGATGCATTATGTTTATGTGGTTTATGGGTGAATTATGTTTATGTGGTTTATGGACGAGACACGCGTGACTTAAACAGATTCTTTGAACCTCGTGCGTCGGCCACGCTTTTATTTTCAGATGCATCCACACAGCTATATTACAAGTTATGTGCACGCTTTAGTTTGAATTACAATTTGCTTTGATCCTTTAAAATAATAAAACGTGCCTATGTTACTCAATGTGACCTAGAATATATATTGCAAAGTTCATAAGTATATGTGTATATGTTTGGGCGATTATCCTGTAATATATATATTATGTAATATATATATATATATATATATATATATACATATATATATATGTATACATATATTATGTAATAGATATATATTATGTAATATATATATAATATAAAATATATAATAATATATATATGTAATATATATATGTATATATATATATGTAATATATATATGTATACATATATGTAATATATATATGAGCAAACAGTTAATAAAATATGTTAAAAAAACACTTTAAAATGAGTTAAAAACATATTTAATCTGAAAAGGAAACACTAGATAAATGGATAGCCCTTAATCCGCGGAGTTTCGAAGAAATACTTTCCTTCTCATCAGAGGGTAGGAATTAGCAAAATGCGGGATCGGATTTTGCATGCGTAAGTATTTGATGAAGCAACAAGTAAGTCAAAGATCTTATTTGAAAACAAAAAAAAAGTGAAGCAGGGATAATATGGTAAAGAAAAAGGTGATTACACACGAATGGATAGTCTGGTGGAAGATAAAAAAATCCAGTGACGGTAAAATCCAAATGTAAAACTTCAAGAAAGTTAAAAGAATTTCCATTTGTACAAGTAAAATCCAAGGAAATCCCGTAATTGGAAGAAGATGGTCCATAATAATCCAAAGGCAGAAATCCATGGAATAATTCACAAAAATATGTACAAGGAAAAAAAGAAAAGATTTCAATAATATTAATAAAATAAAAATAAAATGTGCTTTTCACTCTACTTCCGAGACATAAATATAGATAAGAAAGATCTGGGAAGAGAAAGAAGAGAGAAAAAAAATGATGATAAAATTAAATATAAAATATAAAATAAAGGGAAACAAAAGTCAAAATGACCTAGACAGGAAATGTTAAAGGCGCGAAAAAATATATAGGGCAAAATAATGTAAGTCAAATGAAATGTACAGGTCATCACTTAAAAAAATATCAGCAAGAGTTGTTAAACGACACTAAAAGGAAAATAAAAATAAATAAATAAATAATAAATATATAGAAATAAAGAATAAATAAATAAATAAAATATAATAAAAAATAAAATATAAAATATAAAATAAAATAAAATAAGAATAAAAAATATAAAAAAATAAAAATTATTTAAGGGGAGAGGATGGCCGGTATCTGCAAATTCAGCAAAAAATATGTAATATATGTAATATATATATTATATATATATATGTATATATATATATATGTATATTATATTATAAGTATATATATATATATATATATATATATATATATATATATATATATATATATATATATTAAGGACAAGGATTTGATCCTTGCTTAGGAAGTTAGAAAGGCTTCATTTCCGGGTTCGAATCGGTCGACCGGAGTTAATCGTGACACCATGCACTGATGATTTCCGAAAGAATGAAATACTAGTGTCTGTAGGCATATAAATATTATAGTAAATAATATATATATATATATATATATATATATATATATATTTGGGTTTTTTTATGCATATATATGTGTGTGTGTGTGTGTGTGTGTGTTACTCATTTACTTGAAACATAGTTGGTTTGTTTATAGCAATCGTTATGTATTGAATAAATATGCAGCAATAACATAATTTTTAGACTTGTTTGTCGCAATATAAAACAAACAATATTGAAATGGATATCTTTTGAAAATTAATAAATGACCAACTGAGAAAATTGATATTTGGAACTTGGAGAATTTTTATACGAGAGAGAGAGAGAGGGAGAAAGTGAGAGAGAGAGATGAATGGACGTTCATGTCTTACTTCGTATACACGCACTCTACAAATGTTAAAAGTTAAAAGTTAAAAAAAAACCCAGAAAAACAATGTTCCTCTGTTACTCACAATTGAGTCATTGATTCCAAAATGCACAATGATTCGTTCATCAGTAAAGGAGATGATAGCGTGCATACAAATGTATACAATATATTTAACTTTATATCTACATGGAAATGATTTACATCCATAAAAGCAGGCGATGATGAGATGTTGTGTTGCTTACAGTTGTAGTAATATATTATTTTATTCTATATCGGCTTTTAATCGGCTTCTAATCGGTAACGCGCTTATCGGATAATACGTAAGAATATCTCGTATTATCTGGACTAGCGTTCTCATTTTGAGTGTTATTTTAACATCGTTTCGGTTGATGTAACTTCCGACTTTCTTCAGGTCTATCTTGTTGAACTTAAGAATCTTTCTCTCAGAAATCTGTACGAAATTTTGAACGGAATTCTTTTATTTAATCCACAGGTGGGAGTATTCTATGGTTTCGTCAGTCATGACTATGTAGAAGTCACAACTATTTTAGGGTCGTATTTTGAGTGCCGCTTCTACCTGCACAAGAGTGTAACTTACACCTTAATTTAACAAGTAATTTATCACTTACGCTACTTCAAATATAAGTTACATCCTTCCATGCAGATTCCTGAGTTTAACAAAAAGATTTTCCAAGTTCGACAAGATACACCTGAAGAAGGTCAGGTGTTACATCTGGTCGAAACGTTGTGAAAATAATCACTAAGATGTGCACAGTATTCTGAATAATTCAAATATTACGAATTATCAATACTCATCTAAAAGATTCAGAAACTTATATTTTGTCTTCATAATTTTATCTCTTCTAAACCATCGGGCTGATTAGATGGATGAAACATAAGAATGTCAGTCTTTTTTTTTTTTTTAAATTGTATGTGTCTTGGCACATTGTCGCGTTACTTCTGAATGTGTATCGATAACATACAACCATCATAATCTATTCAGTATTAATGATTTATCTCCCTTTGGCTCATACAGTGTTGTTGCAATGCTTGTATGTATAAGAAAAGTGACCATATTTTCATTTAATAATTTTATAATAATAAAAAACAGAAAAACATTTCGTTAAATTTGATCATAGATGAAATATTTGATTATTATTATAATTAGTATTACTATTATTATTATTATTATTATTATTATTATTATTATTTATAGTGCTAGTAGTAGTAGTATTACTATTATTTTTAATAATATTAGTATCATTATTATTATTAATACTATTATCATTATTGTTATTAATATTATTATTAATACTATTATCATTATTGTTACTAATATTATTATTTTTATTATTAATACTATTATCGTTATTAGTATTATGATTGTTATTATTATAATCATTATTATCATTACTTATTATTGTTATTATTCCATTCACTTCACAGTGTTGTGATGTTTTACACAGGTTTTATCCCCCTCAAGAGCGGGCTTTTACACCGAAGCATGGGAGGATAGTCAAAGAGTCAATTATATTGAAAGTACTCGGCGTAGGATGTTTGCGGAGCCAAGAAGAACTGACTTCTGGAGTACGGTGATGTTGTACCTGATTCCCAAGGAATTCAGCTGTTTCATAAGATCATCAGGAATTGAGCCACGCACACCTAGGATTATTGGCACGATGAAAGTTTTATTATTCCACCATCTAGCAATCTCCACCTTCAGTTTCTAATAGTCGCGTAGTTTCTCATTCTTCTTGCCTGTTAAGTTGATGTTGTTTGGACAAGCCACATCAAAAATTTAGCATTCATTGATCTTTTTGTTTACAACTACAATATCCGGTTTCCTGTGAGTTATCTTTCGGTCACACTGAATCATGTAACCCTAGAGAATCTAAGCGTCCTCATTTTCCACTATCCCTTCTGGGTGATGTTGATACTATTTGTCCGTCACTTGGATTCCAAACTTTTGGCACAAACTCAAGTGCAGATTTGTACAAACTTTGTCATGGCGACGTTTGTACTCTTTCTGATCAAGCATAGAACATGTACTAACAATGTGTGACACTGTTTCAAGAGATATACCACACAACCTGCACTCATCAGAACAGTCTTTCCCACAGATGTTTTTATTTATTGCATTTGTATTTAGCGTCTGTTCCTGAGCAACAAATATAAGATTTTCTGTCTCTGTTTTCAAGTCACTTTTCCATTTTTGTGTTTTAGTATCTCCATCAAACTGACCATGAAGTTTTATTCTCACCAACTCAGCCAACTTTTCTGCTTCGATTCGTTCCTTGTAATTCTGTGTATCTTACAATGAATCTTTATCTAGCTCTTCCTTTTATCGCCACTGCTGCGAGTAACACTTTAGGACTGTTAGCAAGGTAGTTGTTAACACTTCTAAGCTCAACACGTTATAATAATAATAATAATAATAATAATAATAATAATAATAATAATAATAATAATAATAATAATTATTATTATTATTATTATTATTTTATTATTATCAATAATACTAGTATTATTGTTATTATTAATATGACTGTTATTATTATTATTATTATTATTATTATTATTATTATTATTATTATTATCTATATATTAATTCGACAGCGTGTGTGTTATTTATTTATTTTCTACGTCACGCTTACATCCGAGTGTTTAATAATTATGGACTCTCATTTCTGGTGATAAATATTTTTACCACGAATTCTCTCTCTCTCTCTCTCTCTCTCTCTATATATATATATATATATATATATATATATATATATATATATATATATATAAATCACAACTTTATAATATATAAAATCGATAGAATATTAACTCTATAATATATACGAAATCTGGAAGAATTGAATATCATATTTCAGCGTACTTTACGATCGGGCTACGCTGGGCGTCCCAGCTAGCTTAGATAAATAATTTTGCAGTTTAAGCAAAAGAGCTACAATAATATCAGAGCGTCTTCATTTATGCTGAACATTTACAGAATGAAAACATCAATATATTACATGTGAATGCGTCCGCTGTTGAATTTCCACAGGTCGCACTAGTAATTCTTTTTCTTCTTCCTCTTCCTATTATTATTATTATTATTATTATTATTATTATTATTATTATTATTATTATTAACATTGGATAAAGGTAGAGAGAAAAGTTTGCTGCCTTCTTTTATATATTTGTCTTGTCCACGTATATATGAGTGTTGTCTACTTATCGATTAATTTTATATTCTTTCACTTTTCAGTTGGATCCGACTTTTTATCGATTAGTTTTGTCTTTTCTTTCATATCGATTAGTTTTGTCTTTTCTTTCCTATCGATTAGTTTTGTCTTCTTTTAAATCAGTTTTAATCGTCTTTTGTTTTCGAGAGAGGAATACGTTTTCTTCTTTTGATTATAGATTATTTTCGTAAATGATCCCAATTAATAAATACCTGGGAATTAAATTGGGAAGTGACAGTGGACGCTAATTTATAATATTTCGAGAATATTTACTAAACACACATTCATATATGGTAGCTATTCCATTAATCAAATAATTTACTAGCTAATTAGTTAATTGGTTGAATTTTTGTCAATTATTTTATTAAAAACTTTTGTTTCGCAAAAAACTTTCTTATATGCATTGATTATTATATATTTTTAGTTTATGCTAACCAAGGAAGCATTTTTTCACTTTTGATAAAAGTGCCTATCTTTGAAAATCTATGGGTTAAGCATTTTCGTTATGATAATCGTTTGTTCGAATTAATAATGGTTTACCAAATATTATAGCTTATTGAATTTTGATTTTACTCATCAATTTTTCCTGTTTGTTAATTGGTCTAGCAAGCATACTAAGCAGTTTATACCTGGATAGGTTCTAATTTTAAGATAACATTTATCTTTATTTTCGATTATATATATATATATATATATATATATATATATATATATATATATATATATAAATATATATATATATAAATATATATATATATACACAATTGTAAATATATAGCATCCAGATTTTAAACGAACAATAATCACAACTGCTTGAAGACAACTGTTAAAAAACTCAGTCGAAAGTACTTGAAAAACAAAATGGACCAAGACGACTAAGGAACTTTCTTACACAGATTCAACCGTGAAAAAAGAAAAATAATTAGAAAAATTGAAAATCTACAAAGAACACTCTGTGCTATTTAACAATACTTGTCTGAATGAAAACTTGCTACCTAAATACACAATATATATATATATATATATATATATATATATATATATATATATACAAACATGTATGTGTATATATATAATTGTGTGTATATATATAATTGTGTGTATATATATATATATATATATAGAGAGAGAGAGAGAGAGAGTTTATTAACACGTATTGTCCTACATATTGTACATATATCTTAAATCCACATGACAAATATGCTATACACCTGCATTATTTAATAATAGTTATACTCCTTCTATATCACAGAGATCAAGCAGCCTCAATATTTTATTTCGCTTCTAATGTAGCCATCACTAGACGCTGCATCCCTATTATATTACCTAGCATATTCTCTATTCTTCTGATGAGAAGCATTAGGCTTCGAAATACCATAGTATAAAAAGTTCTCACTTATACTACGTCCCTGATTGATAAATACCTTTGAATAAATGAATAAATCTATATATGATAGTATATAATTTTATATCATCATTTATTTTCTTTATATATATATATATATATATATATATATATATATATATATATATATATATATATATATATATATATAAAGGAAAATTTGAAATTAAATCCTGTAAATTAAAAAAAAAATTAAAACAAATTTTTCAGTCGAAAAGGAATACAAAAATGTCAAGTTAAATCTTTAAATATTTGAATTCTTTGTTGAATAATAAATTTATCGTAAATATTTTAATTTACTGAATTTGATTTTAAATTTTCATTTATACCATTGCTCTATCTCGCATTTTGAGCTTCCTCATCCGGTTGGGATTGTCTTATTAATATTGATACTAATATTTGTCTTGACATTCATGTAACAGCATTTTAAATAATGTAGTCGAAAGGTATTTTCAAAATTCCATTTTATTTTACAATCACGAAAAACTTCCATAGATGAAATTATGCACTTGTTCTCGTATGTTTGAATATGAGTGTTTCTTTCAATTACCTAATTTATTCAATTATTCTCATAATTTGTTACTAATTGAACATTTACTTGCATTAAACGTGCGCTAGCTTAAAACAATCCTATGTAAATTCCACAATAATGCATTTCGGTTTCTAAGTAAACAATTCCGTTTAATCTTTTGTTATTTCGTGCCACATTTGAAATTACAAAAGAATTTTAAAAGCTTTAAAACCGCCGAATAGAAAATCGTTAAAATTTGTTTTAAATTCGTCATGTATGGAAAAAATCAGAATATTTTGAAAGTTATATACAACCAATAATTTTATAAGCAAATATTAAAAAGAAACGCATTAAAAAAAAATGGTTACCTACTGTGTATAGAAAACTATCCACATTCCATGGAAATTCCACTGAATTACTTCCTCCATGACTCTGTATAATATACCGTTGAAAATAATATCCGTCTTGAAATAATGTATATCAGGGTCAATGCTATCAAGAAAAAAACCCTTTTTTTTCGATAAATTAATTGTGATCGTCAGCTAATATCATTTAAATAAATAAACAAATATATCTTTGTTTATATATATATATATATATATATATATATATATATATATATATATATATATATATATATATATATATATATACCCACGCAAAATAGATTATTTTTATTATTCGGATCACTCTTTTCATAGTGAATGATATTTTAACAACTTTTAGGTCGACGTAGCGCCCAACCTTCTACAAAGTCATTTTTTAAATTAGGAAATAGTAATGTCGAACTCAGAAATCTTTACCAAATTTCAAACGAACCCTTTATTTAATCCATATTAGATTGTTGTTCTTATGCCTGTTTGAATGAATTCTGAACTATATTTTTATTATCGCCTGTGATGAGGATTGAACCATCAACCCCCAGTAGAATGTTGCTCATTTATACGCAGGATTTTAACCATCAATTTATCATCTCAACATTTTACGAAACATGGGTAAAATCGAATGGTATACACGACCCTAAATTATTATTATGTCAACGGATTTAGGAAATGGAACCTGCGAGCATGTAGATAACAAGACAGAGTCCGTGAACATACAGAATCTGCACCTACCTGTTCGAAAGAGTGGATACTGTTCTCGACAATACACAAACAACGTAAAAACTCACGTACGTAAGTAAACTGATAGTTACCACTATCATTTTTATACGCATATCTCCAGAAACATTCACTCGTCTTTTTTATGAGGTTTGGAATAGGGGCCCATTTCTTGACAAGATTAGTGTAGGTTATAAACATATTTATCTTTATTTTTTTAAAAACAAAACTCACAATGCAATGGTTTTAATTAAATAATTTCGATTCATCTAGATTGAAAACTGAGTAAATTTTAGTAATCTTTAATTCCTGTAAAATAGGGTTTATGCAACACAATCCTTTTCACATCTCGAAGTACTTATATCTGTAGCAATTTTATTCTGTTTTACACAATTTTCTCCGACTGCTTACCGTGAAAATAAGTGCCAGTATCTATTACATCAAACGAATGCCACTTTAAAAAATCTATTACTCTTTCAGTCTACGGGGGGGGGGTATAATTTGAATTTGGAACAGTCCATTTTAAAATGGGTAAAGTCGAAATTGTTTACCTTACCAAGATCAGATACATCAACATTTAATCTGATCGGACGATTTCGTTTCTTAAGCATGGGTGAAAAGTGATAACGTACGAACATCACTTGAAATGCCATAGCGTAATAGTATTTTAATAACTAGTGGTAATAAAAAAATGAAATTTTGAGATGAAGATTAATAATTTGTAGTATTTCAATTATTCAAACTACTGTTTTCATTTTGAGTATTATTCGCATAACTCTTCGCTCGATGTAACTACTTAACGGCGGATCTATCTTGTCGACCTCGGCAATTTTGCTGTCGAACTCGGGTATCTGCACGGAATTTCGAATGGAACCCTTTATTTACTTCGCGGGGGTAGCATGCTCTCGTTCCGTTAGCCAAGACTGAGTAGAAATCTTATGTAATTCGCAAATTGGATTCTGAGACGGAACGAGAGTATACTATCCCTTTTGATTAAATAAATTATGTGCAAATTCCCGAGTTCGACACAAAGATTCCCGAAAGTGCAAGACTCAGCTGAAGAAGGTCGAAGGTTACATCAACCGAATCGTTGTCAGAATAATACAGAAAATGATAACAGTAGTCCGAATAATCCAAATAATGCAAACTCTTCTTCTTTTAATTATTATTTTTACTTACTAGTTCTCACACAGGTCATTGTTAGAGATATGCTGACTGACAACAACCGACGGTGTTCACTGAAGTCTGTGTGACAACAAGTCTCCCCATATTTCCAGTATTTATCACTACTTTCGAAACACTTTGAATTTGTATCATCGCTACGTCTGCTTATCATTGATTTCACGCTGGAAATAACAAGCGATCATCACGAGAACTTGGTGGCAATAAGCTTCCTTAACGTCACAATCCTCTTCGCACTTATCTAGTGAAGGTCTGGTTAGTGCTTTCTCTTCTTGGTCTTTCTATCTTTCTCGAATCTTCTTTATTATTGGTATGGTCTTAATAGATGCCGACACTACAGGATTTAGGGGGTAGGTGGGTAGGGTATACTTACAATTATACGTTTTCTGTTTTCAAAATTATTATTATTATTATTATTATTATTATTATTATTATTATTATTATTTAGATTATAACTATAACCACGTGAGAGTGATGCATCAGTTAGTAAGATATGTAATATACACAGTAAAAAACTAGGAATGAGTCCCATCAGCAGCATTTTGGTTAGCTCGGTCACGGATAATTTCTCTTTATAAATCTACGCTATTTTCAAAGCTACACGCTTTATGACAGTTGGTGTATTGATTGTGATAGCAGTCAAAATATCTAGGTTACATTGAATTGGTTATTTTCATGTCATTTTGAAATGTGATTTTTCAGTGATCGATCACAATTAGGTTTGAAAAACATTGTATTGGTCTGTAACACGTATGATTTAATAAGAATTTCCGTTAGTCTGTCACACCCCGGTTTGAAATGGACTTTTCTTAAGTTTTCCACATTATTAGGTTTAAGTTTTATATAGCATTTTTTCGACTTTTCAGGCTTAAGTTTGAAATGTAACTTTTCTTGGTGTACCCCACTTAGTTTTGAAATAGGATTTTCTTGATCTATCACATTTATATTTGGAACTTGATTTTCATTTGTCTGTCATGCTTATATTACAAACACAATTTTCATAAGTTTTTCACATGTTAAATTTGAAATAGCATTTTATTGGTCTGTAAAGTTTAAATTTGAAATAGCATCTAATTAATATGCAATAGTTAAATTTTAAATAGAATTTTTATTGGTCTATAATGTTTTAATTTGAAACAGCATTTCTCTTGTTATGTAATATTTAAATTAGAAATAGCATTTTTCTTCGTCGGTAATATTTAAATTTGAAATAACAATTTTCTTGGTCTGTAATATTTAAATTTACAATAGCATTTTTTGTAATATTTAAATTTTAAATAGCATTTTTCTATGCGTGTAATATATTGATTTTAAATAGCATTTTGCTTGGTCTGTAATATTTTTATATGGAATGCCATTTTTCTTAGTAATGTTTTCATTTGAAATACCACTTTTTTGTCTGAAATGTTTAAATTTGTAAAAACGTTTTGCAATCTTTTATGTCTAAATATGAAATAGCATTTGTCTTCGTAATGTCTTAATTTGAAATAAATTTTATTCGTCTGTAAAGTTTAAATTTGAAATAACATTTTCTTCGTCTGTAATATTTAAATTTGAAATCGCACTTTTCTTTGTCTGTAATGTTTAAATTTAAAATAACATTTTTGTAGTCTGTAATGTTTAAATTTGAAATAGCTTCCTTCTTTGTCTGCAATTTGTAAATTATAAATAGCATTTTTTTAGTCTGTAATATCTTAATTTTTATATAGCATTTTTTCTTTGTTCGTAATGTATAAAATTTGAAATAACATTTTTTCCTAGTCTGTAATGTTCAAATTTAAATCACATTTTCTTTATCCGTAATGCTTAAATTTTTAAAAAGCATTTTTCTTGGTTTCTAATATTTAAATTTGAAATAGCATTTTTCTTTGTCTGTAATACTTAAATTTGAAATAGCATTTTTCTTTGTCTGTAATATTTAAATTTTAAATAGCAGTTTTTAATCTGTAATATTTAAATTTGAAATAGTATTTTTTTTAGTTTGTAATGTTTAAATTTGAAATAGTATTTTTCTTAGTCTGTAATATTTAAATTTGCAATAGCATTTTTAGTCTGTAATATTAAAATTTGAAATAGTATTTATTTTAGTTTGAAATGCTTAAATTTGAAATAGTATTTTTCTTGGTCTGTAATATTTAAATTTGAAATTTCATTTTTTGTCTGTAATATTTAAATTTGTAGCATTTTCTTTTGTAATACTTAAATTTGAAATATCATTTTTTGTCTGTAATATTTAAATTTGAAATATCATTTTTTGTCTGTAATACTTAAATTTGAAATTTCATTTTTTGTTTGTAATACTTAAATTTGAAATATCATTTTTTGTCTGTAATATTTAAATTTGTAGCATTTTCTTTTGTAATACTTAACTTTGAAATTTCATTTTTTGTTTGTAATACTTAAATTTGTAGCATTTTCTTTTGTAATACTTAAATTTGAAATTTCATTTTTTGTTTGTAATACTTAAATTTGAAATATCATTTTTTGTTTGTAATATTTAAATTTGAAATATCATTTTTTGTTTGTAATACTTAAATTTGAAATATCATTTTTTGTTTGTAATACTTGAATTTGAAATTTCATTTTTTTCTGTAATATTTAAATTTGTAGCATTTTCTTTTGTAATACTTAAATTTGAAATATCATTTTTTGTCTGTAATACTAAAATTTGAAATATCATTTTTTGTTTGTAATACTTAAATTTGAAATATCATTTTTTGTTTGTAATACTTAAATTTGAAATATCATTTTTTGTTTGTAATACTTAAATTTGAAATATCATTTTTTGCTTGTAATACTTAAATTTGAAATATCATTTTTTGTCTGTAATATTTAAATTTGAAATATTTTTTTGTCTGTAATACTAAAATTTGAAATATCATTTTTTGTTTGTAATACTTAAATTTGAAATATCATTTTTGTTTGTAATACTTAAATTTGAAATATCATTTTTTGTTTGTAATATTTGAATTTGAAATAGAATTTTCCTTGGCCTGCTATGTTTTTATTTGAAGTAGTATTTTTCTTGGCCTGTAATGTTTTAATTTGAATAACAGGTTTTCTGGCCTTTAATGTTTAAATTTAAAATAGTATTTTTCTTGGTCTGTAATGTTTAAATTTGAAATATTTTTTGGTCTGTAATGTTAAATTTGAAATAGCATTTTTATTTTTTCTTGGGGTGTTTAAATTAGTAATATCATTTTTCTCTGCCTATAATGTTTTAATTTCAATATTTTTTATTTTGCCTTTAACTTAGAAATAGCGTTTGTCTTGACTTGTAATGTTTAAGTTAAAAATAGCATTATCGTTAGAGTGTCACGACTAAGTTTCAACTCGTAAATTGTTTGCTTATTCAAACTTATGCTTTAGAGAATGATTTTGTCGATATGTCATGCTATAGTTTATATGGTGTTTTTCTTTGACCTTACATATTTACGCTTAAATGAACATTTTTTATTAGTCCGTCACGCTTAAGTTTGAAATCATGTTTCCCTTTTCTGTCACCCTAACGATAGAAATAACATTTTACTTGCTATATGAGCGCAGTAAATGGTAGTGTCTTAAGGATGGTTCCGTCCTTGTGCTTGTGTGTATATATTTGGTAGAAGAAGGGAGGATCTGGGTTAGGGTAAGTTTGTTAGTATTTTCAGCAGATCTCTGAGCAGGTATGCAGCCGACTAAGATGACAACGAGCATTGTGGTGAGCAGGGAAGGTGGGAAGAAGAAACATTACAGACTGGAAGACCGTTTTATACAATATATATATATATATATATATATATATATATATATATATATATATATAAACCTTTGTTCATTCGGAGTTATTTGTTTTCTTTCATAAGATTCATTATTTCCTTTAAAATGACTAAAACAAAATACATTTTTAAACGTCTATCACCTTTATTAGTTAGATCTTTAGCAAAACGAAGGACATTGTTGTTGTTGTTGTTGTTGTTGTGGTTGTTGTGGTTGTTGTTTTTGTTTACTGCATCGCTTTCGGTTAGTTCAGGTACGAGGCTAACAGAAATGGCAAAGATAAACGGACATGCGCATGTAGGAGGGGAAAGTCGTAAGTAAAACGAATTGGCGCATTAATGAAATGAGATTCGTGGCGTTCGGATGAAGAAGGAAAAATCAGATTTGGGGAAATGGGAAAAACACATTTTTGGTTTCTATGTTGCGTTTGTAATTGTTGGAAGACAATGAAATCGCATTAATAATTATTGGCATCTTTTCATGAAACGAAAACTTAGAGGTAGGTTAAGATCATATATATTTGTACACGCATACATGCACACACACATATACATGTGTGTATGTGTGTGTACGTATACAGGTATATAGATAGATTGATAAATTAAAAAGATCCATATAGTGTATCTTATGTATGCATTTATATGTATTTGTAAATATTATATATGTACATATGAAATTATATCAAATAATCTATAATGTGAAAGTATACATTCAAATAGCTATACAGAAATAGAATCTATTTCACACTCATTTTTTTTTCAATATGTGTAATATATACATATGGATATCACATAATCGAAGTTATTCAGAGATTTATTTTGTATAATATACATATATATATACCTATATATATATATATATATATATATACATATATATATACTTACATATACATACATACACATACACACACATACATACACACATATATACATATATATATATATATATATATATATATTATAGAGTTGTAGAATGTATCCATCGATCTACCTATCATTTTACGCACACACACGCACACATACACGTATGTGTACGTGTGTGTGAAAGGAAAGATCGATAAACAGATACTTTGTTCTCTGTTTACGCTAATATATAAATTATACAATGCTTTGCTATACACGGTTTTCATATCCAAAATAAACCTATTCACCCACCCACCCACACACACACACACACACACACACGATATATATATAACTATATTTATATATAGAACTATATATATATATATGTCTTCTTTGCTTTAATTATGGTAATGAAAACATGCAGTAGTAGAAGTACATTTTACATACTATTTAGGAAGATTAACTTATATACATATATATGTATATATATATATACATATATATATATATATATATACATACATATATATATATATATACATAAAAGGCTGATATATAATGTTGTGATGTGTAAGTATTAAGTCAATAGGTGATATTATCTACACATTATAAAAGGACAAAATAATTAAGATGTAAATAGACATGAATATATTATATTTGGAGATACATCTCATCAAATAGAATTGATGACAATCTATTTTTTTTACATATTTTGCATTAGCGAATAGATAGATTAGTAAAGAGATTGATAGTAGATAATAGAGACGTGAACGAATTGTGATAGATAGATAGATAGATAGATAGATAGATAGATGGAAACCGAGTGAATTATCGTGAATAATTGGACTAACATTCTTCCGAAATATACTGTTAAGAAATTACTATGGTGCAATAACTTTTGAATAATAAATAAATAAATACATAATAATAACAACAACAACAATGATGCTGTTGGGGATGATGCTTATGATAATGATGGTGGTGATGATAATAATAATATTAACCTACCTCATTTCCGGCCTGGAGGTCTATATATTGCTGCAGACATCCAACCCGTCCGTCCCTTAACATAGGACTAGGGAGTGCGTAGACTTGTAGCAAGATGGAGAGGAAGAACGACTGAGAGACATAAGTAAGATGAAGAAAGGGACATGAACAAAGAGAGAGGGGGAGATCGAAAGAAGGTTTGGCGTAGAAAGAGAGATAGAGAAAGAGTAAGGAGAAGAGGGAGATCGAATGAGGTATATAAAGACTACACTGTTTTGGTGGACGACCCGAAACTCAGCTCTTGCTGCCGCTGCTACTCCTCCTCCTCCTCCTCTTCTACGGTGCCGATGCAAATCGTATAAGTGCAGATTGCAGTAAAGCTAAGCATTGGTAGGCAGTGCGCGCGCGCAAAACAAGTTACAGCAGCTCAACTAGTAACCCTATCCGACTAATATATAATCTTGCCAGTTCTCCACTTCTACCAAAGCTAAAAACATAGCGTCGACGTTGGATACTGATTCACACCTCTCGCTCATAGCGTTGTCGTTTTGCTCTTTGATGCAACAGCGGCGCAGGAGAAAATTAATATTTGTTTCTCGCTTGAGGTTTAGGGAGCGTACAATTAAACCTGGATGCTTGGCGTTAAACTTTATTGAAAGCCAGAAATGACTGTATCTCTACCAGTTCAGAACTGGTGTAATACTTACCTAGTCCTCATTCGTGTATCAGAGTGGAGTATAGTTGTTTCGCTCATAGAAAGCAATCCTCTGAGGCACCGCTTTACCCTTCGACACTTGTGCCGTCTTGGCGTATATATTTCCGACTAACCCGACAGGCAGTAGGGTCACACCCCTTCACAATTGATGTCCTTAGATGCTAAAAAACTTTATGATCTTATAGTTTCTTCAATCGAACTGCTAGATTTTTTTTGGAATTTGCTTTTCTTTTTTTTCTTGCTTCCCTGGCTGTACTAACCCGCAGAAGATTAAATGTAATGTAAACAAACATCTCGCTGCTCAGTTCCTCTCAGTTTCCTGTTAGACACAATCTCAAATAATAATCCTTTACATCTAAATAGCAACATGCCTTGTTTGAGATGAAAAAGAGTAAAAAGAGATGGATCTGTTTATTGTCGATAAACTGAGGCGGCCCTACTGAGTAATTACGGCTGATCCAACGTATAAAATTGTACACGAATCTAGAAATCGCTTTTTAAAGGAGTTGTATTCCCCACCATTAAACTAATACCACACATAACCTTAATACATTTGAAGGTAGATTATATATATATATATATATATATATATATATATATATATATATATATATATATATATATATATATATATATATCAATAGCTTAAGAATATGGCCGACATGATACTTCGTGTACCTTGCGAAAGATGATATTAATTGTCAAGCTTTGTAACTCACAAATAACAATTCTTGGCTTAAATTATTGTTTTAAAAGTACTAGGATCTGTCAGTACTCCGAACAGAAGGTACATCCCTTGCACGCGCCCCAGTCATATCAAAAACTGCTGGTGAAAATAACGGAAATATATCTGCTGAAAAATGAAAAGGTGTCGATTCTGAGTTTTTGAGATGAGGGTGATTATTCGTATTATTTGGATTCTTCAAACTACAGTTTTCATCTTGATTGTTATTTGCACAAGATTTCGGACGATGTAACCTTTGACCTTGTTCTGATATATCCTGTTCCACTCGGGAATCTTTCCGTCAAACTTGAACTCGGGGATTTGCGCACGATTCGCAAGAACCGGTGGCATAGTGTTTACGGAACTTTCTAAAAGTGTTGTAATTATTTTTTATTTATTTTTTTTTAAATTACATTTTCACCCTAAACAAAACACATCGCCATTTTGATGTAGGGGGCTACTATCAGGGACATAAGCTACAGGGGTTCTATGTAGGAAGTTGGACAGCAAGATGTTGGTTATATTTGAGTGTCACCCACACTGACGATTGAATAATCAATATTCAGAAATGTATAACTTTCTGAATGTTGAAGGTTCAATTCTCAGTGTGGGTGACACTAAAAATGCAATTGCCCATAATTACTTAGGACTTCTACCCAGTCATGGCTGACGGAACGAGAGCATGCAAATCTCATGAATAAAGTAAAGGGTTCTTTTCGAAATTCCAAGAAGATTCTCGAGTTCGACAAAAATATTGCAGAGTTCAACAAAATATATCGAAATAAGGTCGGAGGTGTCATCTACAGAAACGTTGTGAAAATAACATTCCTGATAAAAACGCTAATCCGATGAATCCAAATCTTTTAAAAAAATATTATACTGTAAAGAACATTTTTTCACTGGAAGTCACAATTTATTAAGGCATAAATGCAGTTCGAGTATAAGAACATTGCTAGGAATTTACATTTTCCTATGAATCGAAATAAGATAATCAATGATTGCTATTTTTACAAACAAGACTTTAAATTTCTTGGATAAAAATATAAGAATTCACTGCATTAATTTCGTGAACATTATTTCAACCGATATGTTTGCAATGTACGAAATTGATTTCAGACAAAATACAGTATGTTACGTGTTATATTATTATTAGTTGATGCAATTGTTTGCACGAACGATACAAATAAACAGGCATTTATTTTGTCCGCGGGGCTCGAAATAAATAAAAAAAATACGCGCACGTCAGGTTTTTCACTTTGTGGTATTCTTTGCTAATTTCCAGCATCACAAATTAAATAATCATTTGTGTAGTAATATTAACCATGTACAAAATAGCATCAAAGCAAGAGCATTTATATATATATATATATATATATATATATATATATATATATATATATATATATATATATATATATATATATAAAATTATTATTACTAAGTTCAGGTATATTGTTAATATGAAATAAAAATAATTGTTTCTTCAAAAGTGTTCATTACGAGTGTACAGCTGCTACATACATATACTTATAGTATATATATATATATATATATATATATATATATATATATATATATATATACTAGCAAAAGTATAAGTTGTTGACTGGG
Organism: Euprymna scolopes; assembly: GCF_053919585.1. Taxonomy (NCBI): domain Eukaryota; kingdom Metazoa; phylum Mollusca; class Cephalopoda; order Sepiida; family Sepiolidae; genus Euprymna; species Euprymna scolopes. The sequence goes on along the minus strand of NC_136498.1, from coordinate 1,115,352 downwards.
TTCAAAAACAGCCTGCAGAAAATGAACTCTGATTTATGAAAGTATGATAGGTTATGAAAAGGAAGAGTTGTAAAGAGATAGCTTCGAATTTGGGGGTATCAAAACCAAAGCAAAATATGATGAAAGTAAAAATAAAATAGATAAACCCCATAATTTATTATATCATACCTGTTCACACTGAAACACTTATCACAATATTCTGTGGATCTATATTAAAAAACCTTGTTAAAATTTGTGACATATTTCCATTCTATGGAGGTCAGACGCGAACAAACACCCCATAATTTTATTATACCATATTTCTTCAAACTGAAACATAATTATCAAAATATACTTACGCAGATAGATATGAAAAGTCTTTTATAAAAGTATGTGCCTATTTCCATTCTATGAAGGCCAGACGCGAACGCAAACCTCACAATGTTATTATACCATCCCTATTTAAGTTAAAACATACTTATCAAAGTATTATTATGTATATCTATATCAAAAACACTTCTAAACGTTTTTTTTTAATTTTAATTGTTTTTATTTCCATACCTTGTGGACCATGCGCGAACGCAGACCCCACAATTTTAATGAATCATCATTTTGCCAGATGAATCATACCCATTCCTGTGTTTCGATACATCTATCATTATATGTGATTAGTTTTCTATAATACTCAGCCATATAGGAGCCTATTCGTGACCAGGCACACATACACACAGACGTTCAGCTTTATATTATTGATATATACTTATATATATATATATATATATATATAGAGAGAGAGAGAGAGAGAGAGAGAGAGGGAAGAGAGAGAAATAAAAAAAGGACCGAACCAAGTAATGTGTTCATAAACGTTTCGTCTTTATTTTAAGACTTCCTCTGGATGAATTAAGAAAACAATGCACCAGTACTAATATTTTAAAATATCTTTCGATGTAATGAAATGTATAACCCTGTCCACTTCAGAAACGGAAAAAGTCGGTTGAAAAAAAAAAAAGAACGGGGACATAGCGTTGTGAAAAAAAAGTAAGATTTTTATGACGTCATATAACCGTAAATTTAAAAAGATAAGTTGTAATTCATTCATGTTAGTTTGGAATAAATATGTCCGTTATAATGCAAATATGGATGTATAACTGATATATATATATATATATATATATATATATATATATATATATATATATATATATATATACTAGCTGTACCCTGCCACGCGTTGCTGTGGCTCAAGTTGGCGCAATGGAAAAAGTTCCAAAATGAGAAAAAGCATGTTTCTTATAGGTTTAATTTTCCATTTTGCATGGGTACACAGTTTTTGTTGTTCCATTTTCTTAGCTGATATAGAGAATTTCTAGTTTGGTAACTCTTGAATACGTAACATAAATTGTCCATGTGAAAAAACAAAGCTTGGATTGGATTATATTTCACAACATGAAACCTCCCCATATTAAGAACGGCTTTCGAGGTTTATGGAAGGGCGTGTTTTTTTTAACATGGGGAGGTTAGGGTGTTTATAATACGTTGAGGCATGTCGTAAAAATGAAACAGTTTAGAAAAAGTTAAAACAAACTTTTTTATGTAAACAAAAAAGAAAAGACACTAATAAATTAAAACGTAATGTTTCATGAGTGAAAAGCCTTAACATAAATAAAGGTATTTAAAATTTAAAAATTGGTAAGTACATAAATTAATTTAAACTTTTAAAATATGAGATTTTTTGTGTGCTAATGCAGAGAGTGATCCGCGCTATTTTTTAAATCGTATTTCCGCGTTTAATTAAAGATTTATATGTTTTTATTCAATTCTAAGGTTAAAGTACAGAACAGGTACAAAACACCCTCCCTTCCCCATGTTAAGAATGTTTTTTTTTAATAATAACGTTATTATTTCAGCACGGATCACTGTCTGCATAAGTAACTTTTTTTTTTTTTTACTTATCTTGTAATTCGAGAGAAGTTGAAACGGAAGTTACCAGAATTGGGCAGTCTCGCAGAAACGACTTCGAAAAATATTTATTTATTTATTTATTTATTTTTATTACATTTTCACCCCAAAGAAGGCACATTGCCACTTTGGTGTAGGGGGCTACTATCAGGGGAAACAACTACTGGGGTACTATGTAGGGATTTGGGCAGCAAGATGTTGGTTCACGTTGCACTTGAACTTCTGCATGTCAGTATAGTTGGGGAAGCAGTGACCTGGAATGGAATTCCAAAGTCTAGCGGTTCTGGGGAAGAAACTACCGGAGTAGAAAGATCTTTTACATCTAGGGATCTCTACAGTGTGGGGGTGGGATTTTGCAGCTTGTCGGGTCTGTCGAGGGTGTTCACGTCGTGGGGGCACAAGTGCTTGCAGTTCATCAGAGCATTCACCATTAAAATACCTGTAGAACAGGCAAAGGGATGCAACGTTTCGTCGATGGGACAGAGGCTGAAGCTTAGATGCCAGTTTAGGGCCTATCAGATTTGCGACTCTCTTTTGAACCCTGTCAAGGAGCGAGAGACTAGTAGCCGATGCACCGGCCCAAATATGACAGCAATACTCCATACATGGGCGAATGGTTGCCTTATAGAGGTACAGGATACTTTCGGGTGTTAGTAGTTTTCTAGCACGGTAGAGAGAGCCCACCTTCCTTGCAGCGGCCCTGGCAATGCCCTCGATGTAATTGTTCCAACTCGTGTTTCCTGTGAACGTTAGGCCAAGGAGCTTGAAAGGCGTACTCTCAGATAAAGAGTCGTTGGCCATTGCTATAGGTGGTAGAGAAGGTTTCTTGTAATTATTGAATGAAACTAGTTTAGTCTTGGCGGCATTGAACGTGACCATCCATTTTTGTCCCCATTCCACTACAGATTGGAGGTCATCCTCTAGTGTTTCTGCCATTACTTTAGATATATGTTCATTTGTTTTCCTGTCGTGCCTGCTATAGAGTGTGGTGTCATCAGCATATATACCCATCTCAGAGGCAATTTTGTCGGGGAGGTCATTTATGAATATCAGGAACAGAGGAGGTCCAAGGATAGACCCCTGGGGCACTCCCGCATTTATATCATATAGTTTAGATGTACGACCGTCGAGGACAACCTGGATTTTTCTCTTATCTAAGAAGGATTTAATTATGTTAAGTATTCTACCAGTGATACCGTATGATCTAATCTTCCTGAGGAGACCCTCATGCCATACCCTATCAAAAGCCTTAGATATATCTAGAGCTACCGCTCTGCCCTCTCCCGCTTTGTCCAGTGAATGGTATATGCGTTCAGAGATTACAGTAAGGATATCTGCTGTGGAACGGGCTTGTCTAAATCCATATTGTTGGTCGGTCAGAAGTTTAGCATCTGTAAGGTGCTGGACTAGAGCATGGTTAATTAAGGTCGCAAATATTTTGGCAAAAAAGTGGGAGGAGGCTAATTTAATGGGTCATTTCTTTCGCCAGAATTCGTGAATACTGCTACCACAGCAGCAGTTTTCCAACAGCCCGGTAAAGCAAGATTCATTAAGGCATTTGTTGTAGAGTTTGGAGAGAACTGGAGCTTCTTCGGCTGAGCACTTTTTTAATTAATATTTTTATAATTCGCAATGTAAAATTATTTTAATAACATGCAAACATTCATTGACTTTACAGGTAGATTTTCTGAAAATTTCAATTAAATTGATAACGCAGAAATGTGGTTTTATTCACTTTTAACGAACCAAAATTACATTTTTATATATATACTTAACCGTTATAGTAGCGAAACTTAACCAAAAGTCCCCAATTTAAAATCTCGCTATATCTACCTAATCCGGTTGATAAGTTTAAGATATGATAAGACATGGATGATTCTATATGCATATATACATATACATATATATATATATATATATGTATATATATATATATATATGTAAGATATAAAATATATATGGCATATATAACTTATTACCTAGCTCTACCTACGTATAAAGAACTGTTGAAGTAAATACGGAGAAATTTATACTTTCGTATATTAATTTATTTGGTTAAATGGAGTAGTAGTAGTATATATATATATATATATATATATGTATATATATATATATATATATATATATATATATATATATATATATATATATATATATATATATATATATGGAGAAAAGCCAAAAACATTCCGTATACCTCAATATATATGAATAAGAAATAAAAAATACAAAAATTTATATCATATACATATATATTCATGCGCGCATTCATATACATATATATATATATATATATATATATATACACACACTTTACTTTTATACACGTGCACACACTCACGTATATATATATACACATATATATATATATATACTCGTTTTTTTGTATATTCAAAAGTAATGGACTAATGAATTCAACGAGGTTGTTAGATAGTGCTCAATAAAAAGAGCTAAAAATACTTGTTTATTGTTATATAAACATGCTCACATCCCGCTGCTACAAATAGCCACTTGTTTCAATCAAATTTGATTGAAACAAGTGGCTATTTGTAGCAGCGGGATGTAGGCATGTTTATATAACAATAAACAAGTATATATATATATATATATATATATATATATATATATATATATATATATATATATATTAGCAGGTGACCCTTGCATTGCCCAGTGGTAAAATACGCTTAATATAATAAGCTAATAGATTGAAACCATGTCTACAAGTTGAGCACAGACTAAATTTTATTTGTAATCAAAATTGTTGAACTGTGGAAAGGTGTATGAATTTTATTAAATACAAGCTCGTTTCTATGACAACGATGTTTTTGATAGACAAGATTCAAGCACGGGCGGTCGGACAGCCCACAGAGTTTTATAATTATATAGAGATATATATTTTGTATAATTAGGCATAATCACATTGATACAAGTGTTCTCGTCAGACCACCGAAGTTAAGCAACGATAAGCCTGGTCAGTACCAGAAGGCTGGGAATACTAGGTGCTGTATGCGCTCTCCATATGTGTATATTCTTGCAACTAGAATTAACGTAAACGTAAAAAAGACTAAAAATACTGGAAGCAATGTGTATGAGAGCTAAACAGCCAAAAGTTAACAATGTTCATTTTCAAAACAGTACTAACATTTTAAAGTGCCTGTGTACGTAACCATGCAATATATATATATATATATATATATATATATATATATATATATGTATATATATATATATAATTCCACAGCCTCGAGTTTCGCCTCATTTGTTCCCATCAGTTAGACACATCCGAACTCAGGATTCGAAACCCGGGCCTCTTGCATGCCAGGTAAGCACTCTACCAACTGAGCAAAGGACCCGCACACACGTAATGCTATTAACCAACACAGATCAAAGAAACCGCGAGCAAATCCGACTGTGAAATTAACCTAGTTCGTCTCGACAAGGGACGCGGTCATCCAATCAGCTAATAACCCAAAGCCGATGTCTCCCAAGTAGGAGTTTTAACTCGAAAGGACGATGCCATCCAGCAATGCTAACCTAGCGAGTAACTTATGATAGGATTTTCAGAATGTGAGAGATTGTATATAATAAATTCCACAGCCAAACAACGTCGCAGCCCACAAGAGCTATGACAGCCAACGAACCGGAATTCCAAGACTCGAGTTTTGCCCTCATTGTGGCGCATCAGTGCGACATTACCGAACCTGGGGTTCGAAACCCGAGCCTCTTGCATGCGAAGCAAGCACTCTGCCAACTGAGCAAACGCCCTGCACACAAGAAATGCTATTAACTAACACAGACGAAGCAAACCGCAGCAAAATCCGACTATGGAATGGACCTACTTCGTCTCGACAGGGGATGCGGTCATCCAACCAGCTAATAACCCCAAGCCGATGTCTCACAAGTAGGAAATTTCAATTCACCAGGACAATGCTATCCATCTTGGACTTCCGGTTTCTTAGTTGTCATGTCTTTTGCGGGCTGCGACGTTGATTGCTTGTAGAAATAATATATATATATATATATATATATATATATATATATATATATATATATATATATATATAAAGTGATGGTTGTGTAGTTCCAACGAGAGAAAAAAAATGTATATTTAAAAGAGTGTAGCCATTAACAATTGTGGGTTTTTAAGCCTTTTATCATATTTTTATTTTAAAATATTTTAAAATAAAAATATAAAAGGCTTAAACCCCCACAATTGTTGATGGCTACACTCTTATATATATATATATATATATATATATATATATATATATATATATATATATATATATATCAAGTAAAAATGGAATTTCCAAGCCAAATCTTTTGTCAACTTAAAGCGCATATAATTTTAATATTTATATAGTAATTCTAATCAAATAGAAAAGCTCAATACAATGAAAATAGGGAATAGAATTTGTCATTAAAACACAGTTTAAGACTGTAAACTATAATTTGCAGGATATTCCTCTAAAAAGGCTCAGGTTTCGAATCCTGAGTTTTGATGTGTCTAACTGATGAGCCCAAATGAGGGCGAAACTCGTCTTTGACTTCCGGTTCGTTGACTGTCATTGCTCTTTTGGGCTGCGACGTTGTTTGGCTGTGGAATTTATTATATACAATCTCTCACATTCTGAAAATCATATATATATATATATATATATGATATTTTTATTTATATAGACAAAATTTACAAAATAATAAAAAATATAATATTTTTCTCTTTTTATTAAACACTCTTAATAACTTCATTTTAATTCACGAGTTTCACCCTTTTGAAAACCTTTAACTTGGTATATATATATATATATATATATATATATATATGTGTGTGTGTGTGTGTGTGTGTGTGCGTGTGCACATATAGTTACATATGTATATCTAGATATATTTTTTAATGTAAATTTATAAATCAATAAAAATGATTGCAACTGATATACCATTTTGTAAATTACACTTATAAATTTACATTTATTTTAGCCACGTTCTTAACACGTTTAAAACACATTCTTATACACACTTCACTATTTTAAGTAATTTTATATAATTTGACCTGAAGCATATAAAAGCATATAAAGTCACACTGTGCGTGAGTTCTTCCTTATAGGTTCCGAAACGGCTGACCCTACCTTTTCTTAATTTCACACAAAGGTAATTTATATTTCTGAAAGTGTTCTTAGATATGTTTTGTACAGTAATTCATCCAATAAATATCGAAAATCAAAAAAATCCGATCTTAAAAATTGTCTTTCCTCTCTTAGAGATAAACCAAATGTTTACATGTGAATATTTTAGGTTACCTTGGTGTAACTCTGACCGGTGTAAGGTAAAATATTCCCGTGTAAATTTGTTTTCATCTATCCTGTGATAAACATGTGGGTTTTAATATATGTATACTTGTTCCTTTGTGTGCTTATGACACATACCCTATACACTTATTTAGCATGGCGCCCTAATTAATTAAACTTACCACTAACAACTAAACAATACCAGTTACATAACACCCTCTATAAACTAACTACCCAAACTCGAAGAGTTTCTCCTAACACGTTTTACCTTATTTTATTTAGCACTAAATATATTGATCTGGACTTTCCCTAAGATTTATCTACTCCTAACCCCCAACATATATGGAATATAAAAAATTGAAATAATTTAATTTAGGTTCTTAAAATTAAACACTATAAAATTTTCAGAAACGACTTTCAAATAGTAGCGATTACAGAAAGTTATTTTTTTTCTTTTTACATAGGCATCACCACTTATCAAGGTCCAGAGACCATTCGAGGATAAGGGTTAAAAGTGTACAGTAGTCAATTGAACAATATAGTAATTGTTAGTAATAGAAATTAGGTAAATTTGTTAACTTATTGGAACGGCTCATCAAGAACTTGTTTACGTTGGACTTGAAGACAACCAGATTGTAGTCAGCTGGATAATAACCCTTATCCCTGAGTGGCTTCCGGGCCTTGATAAGTGGTGATCACTGTGTAAAAAAAAAAAAAGCTGGAAAGCAGGAGAACGGAAGACAGTTCCACAGGTGTGCAGTTCTAAGAAAGAAGCTTTTTTCATGGAATCTACCATTCAATGACGAAAGTCTATGTTCCAAATTTCAAGATGTTAACCATCTTAACGTATATAGCTTTAAGTAAGCCAACTTCGAAGATGTGAGGTGGCATAATGTGTCCCTCACTTGAAACTACATAATGTGTCCCTCACTTGAAACTACATAATGTGTCCCTCACTTGAAACTACATAATGTGTCCCTCACTTGAAACTACATAATGTGTCCCTCACTTGAAACTACATAATGTGTCCCTCACTTGAAACTACACCAAAGAACTTAACTGTGACCGCAATTTTTCCTCACCCTGGGAACGTCTTCGTTATTTGTGAAAGTCCAGCGATGGATTTTGACGGTGCTAGCAATGATCCTGTTTCCATAACTTGAATATGTATAGAGCATGAGCTGTACATCGGCGCATCTCCGATCTCGCTCGTTGAACATTGTGTCACTTTCAGACATGATACAATGCCTCTATCGCTCCTGTGATTTGTACATACTGGCTAACTAAAAAAAAATGGGTTTTCATCAAACGGAAACGTAATAATGTCGTCTTAATTTTATAGTTTCACCCTGTATACAAATAAATGACAAGTCTATATTCCAAATTTCAAGATGTCCGTCTTAAAGTTTAGTTCTTTTAACATGTTAAAATATTCAATTCTTGACAGCACTTGTTTCGTAGCGCAGAACCATTAATGTAATTATTATGTCAAAATGTTTAATCTCTTCCACCCTAACCTATCAGAAGAATAGGAACTCATCAAATTTCAAAGATTACATAAATTAAAAAAATAATAGGAAGAGTAGTTGCAATTGTTTTGTGATATTTACGTCATATTGCAAAAAAACACAGTTGCAACTACTATATAGCGTTTTAATGCCCAATTTTTCATTTTCTGATGGGAAGCATTTAGCTTCGAAATGCTAATCGTCTTCTTCTTCTTCTTCTTCTTCTTCTTATTATTATTATTATTATTATTATTATTATTATTATTATAAGCTTTCGAAATAAAATGACTCTCTGATGTGCGTTGAATTTTGAACTCCATTACATGCACGCATGCAGGTTGATAATTAATTTATCATCTGCGCACTAAATACTTATAATCTTCAATATCTCCAAGAAAAATTCAAATAATTGTAAATTATCCCCAATCTTTGCAATATCTCACATGGTTCATATTAAATGCAAAGAAAATGCTCTATAAATGTTTTCCTGAGACAATAAGCAGAAATCATATACACTGTTGAAAATAGATACCATTTTACATATAGTGCTAATTTTTATCCATTTTATATGCTATCAAATAAAAAGAAATCGTGGAGTATCATTCACCACTCTATAATCAAGATCAATATAAACGATTCCTATGGGCACTTTTATTGATAGTACACACATGAAACTCTAGTCTTCTTTGAAGTAATCTCCTCCGGCTGCAATGCACTTGTTGTACAGTTCTAACAACTTCTGGAAAGCTACATGAAAATCCACTTTTGTAACCCATAGCCTCTTACATTTCCTTGTCTCATAACGACAGCCTTTAAGGACTTCCTTGTATTTTGGCAATAACAAAAAGTCACAGGGAACATCGTCTGGGCTATGGGACCTGGATTGATCAGCTCGACTTTTTCCCTGCTGAAGCGACAAAGTCTTTCTTTCAGATCTTCTTTGATCACCATTGGGAAAAAATTTGCCCAAATCTTCCGCATTTTCAGTTCCTCGCGAATAATTGTGTGTACAGTTCCACACTGACATTAAACTGTGCACTTAATGTCTCTATAGACACATGATGGTTCTTATCAATGAAACTCATTATTTGGCCAATGAACTGGTGTTATGACTTCCTTACTCATCCCACGCATCTTATCAACATTTGCAAACTCCCTAACTTTCTTGAATCTCTTATGCCACTCAAAATACTGATGCGCAATTCATGCAAGATGGTCCAAAGCAAATTGAAGCATTTCAAAAGTTTCTGCGGCATTTTTCCCCCCAAAATAAAACAGAATTTATTGCATATCGTTCTTCTCAAATGTCCTTATGTCCAGATTACATTTTTTTTTAATTCACCAGCCACCATAATACGATAACTTACAACACGTGAATAAAACTAGAATAAATAAACAAAAATCGTAAAATAAACATTAAAAATATTTTTTAAATCCTAAATCTCGTGTAATAATTGCAATCAGATATATATATTGGTGAAATTGAATTTGAACTAACGTATAGGCTTAACGAACATGAACGAGATATGAAAACAAACATTTCTTAAATGCATTATTTTCTTATACGTTACATAATAATTGTCTTAAATTTTTACATACGCTTGGCTAGGTTAATTCATTTTAAACAAATCTAAACAAAGAGTTCTTGAATCCGAACGCATTAGACTCTGACATAATTAAACAACGTAAAAAAAACATTATGTTATCTTCATCTTCATGCGTGGTACTTTCAATAAGTTTCCAGACTTTTGAGTACAGGCATTTAAAATTGTCGCAGACTCTTGAAAATTCAGTTTGTTATTGCTATACATCTTATGAGATGACTGACCAATTTTATGATTTCAGGTTAAAATGATCAGCTACAGCCGGAATTGGAATACACCCTGCTAAAGTCTGATTGTTACAGCTGGTGGAGATAGTCGAGCTGATCAATCCAGTTCCCATAGCCCAGACAATGTTCCCTGTGACTTTTTGTTATTGTCAAAATACAAGGAAGTCCTTAAAGGCTGTCGTTATGAGACAAGGAAATGTAAGAGGCTATGGGTTACAAAGTGGATTTTCATGTAGCTTTCCAGAAGTTGTTAGAACTGTACAACAAGTGCATTGCAGCCGGAGGAGATTACTTCAAAGAAGACTAGAGTTTCATGTGTGTACTATCAATAAAAGTGCCCATAGGAATCGTTTATATTGATCTTGATTATAGAGTGGCGAATGATACTCCACGATTTCTTTTTATTTGATAGCATATAAAATGGATAAAAATTAGCACTATAGACACCTACAAAACACAACTTTCCGAAGTTAGCATCAATCATGGCCCTTCCCCCTTTCCCGAACTCTAAAATTGTGTCATTTTTTGACGAAAAGAAACGCAGTTCTTATCTGTATAGCCACAAATCTTTCTAGAAGTAATTTCACATTCATCCGCCAGAAATGTGTGAATATTATGCGGCACTCCAACGCACCGATTGCCCACGACGAGACGTTTCATTGGCTCTATCCGCGGACTTTTAATAGATTAGCCAGTCTTGCAAAGGTATACACACGCACCCTTCCTGCCGGGTGTAAAAGAGGCAGCGGTTCTGCTTACTTGCTTCCCCAGGAAGAGTAGAATTAGGTCAGTTGTAATAACAAGAAAATCTAACTCTAAAAAAGAATGTACTCTAGATTGAGACAAATGTTACACTTTCCTCAATCTAGAAAGATTTCTATTTCGTGTTTATATCAATAAAATATAAACAAAAGTATGATTGTTTTCGTCTCAAATTTGGATAGTATACATGGCGTATCAACATATAAAAATGCCTCAAATAAAAACAAAATATGTAATGCCTGAAAGGATAATCCCATACCAGTAAAACAGATACTACGCTTTTCATAAATTTGAAGGTAATGACTAGTAGGATTGTACACCTCCAAAAGGTGACAGTTATCAATTATCTAATGACAGCACAGTTGGCGGCAATAAATCAACTGAGGTATAGGTTGGTTAAACAGTGACGTTAAGTTTAGCTTAAAAGACAAGTGCGGGCTTTATTTTATGACGCCATTATACGTACATACATCAAATAATACCTTGATAATACGAATTTGGAGCCTATGTAAAGAAAAGAGAGTCTCTGATTTTATTCAGCGTCACTAAGAAATGATAAAGAACGGTTGAATTAACATAACGTTTGGAAGGTGAGAAAAAACACAAACACATCTCTCTCTCCCTCTCTCTCTCTCTCTCTCTCTCTCTCTCTCTCTCTCTCTCTGTATATATATATATATATATATATATATATATATATATATTCAGAATGTGTGAGAGAATATATAATTATTTCCTCTGACAGATAACATTGCAGACTTCCGGTTTGTTGGCTCACGTGACTCTTGCTGGCTGCAATGTTGTGTGGCAGTGGAAATAATTACACACATATATATATATATATATATATATATATGTATATATATATGTATATATATATATATAAGGAACTTTATCTGAGTGAATTAGTTCCCTATAGACCCCGAAACAACTGGGTCGATTTTGATGAAAGTTCACACAAATATACTTTATATATCTGGTAGTGTTCATAGCTATGTTTTGTATCAATAATCGAAAAAATACGATGAAAGAAAAAATAAGCGATTTTGACAACCTTAACACGTCATACAGCCTTACATCACAAGTGTATTTGAGAAAGCCTAAAGTGGGTACGAAATGAATGTTTTTGTTTAAAGCATAGTTGAAGCATGATACTTGACTTTTGAATTTTAAACTTTAATTTAATTCGTTATATATAAAAATAATTTTATAAAACCAAGAGTAGGTTGTGTGCACTGTAATGTAGACTACAATGTATTTTGGACTGAGTAAATGCGAAGTGGCATGTGAAGTTTAGTCTAGGTGCACCGCGATGGACCCCCAACTAGAGCAGGCAACTAGAGCAGGCAATAAATCGATTTGATTGAAAAATGGTCGATTTCCCCGATTTTGATGACAATAAAAAATATGCGAGTGTAAAACATTCATTGAATATCAATAAACCCCAAGCAACGCCGAGCCTCCCTGTGCTTAATTTAAAATACAATTAATTAGATCAATTCAAACAAAATGAAGGCTCGCTGGGAAGGTAATGACCTGAATTGTATAGTGGGCTGTTATCTATCACCTAGTGCCTATTTTTGGCACTTTTACAGCAATAAAATTTTTCAATTATAGGGAGTTGTTTTGCATATGAATTACAAAATATGTGATATTTTCCCAAAATATCTGGCCTTGGTGGATGAGAGACTTAAACTTGCTGCTATGGTTTCAAATGATCTGAAATAACAGCGAGAGATTCCAAATATTTCTCATATGTTATATCTTCCCTTTTTGGTTTTCATACATAAAGTAAATTCCACAGTGTATAAAGATTATTTTATACTGGAGATATTCATAATCGTATCCTATTTCTAAAAAGAGGAGATATAACATATAAAAATATTTTAGAATTAAGTCTCCCCTTGCTGTTATCTCAGATCATTTAAAACCATAGAAGAAAGTTTAAGTCTCCTCTACATCAAAGCCAGAGGTTCTAGGGATATATATATATATATATATATATATATATATATATATATATATATATATATAGATAGATAGATAGATAGATAGATAGATAGATATACGATTACATTATTGTTTCAGCTACCTGACTGTTTTTTTTTTGGCCGTCAGTAGGTTCCTCAGACTTTTACAGAAATGTTCGTTATTATGGGATGAAAGAGTGAAAGAGTGAACAGGGGAGGGGTGCGGGAAGAGCCGGGGAAAAAGAGGAAGGGAACAAAGAAGAAATGTGGGGGGTGCTTGGTATGTCGGTAATGTTCTAGTTTTGGAGTTTAAGTAACTTGTGGGGGAGGATCTGGGAAGTTAATTTCTGGTGTGGCTGAGGGCATAGGGATACATGGAGGGGGAAGGGGAATATGTGGGGGTAGGAGGAGGGAGGTTACTTTAAAATTCGAGTCTTTATGTTAAAGTTTTTGGCGTCTTGTTGGTGAGATAATTTCTTGATAAGTATGTCTTGACCTGTTGAGTGTTCGCTTAGGTTCGGGGGCGGGGGGGCTATGATTCGGTTTATTTATTTAGTTTTTATTTGTTATTAATTGTTCGGAGAGGGTTAGCTAGCGGCCACGCGCGCGAGCACACACATGCGCACGTACACACATATATACTTAAAGAAACGTTCACATGTACACATACATCTCCCCCCTGGCGTGCAAATATATGCACATATGTGCGCATGCATGCATAGACACCCGCTTACGTCAAAATTTCCTTAAGGTGCTAAAATTGGGTACGTGTGTACAAGCATGGATGCGCTCATACACAGATACATACACACATCGACGCCCCTACCCCCAAGGAGGCGTGTACACGGGCCCATGCGCGCATATTGATTCAGGCATACCTGCATCCCCACGCATACATGCAAGCGCATGTGCACACACAGATACCAGTACTCGTGAATACATACATCGACATATATACACAGCTGCACGCTCTCACACACGTATGTGGACTGCAGGCAGCGGGCACATATACTCTCACATCCACACAGTTATACATATTTGCTCTGCAACAGTATTGAGCACTTTCTTCAGTTTTTATTAATTACCATTTCTGTATATTGGGTCCGTGTATTTTCATGTTTTCGTTTTGAAAAGACATTTCTGTGAAACATTTGCTACAAAAAAAACGTAGTTCTGTTGAAAAAATATTTTTTTATATATAATTAAACTTTCAGTAAGTCTTATCTTCTTGTGTTAAAGTTTTGTTTTCAGCGTTCTGGATTTATCCTTTGACAGTGTTCGCTTTTTCCGATAAATCTTTTGTCTGCTCATCGTAAACTGACGGAAGATGCTGACGTAACCTTGGATCAGGTTCTGGATACGTACAATTAATTTGATATATTACCCACGAAAGCATTAACAATAATTGTGATGAAAACAGAATTTTAAACGAAATCGACGTCATTAACATTGTTAAACATTTAGTTTAAACATTGGCGGGTTCTATAAAGACATGTCATTTCTACCGTTCGACTATAGAGACTTGTGTCGGACTACGGAAAATGTTTTGTAGCTGCAATACAATAGAGATGTGACAGCATCAACTGTAAGATTTATGCGTAAAGCATGACAAATAAATAGTGGCTCTGATCCGCATCACACCCCAATCGAAATGAATGGCTCTCGTCTTGGAGAAGTTCAATGTTTTGACAAGCTTCTAGAACTTTCAATCCTGATATGAAACGACACACATGCATCAAATATGTTGCCAAGATCACTGAAAAAATGAATCATTCTAACGTTCCAGAAAGTATCTCATTGCCGACACATCTGTATAAGATCCAGGTACGCCCTAAAATGGAGTACTGTTGCTACATCTGAACAGGAGATTCTCGGCGCGCTCTATCCAGTTTGATAGAGTTCAAAACTACCTTCGAGTCCTAGTATGGTGATGGCCTTTTCTTTTCCCGACAAGTGCTCAACTGAACTCCAATCTATGGTCCAATCTTGCCAAGCGTTCACAAAACACTTGAATAGCTACAACCACTATATCTGATTTCCCCCACTCTAACTTTGCCTATATCTAGACGCAAATTCCATGTACAAACGCTTCTTTTTCAGAACTACCTATCTGTTGAACACACCGCTGGCCTGCTTCCCGGTTGAATACAACACGGTAGCTCCCAAATCCACTTTAAACAAGTTCTTGTGGAGCCGTCCCCAAAATTTATCAAATTCTACTCAATTTACACCATTAACAATCGCTAAACTATCACTTTGCAATCATTAAACCTTATCCTCGATTAGCTATTGAGCCTTGATAAGTGGTGATTCCTAAGTAAAAAAAGACTGACGTTCTACAGATGCAATGTAAACTACACTAAAAGCTACACTTCTAAGAACACAACGCATTTGCATCTTGCAAATGATTATCGTCTGCTCTTTTTTAGATTTCTTTATTTATTTCTGCTTCTTTGTCTTTCTTATTTATTTTTTATTTATTTTTTGTTCTCGCTTCTTTTTCTTTTATATTTCTGCTCCTCTTCCTTTCTTATTTATTTCGTATTCTCTTTTTCGTCTTCTTCTTCTTTTTTCTACTACTACTACTACTACTACTACTACTACTACTACTACTACTACTACTACTACTACTACTACTCTTTCTTCTCCTCCTACTAATACATTTTTCCTTCTATTTTGTCCCTCGTCATTTTCTTATTTTCACATTTTAGCTTTTATATTTCAATTTTTCTTTTTTTTTCTCTTCGCTAATAGCATCTTATTCTTTTTTTTTAGTATTTATTTTTCTTTGTCGATTTTCTTTGTGCATATTATTTTTTTTCTTATTTTCCTCTTCTTGTTCATCACATTTTTCATTTTCATTTAATACTTAATCTTATTAGTTTTCATCTTATCACTTTCCCATCTTATTATTTTTCATTTTGTTACTTTTTCACATTATTATTTTTCATCTTATTACTTTTTCATTTTATTATTTTTTTCATTTTATTACTTTT
Organism: Euprymna scolopes; assembly: GCF_053919585.1. Taxonomy (NCBI): domain Eukaryota; kingdom Metazoa; phylum Mollusca; class Cephalopoda; order Sepiida; family Sepiolidae; genus Euprymna; species Euprymna scolopes. The sequence continues at coordinate 1,099,059 of NC_136498.1, read as the reverse complement.
TCATTTTTCATTTTATTACTTTTTAATTTTATTATTTTTTCATTTTATTACATTTTCATTTTTCATTTTATTACTTTACACATTTTATTATTTTTTAATTTTATTACTTTTTCATCTTATTACTTTTTCATTTTATCATTTTTTCATTTTATTACTTTTTCATCTTATTACTTTTTCATTTTATTACTATTTCATTTTATTACTTTTTCATTTTATTATTTTTTCATTTTATTACTTTTTAATTTTTCATGTTATTACTTTTTCATTTTATTATTTTTTCATTTTATTACTTTTTAATTTTTCATGTTATTACTTTTTCATTTTATTATTTTTTTCATTTTATTACTTTTTCATTTTATTATTCTTTCATTTCAATACTTTTTCATTTGGCATTTTATTACGTTTTCATTTTTCATTTTATTACTTTTACATTTTATTATTTTTTAATTTTATTACTTTTTCATCTTATTACTTTTTCATTTTATTATTTTTTCATTTTATTACTTTTTAATTTTTCATCTTATTACTTTTTCATTTTATTACGTTTTCATTTTATTACTTTTTCATTTTATTATTTTTTCATTTTATTACTTTTTAATTTTTCATTCTATTACTTTTTCATTTTATTATTTTTTTCATTTTATTACTTTTTCATTTTATTATTCTTTCATTTCATTACTTTTTCATTTTGCATTTTATTACGTTTTCATTTTTCATTTTATTACTTTTACATTTTATTATTTTTTAATTTTATTACTTTTTCATCTTATTACTTTTTCATTTTATTATTTTTTCATTTTATTATTTTTTCATTTTATTATTTTTTAATTTTATTACTTTTTCATTTTTCATGTTATTACTTTTTCATTTTATTATTTTTTCATTTTATTACTTTTTCATTTTATTATTTTTTCATTTCATTACTTTTTCATTTTTCATGTTATTACTTTTTCATTTTATTATTTTTTCATTTTATTAATTTTTCATTTTTCATTTTATTACTTTTTTATTTTATTATTTTTTAATTTATTACCTTTTCATTTTTCATTTTATTACTTTTTCATTTTATTAATTTTTAATTTCATTACTTCTTCATCTTATTACTTTTTCATTCTATTACTTTTTCATTATATTACTTTTTCGTCTTATTCATTTTTAGTCTTATCACTTTTTCATTTTATTACTTGTTCATCTTATTACTTTTTAATTTTATTACTTTTTCATCTTATTACTTTTCATCTTATTACTTCATCATTTTAATAATTTTTAATGTTATTATTTTTTAATTTTATTACTTTTTCATTTTTCATTTTATTACTTTTTCATTTTATTAATTTTTTATTTTATTACTTTTTAATTTTATTATTTTTCATTTTATTACTTTTTAATCTTATTACTTTTTCATTTTATTAATATTTCATTTTATTATTCTTTCATTTTATTACTTTTTCATTTTATTACTTTTTAATTTTATTATTTTTTAATTTTATTACTTTTTCATCTTATTACTTTTTCATTTCATTACTTTTTCATCTTATTACTTTTTCATTTTATTACTTTTTCATTTTATTACTTTTTCATTTTATTAATTTTAATCTTATTACTTTTTCATTTTATTAATTTTTAATCTTATTACTTTTTCATTTTATTACTTTTTCATTTTATTACTATTTCATTTTATTACTTTTTCATTTTATTATTTTTTCATTTTATTACTTTTTAATTTTTCATGTTATTACTTTTTCATTTTATTACTTTTTTTCATTTTATTACTTTTTAATTTTTCATGTTATTACTTTTTCATTTTATTATTTTTTTCATTTTATTACTTTTTCATTTTATTATTCTTTCATTTCAATACTTTTTCATTTGGCATTTTATTACGTTTTCATTTTTCATTTTATTACTTTTACATTTTATTATTTTTTAATTTTATTACTTTTTCATCTTATTACTTTTTCATTTTATTATTTTTTCATTTTATTACTTTTTAATTTTTCATCTTATTACTTTTTCATTTTATTACGTTTTCATTTTATTACTTTTTCATTTTATTATTTTTTCATTTTATTACTTTTTAATTTTTCATTCTATTACTTTTTCATTTTATTATTTTTTTCATTTTATTACTTTTTCATTTTATTATTCTTTCATTTCATTACTTTTTCATTTTGCATTTTATTACGTTTTCATTTTTCATTTTATTACTTTTACATTTTATTATTTTTTAATTTTATTACTTTTTCATCTTATTACTTTTTCATTTTATTATTTTTTCATTTTATTATTTTTTCATTTTATTATTTTTTAATTTTATTACTTTTTCATTTTTCATGTTATTACTTTTTCATTTTATTATTTTTTCATTTTATTACTTTTTCATTTTATTATTTTTTCATTTCATTACTTTTTCATTTTTCATGTTATTACTTTTTCATTTTATTATTTTTTCATTTTATTAATTTTTCATTTTTCATTTTATTACTTTTTTATTTTATTATTTTTTAATTTATTACCTTTTCATTTTTCATTTTATTACTTTTTCATTTTATTAATTTTTAATTTCATTACTTCTTCATCTTATTACTTTTTCATTCTATTACTTTTTCATTATATTACTTTTTCGTCTTATTCATTTTTAGTCTTATCACTTTTTCATTTTATTACTTGTTCATCTTATTACTTTTTAATTTTATTACTTTTTCATCTTATTACTTTTTCATCTTATTACTTCATCATTTTAATAATTTTTAATGTTATTATTTTTTAATTTTATTACTTTTTCATTTTTCATTTTATTACTTTTTCATTTTATTAATTTTTTATTTTATTACTTTTTAATTTTATTATTTTTCATTTTATTACTTTTTAATCTTATTACTTTTTCATTTTATTAATATTTCATTTTATTATTCTTTCATTTTATTACTTTTTCATTTTATTACTTTTTCATTTTATTATTTTTTAATTTTATTACTTTTTCATCTTATTACTTTTTCATTTTATTACTTTTTCATCTTATTACTTTTTCATTTTATTACTTTTTCATTTTATTACTTTTTCATTTTATTAATTTTAATCTTATTACTTTTTCATTTTATTAATTTTTAATCTTATTACTTTTTCATTTTATTACTTTTTCATTATATTGCTTTTTAATTTTATTACTTTTTCCTTTTATTACATTTTCATCTCAGTACTTTTTCATCTTATTACGTTTTTATTTTATTACTTTTTCATTTTATTACTTTTTCATTTTATTATTTTTCATTTTATTACTTTTTCATTTTATTAATTTTTGATTTTATTACTTTTTCATTTTATTACTTTTTCGTTATGTTGCTTTTTAATCTTTTTAATTTTTCATTTTATTGCATTTTCATCTCAGTACTTTTTCATCTTATTACGTTTTCATATTATTACTTTTTCATTTTATTAATTTTTAATCTTATTATTTTTCATCTCATTACTTTCTCATTTTATTACGTTTTCATTTTATTACGTTTTCATTTTATTACGTTTTCATTTTATTACTTTTTCATTTCATTACTTTTTCATTTTATTATTTTTTCATCTTATTTCATTTTAATTTTTTTTAATTTTTAATCTTTATATTTTTCATCTCATTACTTTTTCATTTTATTACTTTTTAATTTTTTCACTTTTTCATTTTATTACTTTTTCAATTTATTAATTTTTAATCCTATTCTTTTTTCATCTCATTACTTTGTCATTTTATTACTTTTTCATCTCATTACGTTTTAATCTTATTACTTTTTCATTTTATTACTTTTTCATTTTATTACTTTTTCGTTATGTTGCTTTTTTATCCTATTAATTTTTCATTTTATTACATTTTCATCTCAGTACTTTTTAATCTTATTACGTTTTCATTTTATTACTTTTTCATTTTATTAATTTTTAATCTTATTATTTTTCATCTCATTACTTTCTCATGTTATTACGTTTTCATTTTATTACGTTTTCATTTTATTACTGTTTCATTTCATTACTTTTTCATTTCATTACTTTTTCATTTTATTATTTTTTCATCTTATTTCTTTTTAATTTTTTTAATTTTTAATCTTATTATTTTTCATCTCATTACTTTTTCATCTTATTACTTTTTCATTGTATTACTTTTTCAATACGAGTTGACAGACGGAGAACGGAATTTTCTAGCGCAACAACGTTAAGCATTTTTTATTTTATTTTTATTTTATTTTTTTTATTTCATTTTTTTTAACTAATCCTAAATGTTTCTTTCTGTTACCTTGTTTATAAATTTGTTTTTTCGTGTTTTATTTATGTATTTTGTTTGTATTCTCCTGTATTATCCGCTCCCCTCATTCTACAAAGCTAAACAATAAAAACAAACAAAATGCCGGCAACTAACGATAAAAGAAAAAATGCCGGGAATTATTCTAATAGAATAAATAATGTTAGGACTTTATAAAAAAAAATAAAAAGGTAGAACTTTTTTTTTAACCCAAAAAAAAATGTAAATTAAATATTTTCACACATCTGACCGTAACGACTTTTATACTATAAATAGATAGGAACTCGACCAAGTTATCCGGAAGTAGAAATCTTCTTTCACTCTAGAAAGACATGCCAGCTACGAGTTGACAGACGAAGAACGGAATTTTCTAGCGCAACAACGTTAAGTATTTTTTATTTTATTTTTATTTTTTTTTTTAAACTAATCCTAAATGTGTCTTTCTGTTACCTTGTTTATAAACGTGTTTTTTCGTGTTTTATTTATGTATTTTGTTTGTATTCTCCTGTATTATCCGCCCCCCCTCATTCTACAAAGCTAAACAATAAAAACAAACAAAATGCCGGCAACTAACGATAAAAGAAAAAATGCTGGGAATTATTCTAATAGAATAGATAATGTTAGGACTTTATTAAGTAGTATACTTAATATATACTTTTACTGCAAGCTTGCATATATTGTAAATGCCTTCTTCTTGCTGGCAAATCAAACCATCTAATATAGTTAGCCTTATGTTCTAGTACATTCGAAATATAATACAGTGCAAAGAAACAGTTACTCATGAAAACGAACCACCTAAAGTAAAACCTTGAATCATTATCTAAACTCGAATGTAAATTAATATTAAGCCGACTTTACAAACTGATAATAGTTAATTATTGGTTTTTAATTAATTATAAGATGAAACTCTAATAATTTAAACTCGATAGATAACGACAAACTTCCACCCATTAATATGGGAGGGGAGATTATCATCAAGTGTCCTGAATTGTAAACTTAGCACCGGACTTACTACTTAGATATTAAGTCACTTGTCCCCATTCCCCCCTTTTTTTTTTAAATGGAGAGTAGATAATACAGTGGATGTGTTATCGGCAGCTCCAGTAACTCTCGCTTCTCCTATTTTGTCATCCAGTCCTCATTCAATGAGTGATTTTTCTGACAAAGGGTGAAGAAAAAGCTGCTTAAAGGTCGGTAGTACTTGGTGACCAGTAGTCTGAGATGTCGGAAATTTTTCTGTCTCTATCTGTCCTTGTGGCCATGTCACTAGTAAGGGTGCTGGAGGTAAACGTTTGTCTGGGCTGACGTTATCCTCCTGATAGTCAGGGACCCGAACCTTGGATTAACCACTAAGGAGGCCGTCCTATCAGCAGGCGCAAAGTACTGGGACTGCTGTATTGCCATTTGGTGAGTGGATCTGGACCATGCAGTAGTCTCTGGTGGGGCGTCTCGATGCCATACTAGTGGGTAATTGTTACGGCTTTACCTTTCCGTGTGCTACAAAAAATAAATTTCCTGTCTTTTTCTCTCTTACTTTCCCTCTCTGTACTGCTCTAACCAAGTATGCCGACCTATTCCACAAATCCCCAAACCTCAACATGAAATATCTCCAGAATAAAAACTCGATTAAACCTAGAACCCCATCTTCCAACGTAGACCCCTACTACCAGGTCTCCTTCTCCAACATCAGGGGTCTACGTTCCAACCTTCCAGAGGTTGAAACCCAATTACAGGAGACGAAACCGGACATATTCTTTCTAAGTGAAACTGGAATAGGGCCGACCACTTCCCTAGATGAGTTCATAATTAACGGATACTCAAATTTAACAGCTAAATCTGACCCCCAAGATCGCCATGGGCATGAAATATGTGCCTACATTAAGGATGGCTTCCCGTGTGGCAGGGATATCTCTAGAGAAGATCCTAATTTACCCTATATGTGCTTCAGGGTTGCACTTGCTAACACCACTGCATTTATATTTGCCCTCTATAGGCCCCACAACAGCGGAGTTACTATCTTTAAGAGCATATCTGAGAAAATAGACCACATACTGTCTTCACATCCCTCGGCTAACATCCACATCTGTGGTGACTTCAACGTCCATAAAGTGGAATGGCTGACCCATTCAAATAAGACAGACGATGAGGGGAGGTTTTGTCATGATTTTGCCATTGCTTATGATCTCACTCAGATTGTTCGCGAACCCACCCGTGTGCCCGATACACCCGGTTAATATGCAAGCCTCTTAGACCTTTTTCTCTCAACTTCCCCTGAGCTATGTTCATGTTCCGTTCATTCTCCTCTAGGATCCTCCGACCACTCCGTCGTATCAGTTAAGATAAAAACGAAATGTAAGAAGCCCCCAGACGTACCCCTCCACCGTACTGTATACCGATACTCTATGGCTGACTGGGATAGCTTCCGTACATTCATATCTGATTTACCTCTGCACTCCATGTTTAAAAAGGATGTGTCCTCTATAGTATCAGATCTGACCGAATGGTTAATTGCAGGCATAGACCAATTCATACCATCTAAAAAATTCTAACAAAAACCTAACAGCCAGCCATGGTTCTCCCCAGAATGTGCTGCTGCTATCGCGCACAGAAACCACTTTTTCCATAGCTACCAACGTAATAGATGCATTGAGACTAAAGCTGCTTTTAGGTCTGCAAGCAACCACTGTAAAAGAGTAATAAAAAATGCAAGAGAGCTATATGCCCAGTCTGTTAAATCCAAGGTAGCTGATCAGCGGCTTGGATCCCACCAGTTTTGGCAAATAACAAATAGGATCCTGAACAGAAGTGTGCGTTCTATCCCAACCATTATCAATGGACCAGAGGTCATCTCGTCAGCGTCAGACAAGGCCAAACTATTTGCAAAGAACTTTGCAGCTAATTATACCCTATGCGACGAAGGCTATCAACTCCCCATATTTCCTCCTATAACGCAGAACAAGCTAGGTAACATACAAATATCCGTGCATGAGGTCGCCAAGCTAATAAAGAACCTAGATTCCAGTAAAGCAACTGGCCCTGATGGCATCCCAATTATAGTGTTAAAAAAGCTTCAACCAGAACTTGCTCCCATACTTACGAAACTATTTAAGCGCTGCCTTAAGGAGAAGTGCTTTCCGACTCCCTGGAAGACCTCATCAGTTTGCCCTGTATTTAAGAATTCAGGTGATAAGTCATCTCCCTCTCAATACAGACCAATAAGTCTCCCGTGTGTTATGAGTAAGTTGCTGGAATCCATATTAAATAGAGAAATAGTCAACCACCTCAGCAGGAATAACCTTCTTAGTGACACACAATATGGTTTCCGCTCTGCAAGATCTACCGCAGATGTGCTGACGGTTATATCCCACAGGATTAGTGAATCTCTTGACAAAGGCTTCCTTTCTAGGGCAATTGCTCTTGACATATCAAAGGTCTTCGACAAGGTATGGCATAAGGGTCTACTTCACAAGATTTCCAGCTACGGTATAACTGGAAATGTTTTCTCAATCATTAAATCATTTCTCTCCGATAGGCTCATAAGAGTAGTGGTAGATGGACAAAAATCGGAGGCCTGCAATATAAATGCTGGAGTCCCTCAGGGGTCAATCCTGGGCCCAACTCTCTTCCTGATCTACATCAATGACCCCCCTAAACACATACTTAAATCATTCGTTGACATCTATGCTGATGACACGACCATCTACGGCAACACATCAAAGGCTGTAAATGACAAAGTTCTCTCTGATTCTCTCTCCTCTGATCTCGAGCGCGTGGTTCAGTGGGGGAAGATGTGGCTGGTTACCTTTAATGCATCCAAAACCAAACTGCTATCCTTACACCATCAACGCTCTGATCCCCATCTGGCATCAATTGTGATGGATGGCTCTCGTCTGGGTGAGGCCCCGTGTTTTGACAAGCTTCTGGGTTTGACCTTTACTCCTGATCTGAAATGGAACACGTACATCAAGTCTGTTGCCAAGGTCGCTGGAAAGATGGTGGGATCCTTCTACCGCTCCAGAAGATATCTCACTACGGATGCAATTCTCTATCTATATAAAAGCCAAGTACGTCCAAGGATGGAATACTGTTGCCATATCTGGGCAGGAGCTGCTAAAAACAGCCTATCCTGCCTTGACAGAGTACAAAATAGACTTCGTGGCTTAGTGGGGGATGCCCTTTTCTCTACCCTGCAACCTCTCTCCCACAGAAGAGACGTTGCGAGCCTGTCCTTGTTTTATCGTTATTTCCATGGCAGATGCTCGTCTGAACTCCAATCTCTGGTCCCCCCTCGCCAATCTTTCACGAAAAACACCCGTCTAGCTGAATCCACTGTGAAAAATGTCCCCCACTCTATATCTGTTCCTAAATCAGAACGCAGATTCCATGAACAAAGCTTCTTTCTTAGAACTGCACGCCTGTGGAACTCTGTTCCGTCTGCCTGCTTCCCTCCGGACTACAACTTGGATGTCTTCAAGTCCAATGTTAACAACTTCCTTATGAACCGCCCCCTTAAGTAAACATTTCAGCAAATCTCCTCACTAACGTAATGTACTTGCAATAACCCTATCCCTGAGTGGCTTCCGGGCCTTGATAAGTGGTGATCACTGTGTAAAAAAAAAAAAATTTCATTACTTTTTCATTTTATTACTTTTTAATTTTATCACTTTTTCATTTTATTACTTTTTCATTTTATTAATTTTTAATCTTATTATTTTTCATCTCATTACTTTGCTATTTTATTACTTTTTCATCTCTATACGTTTTAATTTTATTACTTTTTCATCTCATTACTTTTTAATGTTATTACTTTTTCATTTTATTACATTTTTATTTTATTACTTTTTCATTTCATTCATTTTGAATCTTATTAGTTTTTCATTTTATTACTTTTTAATTTATTACGTTTTCATCTCATTACTTTTTCATTTTATTACTATTTCATTTTATTACTTTTTCATTTTATTAATTTTTAATCTTATTACTTTTTATCCCATTACTTTTTCATTTTATTATTTTCATCTCATTACGTTTTCATTTCATTACTTTTTAATTTTATTACTTTTTCATTTTATTACTTTTTCATTTTATTCATTTTTAATCTTAGTACTTTTTCATCTCATTACTTTTTCATTTTATCACTTTTTCATCTCATTACTTTGTCATTTAATTACTTTTTAATCTTATTACTTTTTCATCTCATTACTTTTTCATTTTATTAGTTTTTCAATTTATTACTTTTTCATTTTATTATTTTTTCATCTTATTTTTTTAATTTTTTAAATTTTTAATCTTATGATTTGTCATCTCATTAATTTTTCATATTATTACTTTTTCATTTTATTACTTTTTACTTTTATTACTTTTTCATGTTATTACTTTTTCATTTTATTACTTTTTCATCTCATTACTTTTTCATTTTATTATATTTTCATCTCATTACAATGTTATTTTATTACTTTTTCATTTTAATAATGTTTTATCTTATTACTTTTTCATCTTATTACTTTTTCATTTTATTACTTTTTCATTTTATTATATTTTCATTTCATTACAATTTCATTTTATTACTTTTTCATTTTAATAATGTTTTATCTTATTACTTTTTCATCTTATTACTTTTTCATTTTATTACTTTTTCATCTCATTATTTTTCATTTTATTACTTTTTCTATTTTATTACGTTTTCATTGCATTACTTTTTCATTTTATTAATTTTTTATCTTATTACTTTTTCATCTCATAACTTTTTCATTTTATTACCTTTTCATCTCATTACTTTTTCATTTTATTAATTTTTCATTTTATTACTTTTTCATTTTATTACTTTTTCATTTTATTAATTTTTCATTTTATTACTTTTTCATTTTATTAATTTTTCATTTTATTACTTTTTCATTTTATTACTTTTTCATTTTATAATTTTTATCTCATTACTTTTTCATCTCATTACGTTTTCATTTTATTACTTTTTCATTTTATTACTTTTTCATTTTATTACTTGTTCATCTCATTACTTTTTCATTTTATTACTTTTTCATTTCATTACTTTTTCATTTTATTACTTTTTCATTTTATTAATTTTCAATCTTATTACTTTTTCATCTCATTACTTGTTCATTTTATTACTTTTTAATCTTATTACTGTTGTTCTCATTACTTTTTCATGTTATTACTTTGTCATCTCATTACTTTTTCATTGTATTACTTTTTCATTTTATTAGTTTTTCATTTTATTAATTTTTAATCGTATTACTTTTTCATTTTATTACTTTTTCATTTTATTACTTTTTCATCTTATTACTTTTTTATTATGTTGCTTTTTAATAGTATTACTTTTTCATTTTAATACTTTTTCATCTTATTACTTTTTCATCTCATTACTTTTTTTTTTTATTGCTTTTTCATCTTATTACTTTTTAATCTTATTACTTTTTCATGTTATTACTTTTTCATTTTATTACTTTTTCATTTTATTACTTTTTCATGTTATTACTTTTTCATTTTATTACTTTTTCATTTTATTACTTTTTCATGTTATTACTTTTTCATGTTATTACTTTTTCATCTTATTACTTTTTCATTTTATTACTTTTTCATGTTATTACTTTTTCATTTTATTACTTTTTCATTTTATTACTTTTCCATTTGATTAATTTTTCATGTTATTACTTTTTCATGTTATTACTTTTTCATTTTATGACTTTTTAATGTTATTACTTTTTTATGTTATTATTTTTTCATGTTATTACTTTTTCATGTTATTACTTTTTCATTTTATTACTTTTTCATTTTATTACTTTTTCATGTTATTACTTTTTCATGTTATTACTTTTTCATTTTATTACTTTTTCATTTTATTACTTTTTCATTTTATTACTTTGTCATTTTATTACTTTTTCATGTTATTACTTTTTCATTTTATTACTTTTTCATTTTATTACTTTTTCATTTTATGACTTTTTAATGTTATTACTTTTTTATGTTATTACTTTTTCATGTTATTACTTTTTCATTTTATTACTTTTTCATGTTATTACTTTTTCATGTTATTACTTTTTCATTTTATTACTTTTTCATTTTATTACTTTTTCATTTTATTACTTTTTCATTTTATTACTTTTTCATGTTATTACTTTTTCATTTTATTACTTTTTCATTTTATTACTTTTTCATTTTATTACTTTTTCATTTTATTACTTTTTCATCTCATTACTTTTTCATTTTATTACTTTTTCATGTTATTACTTTTTCATTTTATTACTTTTTAATTTTTTACTTTTTCATGTTATTACTTTTTCATTTTATTACTTATTCATCTCATTACTTTTTCATTTTATTACTGTTTCACGTTATTACTTTTTCATTTTATTACTTTTTCATTTTATTATTTTTTCATTTTATTATTTTTTCATGTTATTACTTTTTCATTTTATTACTTTTTAATTTTTTACTTTTTCATTTTATTACTTTTTCATGTTATTACTGTTTCACGTTATTACTTTTTCATTTTATTACTTTTTCATTTTATTACTTTTTCATGTTATTACTTTTTCATGTTATTACTTTTTCATTTTATTACTTTTTAATTTTATTACTTTTTCATTTTATTACTTTTTCATTTTATTACTTTTTCATGTTATTACTTTTTCATTTTATTACTTTTTCATTTTATTACTTTTTCATTTTATTACTTTTTCATTTTATTACTTTTTCATCTCATTACTTTTTCATTTTATTACTTTTTCATGTTATTACTTTTTCATTTTATTACTTTTTAATTTTTTACTTTTTCATTTGATTACTTTTTCATTTTATTACTTATTCATCTCATTACTTTTTCATTTTATTACTGTTTCACGTTATTACTTTTTCATTTTATTACTTTTTCATTTTATTATTTTTTCATCTAATTACTTTTTCATGTTATTACTTTTACATGTTATTACTTGTTCATTTTATTACTTTTACATTTTATTACTTTTTCATCTTATTACTTTTTCATTTTATTACTTTTTCATTTTATTACTTTGTCATTTTATTACTTTTTCATGTTATTACTTTTTCATTTTATTACTTTTTCATTTTATTACTTTTTCATTTTATGACTTTTTAATGTTATTACTTTTTTATGTTATTACTTTTTCATGTTATTACTTTTTCATGTTATTACTTTTTCATTTTATTACTTTTTCATGTTATTACTTTTTCATGTTATTACTTTTTCATTTTATTACTTTTTCATTTTATTACTTTTTCATTTTATTACTTTTTCATTTTATTACTTTTTCATGTTATTACTTTTTCATTTTATTACTTTTTCATTTTATTACTTTTTCATTTTATTACTTTTTCATTTTATTACTTTTTCATCTCATTACTTTTTCATTTTATTACTTTTTCATGTTATTACTTTTTCATTTTATTACTTTTTAATTTTTTACTTTTTCATGTTATTACTTTTTCATTTTATTACTTATTCATCTCATTACTTTTTCATTTTATTACTGTTTCACGTTATTACTTTTTCATTTTATTACTTTTTCATTTTATTATTTTTTCATTTTATTATTTTTTCATGTTATTACTTTTTCATTTTATTACTTTTTAATTTTTTACTTTTTCATTTTATTACTTTTTCATGTTATTACTGTTTCACGTTATTACTTTTTCATTTTATTACTTTTTCATTTTATTACTTTTTCATGTTATTACTTTTTCATGTTATTACTTTTTCATTTTATTACTTTTTCATTTTATTACTTTTTCATTTTATTACTTTTTCATGTTATTACTTTTTCATTTTATTACTTTTTCATTTTATTACTTTTTCATTTTATTACTTTTTCATTTTATTACTTTTTCATCTCATTACTTTTTCATTTTATTACTTTTTCATGTTATTACTTTTTCATTTTATTACTTTTTAATTTTTTACTTTTTCATTTGATTACTTTTTCATTTTATTACTTATTCATCTCATTACTTTTTCATTTTATTACTGTTTCACGTTATTACTTTTTCATTTTATTACTTTTTCATTTTATTATTTTTTCATCTAATTACTTTTTCATGTTATTACTTTTACATGTTATTACTTGTTCATTTTATTACTTTTACATTTTATTACTTTTTCATCTTATTACTTTTTCATTTTATTACTTTTTCATTTTATTACTTTGTCATATTATTACTTTTTTATCTCATTACTTGTTCATTTTATTACTGTTTAATATTATTGCTTTTTCATCTCATTACGTCTTAATTTTATTACTTTTTCATCCCGTTACTTTTCATGTTATTACTTTTTCATCTTATTACTTTTTCATTTTATTACTTTTTCATCTAATTACTTTTTCATTTTATAACTTTTTCATGTTATTACTTTTTCATCTCATTCATTTTTCATGTTATTACTTTTTCATTTTATTACTTTTTCATTTGATTACTTTTTCATTTTATTACCTTTTCATTTTATTACTGTTTCATTTTATTACTTTTTCATCTCTTTACTTGGTCTTTTTTTTCATCTTATTACTTTTTAATTTTTTTAATTTTTAATCGTATTATTTTTCATCTCATTACTTTTTCATTTTACTATTTTTCATTTTATTACTTTTTCATTTTATTACTTTTTCATTTTTCATTTTATTACTTTTTCATTTTATTAATTTTTCGTCTTAATACTTTTTCATTTTATTACTTTTTTATTTTATTACTTTGTCATCTTATTACTTTTTCATTTTATTACTTTTTATCTGATTACTTTTTCATTTTATTACTTTTTCTAATTCTTTCTTATTCCATCATTCAATTATGAGTCTGGTTCCTTTCCTGTTCATTTCTCATTCTTTATGTTTTCATTTTGTCTTTTACCCAATTCGTTATCTCAATCTTCAAATTATTAAGACAAAACCTTTAAACGACGCATATAATTAAGCTTCATTAATTCATCATACCATTCTTATTGTTTCTTTTTCTTGTACCTTTTTCTTGAAAATTTTTCTTGAAAATTTTTCTTGATTTCTTCTTAGCGTAAACCATCAACACAAGAAGTCAAATCATTTAAACCATGTTTCATGTGATTTGCGTTAATTATTTCTCTCGCTTCGTCTTCTCTTACCCATCATTCAGATTTTTATTAAACTTATTTTTTCTATTTAGTGACAGTAGATGAAGGGTTAACGACTCGGTGTAAAAACCCGAGTTTACTAAATTCAAAGCTAGTTTATCCCAGAGAAATAATTCAATCAAACCCACACGAGACTTTGTCTCTTAACTCCTAGACAAGAATTAAAAATACATTTTTACTATTTTTCTTCTTTTTTCTGTATTCTACTTTTTCTTTCTTTTTTTTCTTTCTTAATTTTCTTTATTCCAATGTGTTTTTCGTTTCTTTTAGATATTTTTTCTCATTTTCATATTTTTAATTCTTACTTTCTGTTTTTATTCTCCAGTCTTCAACTTTTCTCCTTTTTTTTCATCGCTATTTCTTTTATTGCCTCTTTCAATCAATTTTTATACTTATGAAATTGTTCTTTTCGGTCGATTTCCTTCTCTTACCCCTTATTTATGCTTTCTTCTGCATATTCAGATATGCATCTCTAGAAAAACAGTATTCGCCCATGCGTGAAGCAGTTTTGCGACATCTGCGCTTGTCCATACATCTTCGACAGTGTTTAAAATGAATCTACAATCTGGTAGTGTTATTTTGATAGTGACTGGGCTTCACCTTGCTTAACTTCGGTGTTCTAACAAGAAACGGCGTATCAACGAGATTGTGTCGTAAGTAACCGTAAAAAAATATAAGACATACATGAAAAACATACAGCACCTGGTATTCCCAAATAGTCACCCATCTGAAACTGAACAGGATTAACGTTACTTAACGTCGATGTTCTAACGAGAAACCGTGTGCTGGCGTGTTTTTGCCCTATGTAGCAGAGCTTAGATAAAAAACATACAGCGCCTGGTATTCTTAAATGTTCACATTTTCGATACTGACCAAGCTCAACGATGTCTAACATCAGTGACCTCATCAAAAATGAAATATTGTGTCAAGATGAAAACGTTTCATATAGTAAATAAGTTCTTAATGAGCCGTTCCATATAAGTTATTAAATTTACCAAATTTTCATTATTAATGATTACTATATTGACCAATTTCTACTGTACACTCTTTAACCCTTATCCTTGAGTGGCCTCTGGGCCTTGATAATGTGGTGATGCCTTTTGTAAAAAAAAAAAAAAAGTCTCAAATAAGGACCAACATCGATTGGTTCTGATAGTAAATACGATCAGAATTCATTGGAAATTCCATAGTGCTTCCTACATCAATATGTTAAATTCACTGTAAAAAATTATATTCCTATTGAAAAAATAAATGTCTCTAATCTTCATTGTTATTAAGAAAGAAAATCCCTTTCGTGTTTAGTAAAGTGAACCGTCTTTATCGGCTAAATAATCTTTAAATAAATAAAACGACTTTCTTCTTTATTTATTTAAAACTAACAAGGAGAAGCAGCCGCCCGGCCTCACCCGGTCGTAAAATACGCTTAAATATATTTTAATTCATGCAGATTTCGTCTTTATTATTACAGAGCCATTTCTCTATTGAATATTTTGTATATATATATATATATATATACATATATATATATATATATATATATATATATATATATATATATATATATATATATATATAGTACTGATTTCAAACGTTTAAGAAAAATGATTTGGGTGGCATCAGCCAAAATCGAAACCAAAACATTTAGCGCTTGAGCCGTAATCCCTAACGCTTGATCTATCGACAGCTAGATAAGAAAGATTTAAAATTAAACCACTTCAAACTATAAATGAGTTTGCGCATGTACAAAAGTCAAAGAAATATGCCGGCAAGTTGAAATGAACAGTGTGTATTTGAACTTGCTGACATATTTCTGTACGCGTCATTCGTCCATCGTACAAAGATTTTACTCGTTATAAACCATACTTGGTGTAGGATTACTATTTCCTGTTAATTTCAGTGTTATGTGACCATTAGTTTAAGAGTTTATCGGTTAAATCTTTTACACAGACACATACATACTTACATTTACTGTTTTATTTATTTCAAATTAAAGCAATTTAATTCGTGTAAAAATAGACATTGTTTGATTTTTAATCTTAAAAACGTAATCATCAACTTATTATACTCACAATCAATAAAACGAATGTATTTAAATAAAATGTATTTAAATTAAACACAATTTGAATTTGGAACAATTCATTTCAAAATGTGTAAATCGAAATTGCTTACCTTTGCGACATGCAAGCAATCGCTCATCACAATCGATGATGTTCAATTTTTAGATGCGTGTGAATAGTGACAATGTACGTACGGATATGAAATACCATATCGTATTAAGATTATGGAAAACTTAATTTCCGTTCATCGCTACGTTCTTACAATCTCAGTCTATGTGAAACGGTTCAATTGATTTTGCTGGTTGAATAAAAAACGAAAAAGAAAAAAGCTCAAGGCTCCATATTGAATCATAGCATATTATTCAGCCCTATGAATAATCATATTCCAAGGTCTTCCTAGTTATCCCATTTTCGTATGAACACACACGCATAGATACTCACACCATCCACAACGCCCACACACATCCACAGAACCTCCCCCACCCACGCACACATATAAAGAAAAGAAGAGACATGCCCCCCAAACTGAAATTTCAACGTCGCATATATGTTGGCTTGAAACTCGTATTGGGCCAATGCTTTACTACTTTCCTATGAAAACACAAAATGATGTTTCAGAATTTTTTTTAATAAGGATTGATTGTTCGCTGTATTTGGATTCTTCGAACTACTACATGGGTGTTATTTCCACAATATTTCGTTCGATATAACCTCCAACCTTCTTCAGGTGTATATTTGGAATTTTTTCTATTGAACTCGGGAATCTTTCTTACATTCTCAAGAATCTCCATGGGATTTCTTAAGGATCCGTGGAGTAGAAGATAAAGTACTTTCTAAAATTCAATTGTAAGGTTACATTCTTCCTATTAATCTCTAAATGTGCACTAAACGGATACCATAATACTTAGTTTGTTGTAACTTATCATAAAAACTGTCCATAGAAAATTTTAGCCAGTCTAGCCCAGTAGTGTCCGAGAAAATGTGGAATGAAGAGACAGATAGACAGACTAAGAGCGATATATATTGTGTGTGTGTATGTGTGTGTGTGTGTGTGTGTGTTAATTATTTCTTTCATGTTTGTGTACATATATGAATCACAATTTTCAACTGTGCAACGAAATTACAACAAAGAGAAAATTTCTTATATCCTTGCTCCCCTATAAGAACAGAGTTAGACACGTGATCGGGTTTAAAAGAAAATAATAATAATAAAATTATCTCAGTCTACAAGACTTTCTCTGTCACTCACCGAGGACAGAAACAAGGAAAATATCAGAACAAACACAGCCTTACAAACCCACAGTCATTTGAATCGTAATTATTGATCTTCTTCGTCTTGTTCTAATTTTAAATCTGTTTACGCTTTTCTCTAAGCGGCTCTGTCCAACGGACGGTTTTAAACAAAAGCTTCGTCGGTCCGCCAAGCTCAAGTGTAAATCAGTATTCGAATCGCTGTTTCAGATTTCGGGATGCGTCTACGTATTTCTATCGCCGATTGGTCGATTGGTCTGTTATGCTTCAGTTTTAAAAAGAAATTTCCTTTATGATGAAAGTATTACAGCGCGCCGAATCGAGTTGAGGCCGATCAATCGCACAATCAAGAAATTAGACGCAGACAAAATACGACAAATTACAAACACAAGAGGACAAACGTAGATCACCAGTTGTAAAAGATGTAGTTTGATATGCAATAATTTCCCCCCAAAAGGACATTATAAAACACACGATGTCACAAAAGCAGGGGTACCAAGATCTTGGAACCGAATCGAGTTGGTAAAAAGTAGTACGAACGTTTAGAACTTTCTTTTTTACTTACAAGCGATGTCGGCATGGAATATAAAGTTGATGCGACCGAAGTGAAAGTTGGATTTGTGAATATTGAAAGCGTCGATAAATGGAAATAATGATTCGCGTTGAACTTAGTTGAAAGTGTCCAGAAGTAGAAAAATTGAAATGTGATTCAAGTAAGATTTTTTCTTATCATCATCGTATAATTTAGAATTACGATTAGACTGACGTGTTTGTGTTTAGGAAGCTAGTAAAGTCTAGCAGTGTTTCAGAAGCCAGTAGTGTCTAGCAATGTTTAAGAGACCAGTAGTGTCTAGCAGTGTTTAAGAGGTTAATAGTGTCTAGCAGTGTTTAAGAGGGTAATAGTGTCTAGCAATGTTTGAGAGGCTAATAGTGTCTAGCAGCGTTTGAGAAACTAATAGTGTCTAGCAGTGTTTAAGAAGTAATAGTGCCTAGCGGTTTTCGAGAAGCTAGTAGTGTCTAACGGTGTTTGAAGTTGACGTGTGTGCCGATCTAGACACAGGATTATGAGATGATAATGGGGTATCATAGTTTGATATGCATTCATTTGCATATCAAGGAGCCCCCCCAATTAAAAGACATAATAAAAGAGCTGAGGTCGGAAGTCAAAATGAAGCGACATATACATTTCAGGGTTTGCCAGGAAGATTTTGGAGTTCGACAAGATCCACATGAGGAAGGTTGGAGGTTACATCGACCAAAAGATGAGAACACTAGTTCGAATAATGCAAAAAATACGGACTGTGTAATAGTTGAAAAGTCGTTAGACGAAATCTTTATGCTGAACTAAGGAAGTATACGGAATTTTTATCTGAGCGTAGAATGTTCACGTCCCATCAATTGAGTAAAAGTTTTAAATATAGCGTGACTGTTAAATCAGTTGATTAACAATTAGTTCTAAATGACAATCTTCTGGCTGATGAAAGTCCAATACTTAATATAAGCAGTAGTAAGTAAGAATATAATGAATAAAATCTAATACTTCATTGAACATGGCTGACAGAACGAGAACAATCTATCCTATGCATTAAATGAAATATTCAGTTGGAAATTTCGTATAAGTTTCCGAGTTCCACACACGTATTCGTAAGATTTGTAAACGTGCGCTGGGCTGCATGTTTTAATTGATCATTCGAATATCAAAAGTTGACAGACGCTTGGCTTTGAGATAAAAAAAATCAAGGGCATAAAGAACTGAAGATATGTCTCCTTAGAGTCCGGCCATCCAAGTCATGTTTTCTTTGTTTGAAATTATATAATTTTTTAACGACTTATTAATGTGAAACTAACCTATTTATAATAAAAGTAATATTCAAGATTATCTGCAGATTAGCCCTTTAAATGGAAACTAGCCGTTATTTCCAGTGGATATCTCGATTAATCAGATTCTGGGTGGTCGAAGGTGGACACTGACAAATGCCATCATCTAGAATTTTCAGTCAGGGGTGAAGGGATTCGAGGAGATTGGGAAGGGAAACCGTCAGAGCCGGGACCCCCAGGATGAAGCGATAACTTGGAGGTACGGGTGTGTGTTTGTTTTTCTGGGGGCTGCCGCTCACTTTGGCTGATGTGCCTCTTCCAGCAAGGTGAGCCCTTAGTGTTGTTAAGTGTCTTAAGTTATGTTAATGAGTTTATGGGACAATTAAACTCTAACGTATTGTATAACTGGAATTGTTGAGTTTCTTTTACTCATATTCACCACACACAAGGAATATTTCTATTTAGACGTAAAGGGCAGAAATATTACTCACATTTTAAACTTTTAACTATATGTTGCTAAATCACTCATTAGTGTTTTTGTTTATTTAATAACTTGCCTATTTTTTCAGGTACCTCTATAATGCGACATAGTTTGGACTGGTGTCCATCGTGTTTTACTGTAGAAATATTTCTGAAGAATGGTGAATCTGTAACTGCAACATAGAGAGCTTCTGACTTAATTACAAGTTAGCAGGATGCTGTTCTATATAGAAAATCAATACAGCTATGGGTTGCAAATTCAGAACTATAGGATAGGTATTTCAAAGAAAGCCACTTGAAAAGCCTCAAAGAGCTCGAACGCCAGAGAATATTCGAATTGTGAGACTTTCTGTTACTCTTGTCTCCTACACGCTACGATCGCAAACATGTTTTGGATTTGAATTGTCTCATCGTAACAGTCAAACGAATTCTACACACTGATATACAGTTTTATCCACATAAGTAATGATTGCTCAGAAACTGCACAAGTGCGACTGGGAAGATCGCATGCCAAAACGTGGGAGATATTTCTGCCGCACTCTGTATTAGGGACCACATCTACAAGGACACTATGTAGGAAGTTGAACAGTGACATGCCTATTCATATTACATTTAAATTACTGCATTTTGGCAAGGACAGGAAAGCAGGAGAAAAAGAGGACATTCAAAGTCTAATAACCCGAGGGAAGAAACTATTAGAGTAGAAGGCTGTATCCGACCTCAACGGTAAAGGAATGAGACTGCGATACTTTTCGTGTTGATTTATGTAGAGTACTACACATTCTATTAAGATACTTGTAAGGAACAGAGATGCAAGATTGTGACGATGGATCAGGGGTTGAGGCTTGGTTAACAGTGCGGGACTTATCAGCTTGGAAACACTTTTTTTGACCCTGTTGAGAGGGATTGCTTTGATGTAGCGCTGATGAAATAAAACAAAACCTAGGACCAACACAGCAAGTGGGATCTTCAGGACCTACTTATGGGAAACACAATGCATGTTCATAGATAGAAAAGATGCAAAATCAAGGCCGGTGGTTAAATCAACCGAACCGTAAGGAAAATAGCAGCCATTATTAGAACAGAAGTCCGAATAACCCAACTAATACAAATTATTAATCCTTCATCAGAAATATTCCAGAACTTGTGCAATTTTTGGAATCTAACGGAAGTAAATTTTGCAGCCGATATTATTATAAACCAAGAACTAGACCGATTTGAAACACCTGGTGTTATCTCTGCAGTACGTCTTATACTCTGAGCTGCTCCATTAGCGATTATACTGGAGAAAAATAATAATTTACGGCTTTATGTAAACTTCGCTACAGAACGAAATAAATCTTTAGGTCAAATTCATCGTCTGCTTGTAGAAATATTTGCCAAACTGACTGGAATGTATAAACAAGGTCTTAGGGAATACCAAATATCACAGGGAGCAGGGACTAGGCGATAAGGATGGTGGGGGACTGTGTGGATGCTCATCTTGGTCACAAAGTCTGTAATTTTCTTTCAGCATCCGTGGAACAAACTCCGCACACATTTTCCGCATCTTCAGTTTCTCGTAAATAATTGTGCGTACAGTTCCAGCACTGACACCAAACTGTGCCTTCCTTGAATCTCTTATGCCACTCAAAAACTGATACTAAATTCATGTAAGATGGTCCAAAATTAGTCTGAAGCATTCCATACGTTGATATGGCATTTTTTCTAAGTTTAAAACATAATTCTATTGCAAACCATTGTTCTAAAGTATCCTTACGTCCAGATTGCATTTTTGAAATTCATCAGCTGTTACAATCAGGCTTTAGTAGTGTGTATTCCAATTCCTGAAGTAGCTGTTCATTTGAACCTGAAGTCATAAAAATTACGCAGTCATCTCATAAGATGTATAGCAATAACATACTAAATTTTCAAGAGTCTTCGACAATGTTAAATGTAGAAAAAAGTCTGAAACCCTATTGAAAGCACAACGTACATCTTTAGAAAATCACATTCATCGTCTGTATGTAGAAATGTATTACCAAACTGACTGGAATGTATAAACAAAGTCAAATTACAAACACGTACAGATCTATATCGGTTGATTTTAAGAAATAGCAACCGTTTTGATAGGAAAAATACACCTGGTTGCAAAAAATACATCTGGTTGCAAAAGAATCTAACACTACAAAAAATAAAATAAAATAAAAATAATCCGATCGTAATGAAAATTCTCACTTATGTTTCTGAATTTGGGAGATGACGATTGATGATTTGTGGTTATTCGTTATTTGCACAACATTTCTGTCGATATGACCTCCAACTTTCTTGAAGAATATCGAACTCGGGAATCTTTCTATCGAACTTGTGAATTTGCACGGAATTTCGAACTCTTTATTTGATTACTCGGTAGCATGGCGTCGTTCTGTCGCTCATGAGCAGAAATCATCTGTAATTCGCAGTTGCATTTCATTGAATCAGCACTGCTTGAGTCCCGTGGCAAGGAGAGACCTAAGACTGACTCAAAACAATGCTAGGATGAGCGGAGAGTCCATACCTCAAATGGTCATCCGTTTTAGTACTGACCAGGATCAACGTTGCTTAACTTCGGTGATCTGACGGGAACCGTTGTGTCAACGTGATTATGTTGTATGTACTTAGTCCTACTATTAATCACTATTTATTACTACATATTACTATATGTGTGCATATATGTGTGTATTATGTATATATAAACGTGTTTTCTAAATTTAAATAATATAAAATAACAAATATTTTTAATGATTTTCTTATGTTTATAATAACAACAACATGTAAATACATTCATCGTAGTTACTTACTCTCTTTTTTACAACTATATACATCTGCACTAATTATAAAACGGTAAAAGCTAGGTAAATATGGAAATTGACATAGCTAAGTACTGCACTAACACTGCTAAAGTAGCTGGTATCAACTACATTTATTTTACTTTTGTTTACACGCTAAAGCAGTCGGCGGATGTAACGCATGCCAAGGAAGAAGTGTACCATCACCGCTTAAGAAGCGGTTATTAACTATTTTTAAATGAAAAAAGATTTCGAAATATTGGCGATTCATAAAAGTCGAGTACAATATGTTTCAACAATTAATGGCTACCATGACAGGAATAGATTCTCCACTGCTCGGCCTTATAAAAATTAACAGTGAAAATCCAAACGAAAATTTGATTCACGGATGGATTTTTTCCGACGAATAAAGGATTTTGATGAAAACTTTGAAATAAAATACGAGTGGTTTTTAATCATTGATGTGGAATCATTGACAGGTTTGGTAGGAAAGCTAACCCAGAAAGATTCAGTGAATTAAGAAATATTCAAAAAAGCATCGAAAATTTAAATGTGTAAATGATTAGCGTTCATATGTTTCTCGCGTCATCATCATCATCATCATCATCATCATCATCATCATCGCAAGTGACGATGGCTAAGTGGTTCACTTGGAAATGCTGGCAACCTTCACATGGTCCCTCCCATAAGTACCTGATGTCTTTCTAGAAAGAATTGTAACTAGAAAGATAAGGAAACGAATCGCTACAGTAGAATAATTATATGGAATGAATGGAGAATGCTCAACAGCATCATCACTATCATCGTCATCATTACCATTACCATCATCGTCGTTGTCGTCATCATTCATCATCATCAGCATCATCGACATCATAATAATGGTTAGCGTAATCATCATCATCATCATCAACACCATTGTTGTCATCGTCTTATTGTTGTGATTGTCATTATTTTTTCTGTGTACCGCAAAATATATCATTTATAAGCTGTCTTCAAGACAAGTCACTTCGAACGAACACTTTTTATTCGCTGACTTATTGAGCTGAAAGTCCAGCGACATACTCAACAATTCTTGTTTATTTCATTTTCTACCCCCTCCCTGCATCTTGTCTAGATATATCTTGAACATCCCAACTATCTCTCTTCTCGTACACCCTTAATATTTTACATAGCAATCTAATGTCAATTTATTTTTCCTTAAGCGGTGATTAAACCAATAACCTCTACATAAATCTGCTCTCGAACATATCGTAACCAACACCTTTATCAAATTGGTCATAGGATACACAACTAAGTAAATATAGGCGGTGTTTGAATGATGTTCTAAAGGTTGCGAGTTCAATTCCTGGTAAGCGAACTTGAAGTAAAGTTCGAAATTCTCAGGTTACCATCTGTGAGAAAAGACACCTGCAGCAGGAGATTGGGCGGTAAATATGGCCGAAATGTGCGTGAAGATGGCTGCAACCAAGATGAGAACACGTATGAGAAAGATGTAATTCAGAAACAAACTTGCCCATCATATTTGCAATCTCCCCCCACTTCCTCCAAATCTCACTAAAGAGTTGCGTCCTTGTATCCTTATGCCGAGCGTTGTTCGTCGGTCTATCACATTTTAAAACAGTGTCTTGTTTTTTACTTATCCAATTTAGTTGGTGAAGGAACTAATAAACTGTTGAAGTCAAATGGAAATGAACTTAACGTCTATGAACAAAAAGAAAATCGATCATGATGAAGACATTTAACATATATTTTTAGATTCATAAGTATATAATAAGGCTGTTAACAATGTAGAATACAGATGTGTTGAAGTGATGTGACGTATTAATAAAAACACACAAACGAACGAAATTCGTATTAAGATGACAAATGTTCGTACTTATTTATCAAAATCATTCACGTATAACTCAGTAAATATGGATTTACTGTTTAATAAAATCAGGATAATTTGATAATTTAGAGAATATTTAAAAAAAAAATGTCGTTTACGAAGATTTATAATCTTAATAAAACTTTCGTCTGTTTTTGTTCATATGTAATGTCACTTCAACACCCCGGTATTCTACATTGCCTTATTATATATTTAGAGATTTATATATTATTTTCTTGGAATCTTTTCAGATGAGTAATGTGTATATATTTTTTAGCGGACTGTTATCCTCATCTTCATGGTTGCTGTTTCACCACGTTTCAGCCAATTATTTCTCCGGCCTTCTTCAGGTGGTTAACAGCGACGGGATAGGGATGCTGAGTCTTTTAAATGTATCTCCAGTAATTACTGCCTTTCATGGTTGTTGTTGTCTCACTACGTTTTGGTCAACGAATCCTCTGGCTTGCTTTGAGTAAGATTGAAACCGTTATCTTCAGATTCAATTGCTCACACCGGAAAATATCCTATATTTCAACACGCTCACAATTCGTCCATGCATGGAACATTGTTGCCACACTTGGGCTGTTACATCTACCACTAGTATTTCATTGTTAAACGGGTAAAACATGTTTCCAATTTAATAGATTCAGTGCTATCAACCAAGTTCCAATTTCAAGTTTTAAAGATTAATAACAATCTTTCTCTAATAAGACTGAAAGCAACCCCCGAACTTAGAGTTAATGATACTCTAAGGTTATTTCTTTCTATTATTATCTCTTAAGCATAAAATTAGCAATAACTGTCAAGAAAACGACCGCCATTACTGATTGACGAATTCAGCGAACTGAAAATAAGAATACTGTGGTTAAATTCGACACACTGCAGCCAAAAAAATCGCTACAAATCTCGACGCTCTGTTGTCAAAAAATCAGCTTCAAAACTCAATAATCTACTGTCAAAACTCAACTGTAGAACACGACGCACTGCTGACAACACTTGCCACTCTGACATTCATATTTAAAATCAATCCAGTTTCTGAAAAGCGGAGTTTTTATATCCAACTGGAAGCATCTCATTTTTATGTTAGGTGGCGATATCGCAAGCATATCAAGGGGAAGTCATTTTTTTCTTCTCTTTTCTTCATTCTTTTTTGTCTACACAGAATTCTACAAACTGCACACAAACAGGTTTGCATTAATTTTTAAGTGCTTAATTACAGAAGAGCGACTTATTTTGCCCTTGGTAGCATTTTAAACCACAAAATCTTGGAATCAAAAGATTTACAAACAAATTCAAAGATTTATAACTATGCAGGTCGTAGTAAATAAAAGTTCCAATCGTTTAGTAAAAGTTATTTATTCTAGATTTTGCGTATTTTATAATTTCTTAGCTGTTAAGTATATTACCTTATTTGCTACATTTTATTCTTACACGCACAGTTTAAAAAGTTATTTCATTTGAGATTCGACCAAGACTGTCAATAAGAGGCGCTATCTGTCCGTTTGTCTGTCGCACTTAATTTTGAAACAGTAATTTTAGAAACATTAAAATATCTAAACAGTATCTGTTTGTCGGTCTGTCACGCTTAAGTTTAAATTATAATTCTTAGATTCGTCCTGGTATATCTATATTAAAATGCTATGATCGGTTGTCGGTCTCTCACACTTTAGTTTTAAATAGAATGTTCAGGACTAATCGCAAATATTAAAGGAACAAGTCTTAAAAACAGCCGTTCTTTTTTTTTGTATTTTTGTCTTTATTTTTACTTTAAAAAGCCACGGACAAGTATGCAAATGACCAAGTCCTGGAGCGAGCGTGACTTCACAGAAATAAATGGATATATATGACATCGGGATTGGAAGAAAAGGAGATAATAAAGACTAAAAATCGCACGTGGCGGCAACAGAAACTTTTAAGCACGTATGGACACGGCAGAATATTTTTTACGCGGGTAAGGGCACGACAGGAACTCATAATCAAGATTTAATCAGAAATTTAACAAGATTTTCGGACAGCAGTACACAATGAAACAAATTACACACATAACAGCTGGTTATAGTTGCAGATTAAGCAGCTAATTGATCATATTGCCGCTAGCTTAGAAAATACGTGTCAGGCAGCTTGGCTTGAAAACGACCGGTAACAAATGCCTTTTCCTGCAACTGAAAAAAGACTCGTGTCAAATTTCTTTTTCTTCATTTCTTAGTGAGACTTTTATACACAACGTCGTGTCTGTATTAAAATGTGACACCTACGTTACATGCGCATCTAATGATCAATCAGCTATTTCAAACTTATATTCGAAGTTTAGTATCTGAATACTACTGTTACGTAATCGTTGTGGCTGGTTGCTCACAATACTTTTTTGTAGTCTGTATAATGTCTACATGTATTTTTGTCGCGGGCACAAAGTATATACGCACACTTATAGCGAAGTAAAAAATCACAACACACTGATTTAGAAAAATATATTCTTGTTATTATTTCACTCTGACAATCAGCTTTTTCGTGACAAATTGTTATTCTTGTTTAAACGTTTACGAAAGGCGCGAGAATTGCGTAAATTAAATAGTTGTCTGGTGGTGGAGAAATGCTGACATCGCCGCAGCTTCTCTTTCTCTCTGATTGATTTATTCTCTGTGACGATTTTATTTATAATCACATTCTTTTTATCGAAATCTCTAATGTTTCCGGTGTCTATTGGCTCAACCGTTGACCGATATCTGATAAAATATTTCTGGGTCGTATATGCATTCTGTTAGACAATAGTGAAAGACCGAATTCTTAACATTTGAATGCATGTGCGCGTGTGTAACCCATTGAATATTTTTCTTCCCAGCGTTGCCTGCCACTGCATTCACGCTTTTTTGTCATCGGTTAGTAAAGTAGTTACTTCTAAATTGAAAGAATTTCATGGAGAAAGAGTCTACCGTCTCTATAGGAAAGCGTAATATTAGTCGAATCGGATTGTGTAATATGCAACCGAGTCATTTTTTGTAGGCCATTTTTCCTTGAGTGCTTTCGACAGGCAGACAAAGAGATTAATCAACGTTTTGTCTTTATAATATATATACTAACAAATATACCCGCACTTCGCATGGGACTTTCTTTGCGGGTACCCAAGTGTACAGCAAAATCACGACCTTGACCTTTGACATTGACATTGGAAAAGGGTGCGCACCATTTCTAGGCTGACCTTTGACTTTAACGTTGAAAAATGGTGAGTACCATCTCTACATGGAGGACAATCATTATGCCAGGTTTGATCATTATCGGTCCAGTGGTGTGTGCTGTAAGAGAGTACATACACATACGCTATAACCTTGACCTTTGAACTTAACTTCGAAAAATGGTGCGCAAGATCCTTAGGTGGGGGACCATCATCATGCCAGATTTAGTCATGATCGGGTTAGTAATGTGGGCTGTAGAATTATATGCACAGACCCCCCTCACACACACATACACGAACGCTACTGCCTTATATATATATATATATATATATATATATATATATATATATATATATATAGATAGATAGATAGATAGATAGATAGATAGATATGTGTGTGTATGTTTTGAATTATTTTTAGGTAAACAAATTGCATGGCCACAGCAATAACAAAACTGCTATTTCGGTCGAATAATGACCTTCATCGGGTAATCTAAACTGCCGATTTCATAAAGACTTGTTCTTTAAAATGAAAGCTAAAACCTCAACTTTTAAAAAATTCAATCTAGGATACGGGTCAGGTCATATGTGTATATATGAGTGATATGGCATTTCCAATATTTTACTGATTCCGATACAATTACCGATTCCGTACTAAATTCTCGATTCGGATACAATTACCGCTTCCGATTATTTATTAATCTGTAAATATTTAATTATAATTTTTTTTCTAGATTATCGTAAAAACACTTGTTACATGTGCATATATTTCTCAAGTGTAAAATCGCACTTGCAGGGAAATCTATAGATTTAAGCTTTATTGATTAATTTAAAATCAATAAACATTCTATATTTCATTATTACTACCAGCAGTAGAAGATTTTGCTTAACACAATATAAAACAATTACTAATTTTAAGGAATCGTTTTTTTTTTTTGCATCGGAAAATAGGCACACATTTTTCCGATATATCCTCCAAAGTTTCGATTTTTCCGTTTCCCGATTCCGAATAATCGTCAGAACACTACTATATATATATTATAATTGTATATTATATATAAAAGATATGAGGTAATATGATTTAAAAAAACAATCATTTACGTAGTCTCCAAGAATTTTACATAAAGAAATAATCCGTAATATATATAAATATATATATATGTGTGTGTGTGTGTGTGTGTGTGTGTGTGTGTGTGTGTATGTGTGTGTGCGCGTGCGCGCGCGTGTGTGTGTGAATTCACTGTTTATATATGGAATACAAAATTCAAACTTTAAGGGATTTAAGACCAAAACTTTTGCAGACATTTTTATTAAATACTTAAATATATTTATTAAAACAAATTCAATATTTCGAATTATACCAAATTCTTCATCAGGAAAATCCATGTATTTTTTTTACTTTTATTATTTTTTTTACGCCACATGGCTGTAATAATCCTCTCGACGACTTCAAATCGTGTTGAAGTCTTGAATGTTCATTACCATTTGAATCCCGG
Organism: Euprymna scolopes; assembly: GCF_053919585.1. Classification (NCBI taxonomy): domain Eukaryota; kingdom Metazoa; phylum Mollusca; class Cephalopoda; order Sepiida; family Sepiolidae; genus Euprymna; species Euprymna scolopes. The sequence goes on along the minus strand of NC_136498.1, from coordinate 1,069,706 downwards.
CGTTTTCTGAGTGAAACAGAACGGAATAATTTTAAGATTAAGTCCGTGTTACAAAAGAAGACTTTCTGCATGAATATAATTTTATCGACAGATTTCATAAAATCGCCATTTAACTGTAATTTACGAGATTAAAATATGATTTATCCATAGAAAGAAAGTGCAAATTGTTAGCGTAAGTCTACAATCGGCAGGGAATACAGTTATTGAAAACTAGCATCCCTCGCAGGTGGGAGGAAAAGTTATTCAGAGCTTGCTGTTGAACTTTAGAAGGATGCAAACAAAAACATACCAGCTCGAACAGAAGAATGGCATTAAAAGTGGGATTAAAAGGATGCAAAGCAAAGCCATACTTGTTACAAACCAACTAGAAAAAACGACAGAAATTTGTAAAAGAAACCTGGATATTGGACATTGATTATTGGATTGTTTGAGAAAAATAACTTTGAGGTAAGTTAACAGTTTATTTTTCCTACACTTTAGAACAGACAGTTACAATTTTTCATGTGAAGGTACATCCATAACATTCGAAAATTGTAAAAACTTGTTTTTCATCGGGTTTCTGGCAACCCTGGAGCGTTTTTTTTTCGCCGTAGAGAAGGGGCTGCATTTTATCTTGATTGTGTGATTTCAAATTGTCAAATGTGGAGGAGGAAGCGTAATGGTTTAGGGCTGCATAGCTTCATCAGACACTGGAATATTGTAAACATGTGAGAACAAAATGAACTCAACAATTTGTACTAACATGATAAACCAGGTTTACCAAACCTTTTTGAATAAAATATATAATAATATTCAGAATGATTAAATCTTCAAAAATGACAATGTCCCAACTGTACGTCAAAAATTCAAAGAGTTGGTTTGAGAAAAAAGGATTTCAGTGATTAAGTGGCCCCTTCAATACTAAGACCTAAATCCTAAGGCAGCGTTGTTGTTCTATCTAAAGAAAAAGAGAGAGAATGTACAAAGATTAACCAAAAAAAAGATAAGAATTAGGGGCCAAACTTCATGAAGACTGGACGAAAATAGCTCCTACTACTGGCAACAATTTAACCAATAACATGCAAAACCGAATAAAATTTAACCAATAACATGCAAAACCGAATAAAATTTAACCAATAACATGCAAAACCGAATAAAATTTAACCAATAACATGCAAAACCGAATAAAATTTAACCAATAACATGCAAAACCGAATAAAATTTAACCAATAACATGCAAAACCGAATAAAATTTAACCAATAACATGCAAAACCGAATAAAATTTAACCAATAACATGCAAAACCGAATAAAATTTAACCAATAACATGCAAAACCGAATAAAATTTAACCAATAACATGCAAAACCGAATAAAATTTAACCAATAACATGCAAAACCGAATAAAATTAAACCAATAACATGCAAAACCGAATAAAATTTAACCAATAACATGCAAAACCGAATAAAATTTAACCAATAACATGCAAAACCGAATAAAATTTAACCAATAACATGCAAAACCGAATAAAATTTAACCAATAACATGCAAAACCGAATAAAATTTAACCAATAACATGCAAAACCGAATAAAATTTAACCAATAACATGCAAAACCGAATAAAATTTAACCAATAACATGCAAAACCGAATAAAATTTAACCAATAACATGCAAAACCGAATAAAATTTAACCAATAACATGCAAAACCGAATAAAATTTAACCAATAACATGCAAAACCGAATAAAATTTAACCAATAACATGCAAAACCGAATAAAATTTAACCAATAACATGCAAAACCGAATAAAATTTAACCAATAACATGCAAAACCGAATAAAATTGAACCAATAACATGCAAAACCGATTAGAATTTAACCAATAACATGCAAAACCGAATAAAATTTAACCAATAACATGCAAAACCGAATAAAATTTAACCAATAACATGCAAAACCGAATAAAATTTAACCAATAACATGCAAAACCGAATAAAATTTAACCAATAACATGCAAAACCGAATAAAATTTAACCAATAACATGCAAAACCGAATAAAATTTAACCAATAACATGCAAAACCGAATAAAATTTAACCAATAACATGCAAAACCGAATAAAATTTAACCAATAACATGCAAAACCGATTAAAATTTAACCAATAACATGCAAAACCGAATAAAAGTTAACCAATAACATGCAAAACCGAATAAAATTTAACCAATAACATGCAAAACCGAATAAAATTTAACCAATAACATGCAAAACCGAATAAAATTTAACCAATAACATGCAAAACCGAATAAAATTTAACCAATAACATGCAAAACCGAATAAAATTTAACCAATAACATGCAAAACCGAATAAAATTTAACCAATAACATGCAAAACCGAATAAAATTTAACCAATAACATGCAAAACCGATTAAAATTTAACCAATAACATGCAAAACCGAATAAAATTTAACCAATAACATGCAAAACCGAATAAAATTTAACCAATAACATGCAAAACCGAATAAAATTTAACCAATAACATGCAAAACCGAATAAAATTTAACCAATAACATGCAAAACCGAATAAAATTTAACCAATAACATGCAAAACCGAATAAAATTTAACCAATAACATGCAAAACCGAATAAAATTTAACCAATAACATGCAAAACCGAATAAAATTTAACCAATAACATGCAAAACCGAATAAAATTTAACCAATAACATGCAAAACCGAATAAAATTTAACCAATAACATGCAAAACCGAATAAAATTGAACCAATAACATGCAAAACCGATTAAAATTTAACCAATAACATGCAAAACCGAATAAAATTTAACCAATAACATGCAAAACCGAATAAAATTTAACCAATAACATGCAAAACCGAATAAAATTTAACCAATAACATGCAAAACCGAATAAAATTTAACCAATAACATGCAAAACCGAATAAAATTTAACCAATAACATGCAAAACCGAATAAAATTTAACCAATAACATGCAAAACCGAATAAAATTTAACCAATAACATGCAAAACCGAATAAAATTGAACCAATAACATGCAAAACCGATTAAAATTTAACCAATAACATGCAAAACCGAATAAAATTTAACCAATAACATGCAAAACCGAATAAAATTTAACCAATAACATGCAAAACCGAATAAAATTTAACCAATAACATGCAAAACCGAATAAAATTTAACCAATAACATGCAAAACCGAATAAAATTTAACCAATAACATGCAAAACCGAATAAAATTTAACCAATAACATGCAAAACCGAATAAAATTTAACCAATAACATGCAAAACCGAATAAAATTGAACCAATAACATGCAAAACCGATTAAAATTTAACCAATAACATGCAAAACCGAATAAAATTTAACCAATAACATGCAAAACCGAATAAAATTTAACCAATAACATGCAAAACCGAATAAAATTTAACCAATAACATGCAAAACCGAATAAAATTTAACCAATAACATGCAAAACCGAATAAAATTTAACCAATAACATGCAAAACCGAATAAAATTTAACCAATAACATGCAAAACCGAATAAAATTTAACCAATAACATGCAAAACCGAATAAAATTTAACCAATAACATGCAAAACCGAATAAAATTTAACCAATAACATGCAAAACCGAATAAAATTTAACCAATAACATGCAAAACCGAATAAAATTTAACCAATAACATGCAAAACCAAATAAAATTTAACCAATAACATGCAAATATTACATGATAAGGGCTGTCCCCTTTTCATGTAAGTATAAAAGTATAAAAGAGATTAGTTAAAAATGAAAATGAAATAGCAATAGACGAAATTCGAACCTCGTAATTTAGGTTTAGAAATAGATTTCCTGTGAGAATTAATAATTTTAAACAAACCATTGTTTAGAATAGAGAGAAAATATTTCAAGAAAAGAATGTGAACTGTCAAGTTTGTTATGAAATTTTAAATTAAAAGAATGCAGCTTATAAGATAATGTTTTTAACATATTGGAAAAATAGGTTACTGAGTATAGGTTAAAATTCCTTTTGTAGAAATAAGAAAAGTTTTGTTCACGCATGCCCAGAACACGTGAAAGAAGGCACATGTTTTAACATGTGTATGACGTCACGGAAAATAAAAAGTTCTAGAGATAGAGAAAAAAACTTGAGAGTAAAAGAGGACAGTCAGTTATCAGACGGTCAGAGAAGTCAGTCAGTGAAAAACTCAGAGAGAGTCTGAACGTCTAGAAGCGAGACGATCACTTTGAAACTAAAATGTGAAGCTTTGAATTCTTGATGATGGAAATCACGGCCGGTCGTGTGAAGAATAAACACATCTGTATTTTGTAGAACGTCGTCTTGTGTTTGTGATTCCTACCAACATGTAAATTGATTTGTTATTATATGTCTGTGTTATAAAATGTCGTGACATAAACATCATCATGACTACACAATGTCGTAACAGTGAACACTATCTCATCATTCTAAGAGCTTTTTTCTTCTACACGTCTAAGGAATGAACATTTAAAATATAGGAATCTCTCATAACATGAACAATCTCTCTGAGTCTTACAACATCATATTTAATAAATCTCTCTCAACGACAAACACTATAATAAGACTCTTCTAAGACTGCGCCTGTAATAAGACTCTTACTCTCACTCTAAGACTCTGTCTTTTAATGAAACCCCTATATATAACACAAAAACGAATAAAATTTGACCAATAACATGCAAAACCGATTAAAATTTAACCAGTAACATGCAAAACCGAATAAAATTTAACCAATAACATGCAAACCCGAATAAAATTTAACCAATAACACACAAAACCGACTAAAATGTAACCAATAACATGCAAAACCGAATAAAATTTAACCAATAACATGCAAAACCGAATAAAATGTAACCAATAACATGCAAAACCGAATAAAATTTAACCAATAACACACAAAACCGACTAAAATGTAACCAATAACACACAAAACCGAATAAAATGTAACGAATAACATGCAAAACCGAATAAAATTTCACCAATAACATGCAAAACCGATTAAAATTTAACCAATAAAATGCAAAACCGAATCAAATTTAACCAATAACATGCAAAACCCAATAAAATGTAACCAATAACATGCAAAACCGAATAACATTTGACCAATAATATGCAAAACCGAATAAAATCTGACCAATAACACACAAAACCGAATAAAATTTAACCAATAACATGCAAAACCGAATAAAATTTAACCAATAACATGCAAAACCGAATAAAATTTAACCAATAACATGCAAAACCGAATAAAATTGAACCAATAACATATAAAACCGAATAAAATTTAACCAATAACATGCAAAACCGATTAAAATTTGACCAATAACATGCAAAACCGAATAAAATGTAACCAATAACATGCAAACCCGATACGAATTTAACAAATAACATGCAAAACCGATTAAAATTTAACCAATAACATGCAAAACCGATAAAAATTTAACCAATAACATGCAAAACCGATTAAAATGTAACCAATAACATGCAAAACCGAATAACATTTAACCAATAACATGCAAAACCGAATAAAATTTAACCAATAACATGCAAAACCGAATAAAATTTAACAAATAACATGCAAAACCGAATAAAATTTAACCAATAACATGAAAAACCGAATAAAATTGAACCAATAACATGCAAAACCGAATAAAATTTAACCAATAACATGCAAAACCGAATAAAATTAAACCAATAACATGCAAAACCGAATAAAATTTAACCAATAACATGCAAAATGATTAAAATTTAACCAATAACATGCAAAACCGAATAAAATTTAACCAATAACATGCAAAACCGAATAAAATTTAACCAATAACATGCAAAACCGAATAAAATTGAACCAATAACATGCAAAACCGATTAAAATTTAACCAATAACATGCAAAACCGATTAAAATTTAACCAATAACATGAAAAACCGAATAAAATTTAACCAATAACATGCAAAACCGAATAAAATTTAACCAATAACATGCAAAACCGATTAAAATGTAACCAATAACATGCAAAACCGATTAAAATTTAACCAATAACATGAAAAACCGAATAAAATTGAACCAATAACATGCAAAACCGAATAAAATTTAACCAATAACATGAAAAACCGATTAAAATTTGACCAATAACATGCAAAACCGAATAAAATGTAACCAATAACATGCAAAACCGAATAAAATTAAACAAATAACATGCAAAACCGATTAAAATTTAACCAATAACATGCAAAACCGATTAAAATGTAACCAATAACATGCAAAACCGATTAAAATTTAACCAATAACATGCAAAACCGATTAAAATTTAACCAATAACATGCAAAACCGATTAAAATTTAACCAATAACATGCAAAACCGATTAAAATTTAACCAATAACATGCAAAACCGATTAAAATTTAACCAATAACATGCAAAACAGATTAGAATTTAACAAATAACATGCAAAACCGATTAAAATTTAACCAATAACATGCAAAACCGATTAAAATTTGACCAATAACATGCAAACCCGATTAAAATTTAACCAATAACATGCAAAACCGCTTAAAATTTAACCAATAACATGCAAAACTGAATAAAATTTAACCAATAACATGCAAAACTGATTAAAATCTGACCAATAACATGCAAAACCGAATATAATATAACCAATAACATGCAAAACCGAATAAAATGTATCCAATAACATGAAAAACCGAATAACATTTAACCAATAACATGCAAAACCGAATAAAATTTAACCAATAACATGCAAAACCGATTAAAATTGAACCAATAACATGAAAAACCGAATAAAATTTAACCAATAACATGCAAAACCGAATAAAATTTAACCAATAACATGCAAAACCGAATAAAATGTAACCAATAGCATGCAAAACCGAATAAAATGTCACCAATAACATGCAAAACCGAATAAAATTTAACCAATAACATGCAAAACCGAATAAAATTTGACCAATAACATGCAAAACCGAATAAAATCTGACCAATAACATGCGAAACCGAATAAAATGTAACCAATAACATGCAAAACCGAATAAAATTTAACCAATAACATGCAAAACCGAATAAAATTTAACCAATAACATGCAAAACCGAATAAAATTAAACCAATAACATGCAAAACCGAATAAAATTTAACACTTAACATGCAAAACAGATTAAAATTTAACCAATAACATGCAAAACCGATTAAAATTTAACCAATAACATGCAAAACCGATTAAAATTTAACCAATAACATGAAAAACCGAATAAAATTTAACCAATAACAGGCAAAACCGAATAAAAGTTAACACTTAACATGCAAAACCGAATAACATTTAACCAATAACATGCAAACCCGATTAAAATTTAACCAATAACATGAAAAACCGAATAAAATTGAACCAATAACATGCCAAACCGAATAAAATTTAACCAATAACATGCAATACCGATTAAAATTTGACCAATAACATGCAAAACCGAATAAAATGTAACCAATAACATGCAAAACCGAATAAAATTTAACAAATAACATGCAAAACCGAATTACGTTTAACCAATAACATGCAAAACCGAATAACATTAAACAAATAACATGCAAAACATAATAAAATTTAACCAATAACATGCAAAACATAATAAAATATAACCAATAACATGCAAAACCGAATAAAATTTAACAAATAACATGCAAAACCGAATAACGTTTAACCAATAACATGCAAAACCGAATAACATTTAACAAATAACATGCGAAACATAATAAAATTTAACCAAAACCATGCAAAACATAATAAAATTTAACCAATAACATGCAAAACCGATTAAAATTTAACCAATAACATGCAAAACCGATTAAAATTAAACCAATAACATGCAAAACCGATTAAAATGTAACCAATAACATGCAAAGCCGAATAACATTTAACCAATAACATGCAAAACCGATTAAAATTTAACCAATAACATGCAAAACCGATTAAAATTAAACCAATAACATGCAAAACCGATTAAAATGTAACCAATAACATGCAAAACCGAATAACATTTAACCAATAACATGCAAAACCGAATAAAATTTAACCAATAACATGCAAAACCCATTAAAATTTAACCAATAACATGCAAAACCGAATAAAATGTAACCAATAACATGCAAAACCGAATAAAATTTAACCAATAATATGCAAAACCGAATAAAATCTGACCAATAACATGCAAAACCGAATAAAATTTAACCAATAACATGCAAAACCGAATAAAATTTAACCAATAACATGCAAAACCGAATAAAATTTAACCAATAACATGCAAAACCGAATAAAATTAAACCAATAACATGCAAAACCGAATAAAATTTAACCAATAACATGCAAAACCGAATAAAATTTAACAAATAACATGCAAAACCGAATTAAATTTGACCAAAAATATGCATAACCGAATAACATTTAACCAATAACATGCTAAACCGAATAAAATTTAACCAATAACATGCAAAACCGAATAAAATTTAACCAATAACATGCAAAACCGATTAAAATTTAATAAATAACATGCAAAACCGCTTAAAATTTAACCAATAACATGCAAAACCGAATAAAATTGAACCAATAACATGCAAAACCGATTAAAATTGACAAATAACATGCAAAACCGAATAAAACTTAACCAATAACATGCAAAACCGCATAAAATGTAACCAATAACATGCAAAACCGAATAAAATTAAACAAATAACATGCAAAACCGATTAAAATTTAACCAATAACATGCAAAACCGATTAAAATTTGACCAATAACATGCAAACCCGATTAAAATTTAACCAATAACATGCAAAACCGCTTAAAATTTAACCAATAACATGCAAAACTGAATAAAATTTAACCAATAACATGCAAAACTGATTAAAATCTGACCAATAACATGCAAAACCGAATATAATATAACCAATAACATGCAAAACCGAATAAAATATATCCAATAACATGCAAAACCGAATAACATTTAACCAATAACATGCAAAACCGAATAAAATTTAACCAATAACATGCAAAACCGATTAAAATTGAACCAATAACATGAAAAACCGAATAAAATTTAACCAATAACATGCAGAACCGATTAAAATTTGACCAATAACATGCAAAACCGAATAAAATGTAACCAATAGCATGCAAAACCGAATAAAATGTCACCAATAACATGCAAAACCGAATAAAATTTAACCAAAACCATGCAAAACCGAATAAAATTTAACCAATAACATGCAAAACCGATTAAAATTTTACCAATAACATGCAAAACCGATTAAAATGTAACCAATAACATGCAAAACCGAATAAAATGTAACCAATAACATGCAAAACCGAATAAAATTTAACCAATAATATGCAAAACCGAATAAAATCTGACCAATAACATGCAAAACCGAATAAAATTAAACCAATAACATGCAAAACCGAATAAAATTTAACCAATAACATGCAAAACCGAATAAAATTTAACCAATAACATGCAAAACCGAATAAAATTAAACCAATAACATGCAAAACCGATTAAAATTTAACAAATAACATGCAAAACCGAATTAAATTTGACCAAAAATATGCAAAACCGAATAACATTTAACCAATAACATGCTAAACCGAATAAAATTTAACCAATAACATGCCAAACCGAATAAAATTTAACCAATAACATGCAAAACCGATTAAAATTTAATAAATAACATGCAAAACCGCTTAAAATTTAACCAATAACATGCAAAACCGAATAAAATTGAACCAATAACATGCAAAACCGATTAAAATTTGACCAATAACATGCAAAACCGAATAAAATTTAACCAATAACATGCAAAACCGCATAAAATGTAACCAATAACATGCAAAACCGAATAAAATTAAACAAATAACATGCAAAACCGATTAAAATTTAACCAATAACATGCAAAACCGATTAAAATTTGACCAATAACATGCAAACCCGATCAAAATTTAACCAATAACATTCAAAACCGCTTAAAATTTAACCAATAACATGCAAAACTGAATAAAATTTAACCAATAACATGCAAAACTGATTAAAATCTGACCAATAACATGCAAAACCGAATATAATATAACCAATAACATGCAAAACCGAATAAAATGTATCCAATAACATGAAAAACCGAATAACATTTAACCAATAACATGCAAAACCGAATAAAATTTAACCAATAACATGCAAAACCGATTAAAATTGAACCAATAACATGAAAAACCGAATAAAATTTAACCAATAACATGCAAAACCGATTAAAATTTGACCAATAACATGCAAAACCGAATAAAATGTAACCAATAGCATGCTAAACCCAATAAAATGTCACCAATAACATGCAAAACCGAATAAAATTTAACCAAAACCATGCAAAACCGAATAAAATTTAACCAATAACATGCAAAACCGATTAAAATTTAACCAATAACATGCAAAACCGATTAAAATGTAACCAATAACATGCAAAACCGAATAAAATTTAACCAATAACATGCAAAACCGAATAAAATTTAACCAATAATATGCAAAACCGAATAAAATCTGACCAATAACATGCAAAACCGAATAAATTTAACCAATAACATGCAAAACCGGATAAAATTTAACGAATAACATGCAAAACCGAATAAAATTTAACCAATAACATGCAAAACCGAATAACATTTAACCAATAACATGCAAAACCGAATAAAATTTAACAAATAACATGCAAAACCGAATAACATTTCACCAATAACATGCAAAACCGAATAAAATTTAACCAATAATATGCAAAACCGAATAAAATCTGACCAATAACATGCCAAACCGAATAAAATTTAACCAATAACATGCAAAACCGAATAAAATTTATACCAATAACACACAAAACCGAATAAAATGTAACCAATAACATGCAAAACCGAATAAAATTTAACAAATTACATGCAAAACCGAATAAAATTTAACCAATAACATGCAAAACCGAATCAAATTTAACCAATAACATGCAAAACCGAATAAAATTTAACCAATAACATGCAAAACCGAATAAAATGTAACCAATAACATGCAAAACCGAATAAAATTTAACAAATAACATGCAAAACCGAATAACGTTTAACCAATAACATGCAAAACCGATTAAAATTTAACCAATAACATGCAACACCGAATAAAATGTAACCAATAACATGCAAAACCGAATAAAATTTAACAAATAACATGCAAAACCGAATAAAATTTAACCAATAACATGCAAAACCGATTAAAATTTAACCAATAACATGCAAAACATATTAAAATTTAACCAATAACATGCAACACCGAATAAAATTTTACCAATAACATGCAAAACCGAATAACATTTAACAAATAACATGCAAAACCGAATAAAATTTAACCAATGACATACAAAACCGATAAAAATTTAACCAATAACATGCAAAACCGTATAAAATTTAACCAATAAAATGCAAAACCGAATAAAATTTAACCAATAACATGCAAAACCGAATAAAATGTAACGAATAACATGCAAAACCGAATAGAATTCAACCAATAACAAGCAAAACAGATACAAATTTGACCAATAACATGCAAAACCGATTTAAATGTAACCAATAACATGCAAAACCGAATAAAATTTAACCAATAACATGCAAAACCGAATAAAATTTAACCAATAACATGCAAAACCGAATAACATTTTACCAATAATATGCAAAACCGAATAAAATCTGACCAATAACACACAAAACCGAATAAAATGTAACCAATAACATGCAAAACCGAATAAAATGTAACCAATAACATGCAAAACCGAATAAAATGTAACCAATAACATGCAAAACCGAATAAAATTTAACCAATAACATGCAAAACCGATTAAAATTTGACCAATAACATGCAAAACCGAATAAAATGTAACAAATAAAATTCAAAACCGAATAAAATTTAACAAATAACATGCAAAACCGATTAAAATTTGACCAATAACATGCAAAACCGATTAAAATTTAACCAATAACTTGCAAAACCGATTAAAATTTAACCAATAACATGCAAAACCGAATAAAATTTAACCAATAACATGCAAAACCGATTAAAATTTGACCAATAACATGCAAAACATAATAAAATTTGACCAATGACATGCAAAACCGAATAACATTTAACCAATAACATGCAAAACCGAATAAAATTTAACCAATAAAATGCAAAACCGATTAAAATTTAACCAATAACTTGCAAAACCGAATAAAATTTAACCAATAACATGCAAAACCGAATAAAATTTAACCAATAACATGCAAAACCGATTAAAATGTAACCAATAACATGCAAAACCGAATAAAATGTAACCAATAACATGCAAAACCGAATAAAATTTAACCAATAACATGCAAAACCGATTAAAATTTGACCAATAACATGCAAAACCGATTAAAATCTAACCAATAACATGAAAAACCGATTAAAATGTAACCAATAACATGCAAAACCGAATAAAATTTAACCAATAACATGCAAAACCGATTAAAATTTGACCAATAAAATGCAAAACCGAATAAAATTTAACAAATAACATGCAAAACGGAATAAAATTTAAACAATAACATGAAAACCGATTAAAATGTTGCAAATAACATGCAAAACCGAATAAAATTTAACCAATAACATGCAAAACCGAATAAAATTTAACCAATAACATGCAAAACCGATTAAAATTTAACCAATAACATGCAAAACCGAATAAAATGTAACCAATAACATGCAAAACCGAATAAAATTTAACAAATAACATGCAAAACCGATTAAAATTTAACCAATAACATGCAAAACCGATTAAAATTTAACCAATAACATGCAAAACCGAATAAAATTTAACCAATAACATGTAAAACCGAATAAAATTTTACCAATAACATGCAAAACCGAATAAAATTTGACCAATACCATGCAAAACTTATTAAAATTTAACCAATAACATGCAAAACCGATTAAAATTTAACCAATAACATGCAAAACCGAATAAAATTTAACCAATAACATGCAAAACCGATTAAAATTTAACCAATAACATGCAAAACCGAATAAAATTTAACCAATAACATGCAAAACCGAATAAAATTTAACCAATAACATGCAAAACCGAATAAAATTTAACCAATAACATGAAAAACCGAATAAAATTTGACCAATAACATGCAAAACCGAATAAAATTTAACCAATAACATGCAAAACCGATTAAAATTTGACCAATAACATGCAAAACCGAATAAAATGTAACCAATAACATGCAAAACCGAATAAAATTTAACAAATAACATGCAAAACCGAATAAAATTGAACCAATAACATGCAAAACCGAATAAAATTTAACAAATAACATGCAAAACCGAATAAAATTTAACCAATAACATGCAAAACCGAATAAAATTTAACAAATAACATGCAAAACCGAATAAAATGTAACCATTAACATGCAAAACCGAATAAAATTTAACAAATAACATGCAAAACCGAATAAAATGTAACCAATAACATGCAAAACCGAATAAAATTTAACAAATAACATGCAAAACCGAATAAAATTTTACCAATAACATGCAAAACCGAATAAAATTTAACCAATAACATGCAAAACCGAATAAAATTTAACCAATAACATGCAAAACCGATTAAAATTTGACCAATAACATGCAAAACCGATTAAAATTTAACAAATAACATGCAAAACCGAATAAAATTTAACGAATAACATGCAAAACCGAATAAAATTTAACCAATAACATGCAAAACCGAATAACATTTAACCAATAACATGCAAAACCGAATAAAATTTAACAAATAACATGCAAAACCGAATAACATTTCACCAATAACATGCAAAACCGAATAAAATTTCACCAATAACATGCAAAACCAAATAAAATTTGGAGGAGGACAAGCCAAATATCGATTGTTGTGAGAATAAATCTATTAATGTTTACTCCACTATTCTTGACTGTTAAATATGTAAGTTGGAATCATACTTTCGAGTTTTTGTTGGTACTCTGTAATGTTGTCATATAGCTAATATTTTTCTGGATAGTGCCCATTTTTTTTGTTTTTTTTGACAGAAAGACAAACACTATATTTGAAGGGGAAAATAGGTAAAATTCACCCAATTCGGCTTACAAACGTTCTGTTTGGTAACCCTAGACACGAATATGGGTAATTCCCTTCGATGTATCCTCCTTTTAAAATATTTTATTTCTGAAAGCGTAACGAACGGACCAATGAAGGAACAAGCATAATATTATACGAGTATTAATATAATTTGTCCATCCCCGGAAGAAAAGCATCTGTAAGAAAATTTATTGCTACCAAAATTCCAGTAAACACCAATGGTCATTGCCAGTAAGAAATCAATAGTAAACAGTTGTTGTGATAACACAAAGCCAGTTGCAAAGATTATCGAAATAGTCGAAGAGTGCTAAAAATCTGAAGAAAATCAATGTCATCCAGATCTAAGGGAGCACCATCGATTATCATCAGGGGGTAATCTCTGATAATGGCCTGAGTGAGAACCAGTGAGTAGAGATAATAATACTTTACGCTACTTCATATTTTTATGGATGCATATTAAATTAAAAATATATGTGTGAGCCACGTAAAAGCGATGCAAAACTGGCACAGGGTAAGTGGTGGCGTAATTTTCATTATTATAGAGTAAACATAGGGATTAACTCGTCCCGAATAAGTGTTACAACGTGATTAAATAGCAACAAATTTAATTACTGACCATTCGTTCAAAGTAATGAATTTGGTCTCCATAATTATCCAGTTAATCCGATCGTTGATCCCCCCCTCCTCGCTTATTCGTTGCGCTTTCATTGGTTGGCATGGTTTACAATAAGTTTATGGATGAGATACGTAAAGCGCCCACCACTTGCTTTCACGTTGAGATGTTTTCGGATTAAATGATGAAAATTAAATTGATCATTAATCTGTGCTCTGCTAAACAATAGATTAACTGTCGTCTGCTGACGTATGTGCGCGCTAATGTGCGCATGCACGTTTATTGCATCCTGCAAAAATATAATAACAAAAAAATAGGAACTTTAATTTGTTAATTTATGTTTTTTAAATCAATAAAAAATCGGGAAAAATTCAAATATAAATGAGTGTGTCTAAAATATTGAAAAGGTACTTTAAATAAGTTTCCAGATTTTCTGTATGGACAATTTTATTGATAGTACACACATGAAACTCTAGTCCCATTGGAATTAATCTCCTCCGGTTGCAAAGAACTTGTTGTACCGTTCCAAAAACTTCTAAAAAGCAATATGGAAGTACACTTGTGTGAGCATGTCAATGACTCCTGCTACAGCCTCTTTCATCTCCTCAATTGTCTCATAACGACAGCATCTAAGGTTTTCCTTGAGCTTAGGGAATAACCAAAAGTCAAAGGAAGTAAGTTCTGGACTATAAGAAGGGTAAGGAATTGTCTTGATGCCCATCTTGATCAAATATTCTGTGACAAAGATCGAGTTATGGACTGGTGCATTGTCCTGGTGGAAATGCCAGTGACACGATTTGAAGAGTGATGGACTCTTCCGACGGGATCTATTCCTAAATTCTTTTAAAATTTAACATAGAAAACTTTTGTTGACTGTGTCTAGTGGGAACCCAGAGCATGTAAATCATGCGCATGCTATCTATCTATCTATCTATCTATCTATATCTCCCTTCTTCTCTCTCTTTCCATATATATATATATATATATATATATATTCATATATATATATATATATATCGTGAATGGATGGCAAAAGTCTATATTCCAAGGTTCATGATGTTGACAATCTTATAATTTATTCTTTTAAATTCCGTTGCCATTTACAATTCTTGACAGTATCTGTTTCGTAGCACAAAATCAATCACTTAATTATTATATCAATTTCTGAATCTTTTTTGCCTTGGACTCATCAGAAGAAATAGCAACAATCCATCCATCAAAAGGAAATAAAGTGCGTTTTGACATGATTAACATCCGAAAATTGGAAGAGAATTTGTAAATTTGTAAATACCTCATAATAACTTTTCACTACGCCATTTTGATTCAAATATTCAGAAAGAAAATATGTACAATCCTTTTAAGGAGGTGTGTTTTATAAACATCGAGTGGTTACACATTGCCGATTTTACAAGAAGCAGAAAGAGCAATTTATTTAGTATATAAAGAAAGATTTTATGTAAAAGAATGACCAAATATACAATAAAAACTGACGAACTAGAAACAAATATTGATTTTGTAGGAAGAAAGCTATCGAAGACTGATTTTACCTTCTATATTAACTAGATATATCGTTGTTCAAATCTTTTTTCTTTAGTATCTTTGACTGTGAGGAGTTGCTTTTCACCCGTTCAAACATTAACGACAGAACTTGAACAACAGAATAGTTTTGACATAATTATATGCACTAAAAGGTACAGCTTGACTAAATAAAATGGAACAACGTTTATAAATCTGTGACAATCTCAAAACTGAGAAGTAGTGTAAATAATGACAAGTATTGGGTTGTTGAGTCCGTGTCGTTTTATTTTGGCGAAGGTAAAGTCTGAAAGCGTTGAACTCCGAGGATGATTCAGCCGAACAGCAGAAAAGCAACAGCTGTCAGAGTAATTGCCGAGGGCGTGTTGGTTGTTTTCCATCTCAAAGGAAACCACCTTCTTCTGTTGACTAGATTTGTTTGCTTATATGATTCTGGTTGAGTATATTATTTGATGGGGGCACTATCACACAACAACATAAAGTATACAGTTTATTTATCTTTAGAAATCAAATTCATAAAAAAGATTATGCGCGAGAGTAAAATAATATGGGTTGGAGTGGGGGTCGGTCTATTTCCTAAAGTAATTTTAATCATCAAAATACCGCATTCACTCTAACCTATTTTAAATATCCCCAAATCTTTTCGATTATTTTTGTTTGCAAATGTTATTTTTTTATCAGATTTTCACCCCAATCAAGGCACATTGCCACTTTGGTGTAGGGGGCTACTATAAGGGGCAACAACTACTGGGGTACTATATAGGGATTTGGGCAGCAAGATGTCGGTTCACGTTACACTTGAACTTCTGCACGTCAGTACAGTTGGGGAAGCAGGGGCCTGGAATGGAATTCCAGAGTCTAGCGGTTCTGGGGAAGAAACTACTGGAGTAGAAAGATCTTTTACATCTAGGGATCTCTACAGTATGGGGGTGGGATTTAGCAGCCTGTCAGGTTTGTCGAGGGTGTTCACGTCGTGCTTACAGTTCGTCAGAGCATTCACCATTAAAATACTTGTAGAATAGGCAGAGGGATGCAACATTTCGTCGATGGGACAGAGGCTGAAGCTTAGAGGCCAGTTCAGGTCCTATCAGATTTGCGACTCTCTTTTGAACCTTGAGGAGTGAGAGACTAGTAGCAGATGCACCAGCCCAAATATGACAGCAATACTCTATACATGGGCGAATGGTTGCCTTATACAGGTACAGGATACTTTCGGGTGTTAGTAGTTTTCTAGCACGGTAGAGAGAGTCCACCCTCCTAGCAGCAATTTGAAAGATGTACTCTCAGATAAAGAGTCGTTGGCCATTGCTGTAGGTGGTAGAGAAGGTTTCTTGTAATTATTGAATGAAACTTGTTTAGTCTTGGCGGCATTGAACGTGACCAACCATTTTTGTCCTCATTCCACTACAGATTGGAGGTCTTCCTCTAGTGTTTCTGCCATTACTTTAGAAATGTGTTCATTTGTTTTCCTGTCGTGCCTGTTATAGAGTGTGGTGTCATCAGCATATATACCCATCTCAGAGGCAATTTTGTCGGGGGAATCATTTATGAATATCAGGAACAGTAGAGGTCCAAGGATAGATCCCTGGGGCACTCCCGCATTTATATTATATTGTTTAGATGTACGACCGTCGAGGACAACCTGGATTTTTCTCTTTTCTAAGAAGGATTTAATTATGTTAAGTATTCTACCAGTGATACCGTATGATCTAATTTTCCTGAGGAGACCCTCATGCCATACCCTGTCAAAAGCCTTAGATATATCTAGTGCTACCGCTCTGCCCTCCCCGGCTTTGTCCAGTGAATGGTATATACGTTCAGAGATTACAGTTAGAATGTCTGCTGTGGAACCAGCTTGTCTAAATCCATATTGTTGGTCAATCAGAAATTTAGCATCTATAAGGTAATGGACTAGAGCATGGGTAATTAATTATAACTATATACAAAATAGGGGCACGATACCAAAAAACATATCAAAAAAACCAAAAGGGGAAAAATAACAATAATGAAACCTAAAGAATTAAATAAAATGCTAGTATAAATGGGTAAAAGGAATAAAAGGCCAATCAAATGAGGTATAGGCTGTTTAAACAGTTACATTACATTTAGCTTAAATTTGCAGTTTTTTTTTAATTAGAAGTGCAGACCTTCTTTTTGCCGCCTGTATATATATATATATATATATATATATATATATATATATATATATATATATATATATATATATATATATATACTGTTTGAACAAACCTCCTGGCATTTATCTCCCTTTGTCGGACTTTTTTCTTATGTGCTTATTTCAGACTTGTCACCAGCTGTGTTTCTGTGTTCCTCCCTGATATTTTAGCTACTTCCTTCACGGTTCTACTGGCATAGTTTTCTATCTGTTAAAGCATCTCGATATTCTTTGATCATCACCGATAGATTATTGCTTTCTTTTCTCTAAGCATAGAATTCAATCGTGCTAGTATCATTTTTTATTGTCATTTCTTTTATCTAAATAAAATTTATTTACTTTCTCACCACGTGGGAAACCTCAGGTTAACCTTTCGTAATTTGATTATTACCTACCATAATTTGTATTTAATCTTTGTGGTCATATTTTTATGCTCAAAATGCTATATATTCTCGAAGTTTATTAAGTCTACGGATCTCATTTCTGCCTGTCTTTATTTTTTATTTACATATTTTTGGTACAATCTTGTTTTCCTTTCAGTTTTTCCTTTGTAGATAACCTGTGTCTAAAATATGCCATGCTCCGGAGTCTGGATTGTCAATAAAGTTTATACTGTCAAATGTTTGCACACATTTCTACAAAATACCGCAGTATATATATATATATATATATATATATATACACTTGTGCCCGATATTATTCATACCCCCCTTGAAAATTGAGTTTATTAGGTGTAACTTTTGTAAGAATTTATTGTTTACGTCCATATTGATACATATTCTTAATAAACCTCTTCTGATCATTTTCGTCATTTTAAAATCTCGGGATACTTGTAATAAAAGAAATATACAGCTATTTATAAAATCTGCAATGTTCAAAAATAATCATACCCCCTTATTTTTTCAGTATTAATCGAGTTTCTGACTGTTTGTTTTCTGTTTGATTCTTATTTTGAATGCTTTTATACAACCTTTGATTAATTTCATTTCGTTTTTTGCATTTTTCAGAAATTAAAATGATATCAACTGAAAACCAATAAAAGAATAAAAATTATTAGAATGAGGAAGAAAAAAGAGCTTAGTAATGATCTTAGGACTAAAATTGTGAATTCACATAAGGATGGTTTAGGTTACAAGTCAATTTCCAAGAAATTTGAGGTCCCTACAGCAACAGTACAGAGCATCATCAAAAAATTCCAGAGCCACCACACAACAAACAACTTGATTGGTAGAGGAAGGAAAAGGAAACTGTCTGCTAGAGCCACCAGGAATATTGTAAGAAGTGTTAATGCAAATCCAACCACCACTAATAAGGACATTTTAGAAAATCTGGAGTCTTCTGGCATAAAAATATCAAGGCAAACATTGCAAAGGACTCTGCATGAAAATGGTCTGAAAGGAAGAAGACCAAGAAGGACTCCATTGCACACCGGAAAACACCTTGCAGCACGTCTAAAGTTTGCTAGGACCCATGTGAATTCTCCAGAGTCCGTTTTCTCAAGTATTTTGTGGACTGACGAAACAAAAATTGAATTGTTTGGCCATATGGATGCTTCTTACGTTTGAAGGAAGAAAGGAGAAGCTTACAACCCAAAGAACACCATACCCACGGTGAAACATGGTGGTGGTAGCCTAATGTTTTGGGGCTCCATTTTCGGCTAGTGGTCCAGGTAGTTTGGTCAAGATAGATGGAACCATGAAGAAGGAGCAATATTTGGAGATACTCCAGAAAAACATTAGACAGGATGCGGAGAAGCTCCATTTAGGACCAAACTGGGTCCTTCAACAGGATAATGATCCAAAACATACTGCCAAAATAGTCAAGAAATGGTTTGAGGATAATCAAATTAATGTTTTGGAATGGCCTAGCCAGAGTCCCGACCTGAACCCTATCGAAAACCTCTGGCACATATTGAAAACTGAGGTTAAAAAGCGGAAACCTAGAAATTTGAGGGATTTGGAGAACTACTGCATTGAAGAATGGTCAAAAATCAGTGTTGATACTTGTAAAAACCTTGTTGATAAATATCCCAAACGGTTACAGGCAGTTATTAAGAATAAAGGGCATGCTATTGACTATTAGTAAGAGAGGTATGAATAATTTTGAACTAGTGCCATTATTGTTTTTCTTTGTATAATGTTTCAAACTTGCATAATTTATTTATTTGTTGAGTTTAAATTAAATGCTTATGCTTGATTTATTGTTTGAAATCCCTTTAATATTGTCTACCTTCTGGTTTGAGCAATATTCTTATAGAAATCTCAAAGATCCGAGGGGTATGAATAATATCGGGCACAAGTGTATATATATATATATATATATGTGTGTGTGTGTGTGTGTGTGTGTGTGTGTGTGTGTGTGTGTGTGTGTGTGTGTACGCAATTTACTTATTTGGGGCAGTGATTACACATGAATGAACAACATAAAGTTCTAGTCTACATAGGTCAATAGTGCAAGGTATCACAACGAATTTATAGCGATTACTGCATTACCAGGCAAGTGTAATCACTTTTTAAATGTAGATGAAGCCCACTTGAGAACTTATATAATTGCTCTTGATAAAAACAGAAAAATGATGAATGCCGACATTATTAACTGGAAAGGTCCTGTTCGTTGGTCGAAAAAACTTTTGAAATATTAGTTTTTCTAACGCACTGATGAAATTCAGGCTTTTGTAAGTTAAAATTTTATGAACAATTATATACTTATATGCCAAAACGATTAGATGAAACAATTGTACGCAATGATGTAACGAATAAAAGAAAAACTTTTCGTAAATAAGTATATCTATCCTTGTTAACGTTTCTTATGAATTGTGTATATTTCGGCAGTATTTTACATTTAAACCAACATTGCTAAAGACAACTAAACGCTTTTGTTTAGTTATATCTTTTTTATTTTTTCAATTTTCCTGATGATGATTTATGTGTACAGATAAAAGTTATTGATAAATGTCCTATAGTTTGATTTTTCTCTTCGAAGCATGTCGCAATTTTTTCACTTTTCATCCTTCGTCAAGACATCGCCAGGAAATGTGTAAGATTTGGTTGTGCTGACGGGCGAATGTTGGTTAGTAATAGTCGGAAGAGTTAATGCATGCGAAGCCGTTTGTGCCTAGTAGGAGGGAGGGAGTGTCCGATTTTGAGGGTCAGAAAGAGGAAGTGATTTCGATAGGCGGTATAAAATGTTTTGGCTAGATTGGTATATAACCATATTTAGGACATGTCTCTGAGTTCTTATATATATTGCTTCCGAAATTTTTAATTTTTAACGTTGGTTTAATAGTGTATTATTTTTTGTGTTGCTGACTAAAATTTCTCTAAGTTCGGAGGAGGGCAGTTATGTTTTTTGTAAATATTGTAATATATTAAAGGGGCTAAACACTTCTAGCGAGTATTTAAACTTATAGATGACATTGGTTCGTTCCAGTGGTTTGAGGGTAGGGGGTATTGATTTTTAAACTAGATTTTGGGTTTAATTTTTTATAAGATATAATAAATGTAAGGTTATTGTTGTCACTGGGGGAAACGTATCTATGGCCTTTTATTCCCATTTAAATCCTGGTTGCATCTGATTGCAGTAGAAAACGTTAATTCTATTGGGATTTTGATGTTGAAGAGTATTACTCTATTTGCTAGTGTTTTTAAGTTTCGGAGCATTGATTTTATTTGCTGGTCGACTATGTAGTGTGAAAATCCGTTATTGATGAGGACTTGATATTTTTTGTTCTAGCATTAGAGTTTTGATGTCCAAGGGATTAGATTGGTGCTGTTAAGAAAGTTTTTGGATTATGGCTATCATACATTGGTTCAGATATTCGCTCTTAAAATTTATGAGGCATGAGTTAAGGCTAGTAGGTTTTTTGTTGTTGGGGGTGTTGTAGGTATTCTAAGAAGTGTTAATGAAAACATTATTGATATTACGGACACACTTCTTTTGAAGCAAAAATGAAAAGGTTGCCAATGAGACTTACACCATATATACGCCCTCTGCCCATCCCGTCAACGAAATTGGATTAGGAGTTTATTTTCGGCAACGTCCTAACTCGTTTTCCTTATTTTTTCGTTTAATCCTCGTATTTCATGAACTACGTTTCGAGGGAAGAATTGATGTTTTATGGGTATATTTTAATAAAATCAACAGTAAGTTCTTTGATAAGACAGTAGCGCGTTCGAAATAAATGTTTCTGTTTAAAGCACAACTGAATCATGATATTTGCCTTTTGAAATTTAAACTTTAATTTAAGCCATTATATGAAATACTTTTATAATATCCACAGTAGACTCTCTACGGTGCACTGTAGACTTCAATGCATTGAATTGAAGGCATTACGGGTAGGCATGTGTAGTTTTCTTTCGATGCATCGCAATGGATTCCCAATTAAAGTAGGCAATCGATCAATTTGATTGAAACATAGGCAATTTCATCGAGTTTAATGACAATAAAAGTATGGTTTGAAACATTCGTTCATTCTTATTCAATCCTGGGTAACATCGGATCTCACTAGTATATATATATATATATATATATATATATATAATCTGAAGCTAGAACAACAATTATATAGCTAACCTGTATAAAGTAGGGCAAAGCATAAGAATTACAGCCAGTCGCCCGGAATATTGCAGATAAATAATCAGCCTAATAGAAGCGATGTTTGATCATCTGATGCTAAAGTAGATTAAATGGGAGAAATGATTGAATGAAATGAATAAATTAATATAAGATAATTCACATACGAACCACCAATGATATTTTATTGTATGCAACGTGTCATCGTCTTTTATGTTTAACTAAAATGGATGAAATTGTTTTCATGAAGAAAGTAACACAAGGAAACGTTCACTGAGAGTTTCATATGGTTTTATTTAGAGAAGAGAGAAACAAATGTTATTCTAACTAGTTATTTAAACTAAACTTTCCAACTTAAAAAAATAGCGATGCACACGGACAAATATCCAAGAAACATTCGCTTTAGATTACAGGTTTCCTACGTCATTCGTCGTGACTGGTTTGCATGGTTTCACGGAGGATCTTAAAGCGTAAGTTTTTTTTCTCTCTGCCTGGAAACATGATATCATACCTTATCGTCTCTCTGTATTTTCTACGGCGTTGAACCTCTGCATCCTGCCTCAACTGTATCTCACCCATTTTTCATTGAACTCTGGCAATTATTCTGTTTTAAAGATCTGGGTCATCATGCACCCAGTCTTACCCTTGTCAAAACTAACACTAGCTAACTTAATTTCAATTGGTGTAGGATCTTTAATGTGTAACAAATAGTATTTAATCTGGCATATCAAGTGTTTATTCAGGTCAGTGATGTTTTTATTAATTGTTGTACAATATTTTTCGTACTTTAATTATATATTTTGCGAAAGTTTCTGTTTTAATTATGTATTTCTGCCTTGGCAACTGATAATATAGAAACATTACAGTTATGAACGAAGATCAAAATTTTCAAGCGAAATGTAAAACGTGTTATCACTTAATCTGATTGAGATAACTGATAACAAATATTTACTTATGATGACCAATAAATCAAAACCAGCAAGGGGAATAACTCATATTATAATTCAAAAATATATCGGAAGAGTTGTCTTCTTTACAATTCTAATTTTATTTCCTTTTCTGTATAAGTTTTAAAAAATGTGCAAACGAATGAAAAATTAAAAACTAAAATGACTTCGTCGCATTCCGAGTTTTTTTTATTTTTAAAGAAAGTCGAGGTGTATATGAGGGCAATGATAATGTAGTCTTTTAGAGGAAACACGACTAAAAACGAGATAAGGTGAATAAAATAATGAAAATATTGACAGATTTCTATAATTTTCAAGTATAATATATTTATTTACCAACATAACGTGTCGAGCAAGGATGGTAAAGAATAAATAACAAATGTGTCGTAGCGCTGCTGTCTTATACTTGGTAACTTGAATACATAAGGGGAAGCAACTCTGTTCTCAATAAAACAAATCTTGTGACATTAAGCCATGATGACTAAGTATTACATTTCAAACTGTGCAAGAAATACTAATTGTACTCACCCAACTTGGTCACTTGCAATGGGTACGTATCCATACTGTTTGCTAATTTTTTTATCAGTCATGGCTTATCCTCGGCTATAGTAATCACAAGTGCAGCAATCAGTAGGATGCTATCCGATATTCCAGATTAAGCGGTTTCGACCGTGTAGCAGGACTTCGTCAGTTGAATGTTACGGTTAAATATCAAGAAGAATTAAGAAAGCAAAGAAAACCACTTGAAACTTCTTTTTAGTTTGTTTTGCTCAGTAGTCTAATTGAGCTTTGCTTATTGTCTTGAATCGCACAGAGCGGTTCCTTGCGGTGGAATGCAAACTCGTGCACAATGGAGTACAGTTTATCAACGCACACCATTAAGAGAGGAAAGGTTTTATGGGAATTCATCGTTGAAATAGGCAGACATTGCCGTGTAAGAACGCGTGTACGTCAGGAGGGATAGTAGTGCTGTTCAAATCGAAAGTGTCGAGTGTTTCTTAGTTATTGAAGAGAAATCGTTTTGATTGCTATTTCTCAGACAGTTTGTCGTCTGATTCGTATTCTTTTCGGCTGATGCGTTTTATTTTCGAAAATATTTCTTTTTTTTTTATTTTTGCATGTATATTTCTTTGTTTTTAAATATATCGTTTTCTTTTATAAGTATATGCTTTAATTTGTATATATATTTATTTATCAGTTTAAATATATATTTGTTTAATTATTCCAAAATTATATTTGCTTACTTTTTTAGTGTTTATGTAATTTTGTCATACATTTGAATATGTTGTTGGAGTTCAACGTATAGTTTTTAGATATTCATACATATACGTGTTTCTTAGTTTTTATATAAGTTTCGTTGCTTGTCAGTTTATTTATGGGCATGTGTTAACATATTGTTTTTTTATGTTTATATTTAATCATTTGTAGATATTGTTTATTTGCTATTTCCCTCTTAGTTTTTTTATGTATATATTATTTATTTGTTTGTTTATATATAAATGCGTTTTTGGCATGTTATTTTTTGTATACATGTATTTTTAGTTTATAAGCATAATTGTTTATCGGTTCATGCAATATATTTGTGTCTTGGTTTATATGTACATATTTTTGCATATATTTATTTTTTCGTTTGTGCCGTTCGCTGTTTATTTGTTACTTTGTCTGCAAGTTTGTCCACATATTTGTTTGCATTAAATTTTTATTTAAATATGTTTGTATATATTGTGTTTATATATCGTTTGTTTTTATGTATATTTATTTCCTCTTTTTTATGAAGATTTGTCTGGTTGCCTGTGTGCATATGCACGTGTTTCTCGTTAGTGTGTCTCCATGTTCTTTTGCATTTATATTTGCTTGTTAGTATGTATTTATGTGCGCATGTGTTTGTATGTATATGTGAGTGTTAATGTGTATCTATGTCTATATATATATATATACATATATATATTATTGTTAGTGTGTGCCTACTTGTGCTTATGTGTTTATATATATATATATATTTGTGTATGTGTTTGTATATATATTTGTTTGTAAGTGTGTGTCTACGTACGTATGTGTGAGTATGTATATTTGCTTGATTTGTCTATTTGTTTCTGTGTATCTACCTGTGTGCATGTATATCTGTGTATATCTGCATCTCCGTCAAATAAATCTCTCTTCTTTTGAGGGAACGGTTTATATTTTCCAAACGGTAAGCATAGATTCAAAATCCATTGCCGTCGTCGACAAGAAATCGTGTTCAAACTCTCTTTCCACGTAAATGCAAGTTTAAAGACATAAAATACAGAAGAAGCAGCAAAGCTCAATAGACCAACAACCTGTCAAACCGAGAACAATGATTTCTGTGAAGTTTTTATTCTTTTTTTTTTTAATCCTATCTGAACGGTATCCAAAACGAGGCTCGAACAAAAATAACGGGGAGGGGGGGGGGGGGAGAATAAGGTGCAATTTTGCTAAATGTGTGTCAGTCGACTTGATCCTCTCTCGACCTTGACAAGACATTCACAATAAATCCGCTTGCATCGTTTATAAAATACAGTCGTTTTTATTACTTGGGTAGATCATAAGTTGAAATTACAATATCAATTTGTTCTAAGCACACGTCACGTGACTTAACAGGATTAGACGCGGGAAGATTTAGCCAGTCTACCCATAAATGAACATGTCGACTGAATAAGCTATCGAATATAATAATGACACAAGCAGTCTAAGAAATTCCGTATGAGTTATCGTCATGAGACTGAGTGAATATACCTTTTTTACTAAAAGGTTAGCGCTTATCAAGGTTAAAAGGCCAGTCAAGGATAAAGGAAAATGAGTGTTGAAACGAAAAAGTCATACGAGCTTGAACAAGGAAGCAGGGAATAGAGCAAACAATTCTGAACAACATATGTCATAATAGTATTTATGAAAAAAATGGAAACTAGTAACATCACGTCTGTAATAGAAAAGTCATAGAGGGGAGAAAATGGTAGAACTTCATTAGAGATTTTAAAATGATCCAAATTTGCTCAAATATTGTGAACGTGTATCATTTACGTATTGTTTAATTCAGGATTTCCAAACTTCAGCATACCATGGAGTTTCTGATCACAGCAAAGGTTTTTCACGGAGTATTAACAAGATAATTTCTAAAATATTAATAAATATGAAAAACATTAATTTCAAATTTTAACACCATCATTGTTTGTTTTTAATTAATCAAATATTGTTGCATTTTAAAAAAATCTATTTACTTTTTCATGAACCAGTCTGAAAGCATTTACTGTAGTAACGTATCATATCTGTTTCCAGTAAAAACAATCAATAATTAAATGTCTGCAGCCATTTAATTTTTCCATATAAAACATTTGGTTCTTTTTAAGAAATTGCTTCCGAAGTCCCTCAGCCTCATTCACAGAGCTCCGGGGTTCCATGGAGCCCACTTTGGGGAACCCTGGTTTAATTGATTGCGTTTGTGTGTTAACTACTTTACGTAGAAACAAACTTAAATAATTACTTATGTAAAAATAACTAAATTTTATATATGTATCTTTTTTTTCTTTCTTTGTTCATCAAACTTCAGTATGATCTACGAAATGAAAGAAGGGATTTTCTTGGGGCTTCCACTTGATCTATCTATGAGTGATTAATTAAAGTTTTTACATGTTAAACCTTAGTAAAAAAAAAGTGAAGAATATTAATTTTCTTTTATCAATTAAACAATGAATTATGTTGTAATTTATTGATACTTATATTTAAATCAAACAAGTCAAGTTGCCACTGAGACATAAAGGGTTATTGTAAATCAGTAAACCATATTTACATTGATATTCTAAGTAGAATTTCGAGCTGTGCGATGTCTATCCACGTTATACTGACATTTCTGCATGTTAGTCGGGGAATCAGGATAGAAAGGAAGAATTTTACAATTTAGTAGTTCGTGAAAATAAACTTTCAGCGTAGAAGGTTTTCCGACATCCGAGGATCTCTACAGTGAAGGTGTGAGATGTTGCCGCTTTTCGGGTTAGCTGGACAAGTGGAAGTGGCACAGTTGCTACACGTTCGTCAGAGTACATTAAATTAAGGGACTTGTAAAACAGGCACAATGATGCAAGATTGCAAGATTGAACAGAGTTTTGATCTTGCTTGATAGTGCGGGACTTATTAGAGTGGAGACTGTAGACTTTGTCCAGTAGAGAAAGATTAATAGTTGATGCACTGGTTCATATGTAGAAAGAATATTCCATGCATGGACAAATTGTGGTGTTTTGGAATTTTCTTTGTCTTACGGGATTAAAGGACAAGAATTCATCTGGTCTGGTACAGTACTCAGCTAAGTTCTATTCCTAGATGTTACGTCACTAAGAGGAGATGCACTATTCTTCCTATAATTTAGTGTGTTACTATTCTTAAGGGATCTTATTTGGGCTTCGAATCCTACGTTATTTTGAATATTTGGTCAGGATTTACTTGGTGCGTGATGTTTATTGTGTGTTTGTCTTGTCAACCTCTAGTATAAGACAGAACGATGAAACTCAGAAATAGTAAACAAAGATTTAAATATGTAAAACTTAATCAAAACAAACAAGATATTCGTTATATTTTCAGTTCGCTGCGGCGGATATTCTGGAGTTATGACAATAATAATAATAAAAATAGAATAAGAATAGAACGCTTTATGCTCAATATCAGTGTGTGTAAAAGAAAAAACATCTGGATCGGATAGCAAATCGAAATGAAAGACTGTATTATCGTTATATGAATAGTTGAACATGGATGGAAGGTCACCTTTCGAGACCCACAGTAAGTGAACATCTATAGCGAGAAAATGAGCCCTAACGCAATGAAAAAACAAACAACGAGACAGGTCTAAATTCGGCAGGGAGATAACCTTAACAGGCAGCTGGGATCAAACGTGGCCCGGCCTAGCCAAGGGCAGACAAAAGAGTAATATAAAAATCGACGACGACGATGATGATGAAAATGATGATAACGACAATGACGACGACGACGACGACGACGACGACGACGATGATGATGATGATGATGATGATGATGATGATGATGATGATGATGATGTATAATCGATGTTATATCCTTTAAATAAATTACGCCTAATCTAAATTTAACCAACATGGATCTAACTCAATAGCGATTCGTCTGAATAACGGAAACACAGTTCTTACACTTTTTTTCCGAACAAGATTATAAAATCGAAGTTTGGAATGTTTAAACTGCTCTGTTCTCTTTGACATTACGCCGAAATCGATGGAAACGAAAGCAATGCCCTCGGTGAACAAGTGTTCAAGGAACAGGTGACGCACCAACCTAGTGCTTTCGCAATTCCGTAAAGGGAAGTACGATTATACATTTAATACTAATAGAAGTCGCGCGGCCTTGACTTATTTCAAAATACGAAATAACCAAGGCCACGCGACTTCTATTAGTGTCCTTCTAAAATCGAAAACGTTCATGATACCTATAGAATTTTTTGATTTGCCCGCAAAAAAGATGTCAAAAATCGATAAATAAAAAAGTATAAGTAAACAGAATCTTTCTGTTAACATTGTTTGGTTAAAAATATATATAATCATTATTATTGTTTGGTTATTATTATTATTATTAGCAGTATTATTATTAGTATTATTAGTATTATTATTCGTAGTAAGAGTGATAGTAGCAGTAGTATTACTAGTATTCTTCATATATTCACTTATTAGGCGTTCTTACAAAAGTCATCATCATAGATTAGCCTTTCTATGTTCTACAATATATATTTTTCTAATTATGTTTTTGAGTTATTCACACATTGTTCTATGTTGATTTGATAGTGTTAATATTATATATACTAGCGGGTCCTGTGGAAATTCTACAGGAGACTCATTCATATGTAATTTGTTGATGTTGGCATTCTGTAGATGTTCAGCATAAATTGAGAAGCTCTGATATTATTGCAACTCTTTTGTTAAAACTACAAAAGTATTTATCGTTGCTAGCAGGGAGGCCCGGCGTAGCCCGATGCAAAATATGCTTAAATATGATATTTTTTCTTGCAGATTTCCTATATATTATTATAGAGTTAATGTTCTATCGATTTTTATGTATTATAAAGTTGTGATTTCAAATATAAAAAACTATATCCATATGAATTTGGTGCATTAGCTTGAATCGAAACCAAAACCAAAACTTATGAAGAATTCTTGGTAAAATTATTTATTACAAGAAATAGAAGTTCATAAACATTAAACGACATTCACTTGGATGTAAGCGTGACACACAAAATAAAAAAAAACATGCTATTCTATTAATACATAGATAATCAGTATTGTATTATTATTATTATTATTATTATTATTATTAGTAGTAGTAGTAGTAGTAGTAGTAGTAGTAGTCGCTCATTAGGAGTTCTCACACAAATCATCATCAGAGATTTCTCACTCACAATCGATGGTCTCATTGATATTTCAGCCATTTTCATTATTGCTATCCTTTGTATTTTCCACTTCATTTCAATTTCTCCCATTTTTTCGAAGTTATTCAGGATTGTTCATAGTGCTTCTACTATTACTGTCGACATCTAGATTTTATTCATTTTCCATATTGATAAAAAAAAATTGTTATCTAGTGCTTATTCAACTTCCGTATCGATTAAATAAAACCCTTCATAGCCCTGGTGAAGCATCAAGTATTCAGCTACCAACAAGATTTGAATTACACTACAAACTCGTGTAGTGAGTTCAATCTCGGCTGGGGCCGCGCGGGATGTGATTATATATCTCTTTCAGTTCTTTGACCGATTCTGTGTATTTGCTTCGCTTCTTCGTTTTGTTTGATACTTACTCTGTGGTCTGCTATAATCGCGAAATATACGGTTTGGAAGGGCTCTCCCTTTTTGTTAACTATTATAACATCCCGCCTTGTTGGTTGATTAGGTTTATCTGTTGCACGTCCATGTTCATAGGTTTTTGATTTTCAATTCAAAGTACTGCTGCTGATTTGTACTGCTGCTTTACTATTTGTCTGGATGTTCCGGATTCAGTTGCTTGTATAATTCTCAGTGCACTGCCTTCATCATTTGATCGTGTCTATTCTTATATTCTTTTTGGGTTGGTTTGCTGCATTCACTTATTACGTGGTTTATTGTTTCTTCTCTTTGTTTGCAGAGTCCGCATTTGTAGTTTTATGTGTATTGTATGTATTTGCTTTGGTATAGTTGATTTACTCGTGTTATCTTGTGCAGTTGTACTGAGAGATTTAGTTTTTGTTTACTTGCCGTTTTCGTAGCCATGTCTAAATATTTTCGTTAGTCTTATCTTTTGCCTTCTTTATGAATCGTCAAATTTGCTGTTTCTCTTCCCATTCTTCTTTTATTTTCTTATCCTTCGTCTCTCTGTTCTCTGCCTGGTTCGTTTTTACAGTATCTCTATTTAGGTGAATAACTTTCTGTGTTCTGTGTTATGTGTTTTTCTAGTTTTTTTTTTTTGTATCATTCAGTCTTCTATACAAACTAGTCCTCTTCCTCCGTCTTTCTTTACGTAATGTCGGTCAGCAGCATCTTTTAGGTGTAATCCATTATGCATGTATATAAGTGTCCTGGTCTTCTTGTCAAGATGCATCAGTTCTTCTTTGGTTCAACCTATAAACGATCCGGGTATCTTACTGGTGATACTACCCATGTTTTTTTTATATCTTTTATTAGGTTTCAAGAGGCTTTCTTGTTGGTAAGTATTCTCTTTTAAATTTGCTGTTTCATTTCTGTCGATTTGATGGAGCTATTATTATTAATATTGTTTACTCACTAGAAGTAGTTACATACGCAATCATCAAAGAGTTCTCTTTGCGTCTAACTTATGATGTTCTATTTAGTCTGAATGACAACAACTGGGACAGGTATTCTACTAGTGTTCATATAAAATCATACAATTACATCAGTAATACACATTGCTCATTATTATAGAGTGAAAGATGTCTCTGTTGTGTTGATTTTCTCTCTTAATTACCGTAGACACTAGTAGCTTGTATTTGGGGGGATTATTCAGACTAATGTTCTCATGTTGAGTGTGATTTTCACAACATTTTGCTCGATGTAACCTACGAACTTCTTCGGGTGTATCTTGTAGAACTTTTTTTTTTTTTTATTACATTTTCATCCCAAACAAGGCACATTGCCACTTTGGTGTAGGGGGCTACTATCAGGGGAAACATCTACTGGGGTACTATGTAGGGATTAGGGCAGCGAGATGTTGGTTCACGTTGCACTTGAACTTATGCATGTCAGTACAGTTGGGGAAGTAGTGACCTGGAATGGAATTCCAAAGTCTAGCTGTTCTGGGGAAAAAACTACTGGAGTAGAAAGATCTTTTACATCTAGGGATCTCTACAGTGTGGGGGTGGGATTTTGCAGCTTGTCGGGTCTGTCGAGGGTGTTCACGTCGTGGGGGCACAAGTGCTTGCAGTTCTTCAGAGCATTCACCATTATAATACTTGTAGAACAGGCAGAGGGATGCAACGTTTCGACGATGGGACAGAGGCAGAAGTTTAGATGCCAGTTTAGGGCCTATCAGATTTGCGACTCTCTTTTGAACCCTGTCAAGGAGCGAGAGACTAGTAGCCGATGCACCGGCCCAAATATGACAGCAATACTCCATACATGGGCGAATAGTGGGTTTATAGAGGTACAGAATACTTTCGGGTGTTAGAAGTTTTCTAGCACGGTAGAGAGAGCCTACCTTCCTTGCAGCGGCCCTGGCAATGCCCTCGATGTAATTGTTCCAACTCATGTTTCCTGTGAACGTTAGGCCAAGGAGCTTGAGAGACGTACTCGCAGATAAAGAGTCGTTGGCCATTGCTATAGGTGGTAGAGAAGGTTTCTTGTAATTATTGAATGAAACCAGTTTTGTCTTGGTGGCATTGAACGTTACCATCCATTTTTGTCCCCATTCCACTACTGATTGGAGGTCATCCTCTAGTGTTTCTGCCATTACTTTAGATATATGTTCATTTGTTTTCCTGTCGTGCCTGCTATAGAGTGTGGGTGTCATCAGCATATATACCCATCTCTTAATGCATTCTAACTACATATTCGTCGAAATGGTCTTTAACATTTTAGTTCCATGCGAGCCGTTTTGTGGACAGAACTTACTCGGAAACGAATAGTTTATACAAAAATACAGAACAGAGCTAGGAATACCTTTCTTTATACTATAGAAGACAGAACCTTAACCTAAAAAAAAAAAAAAAAAAAGTAAAATTATCATACACATGGGCGCTCTATAAATAGATACAAAATCCGGGGAAAGAAAGCGAAGCCCCCACCGACGGTACCTCATACTAAGAACTTGGTTACGCTCGCTGACTGTCGCGTCAAAATGTAGTGGGCAAAGAAAAAAACAGCTAAGTGACTTAACAAATCCTAATCTTACCAAAATGGCAACTGCTTTTTAAATTAGACTATTTTATGTATTTTAATTATATGCTTGGGAATCTTTCAGTCGAACTCGGGAATATTTCTCCCGAACCCGTTTGACCTCCAGTCTATAGATCCCCCCTTGCCAAACTTTCACGAAAAAAACTCGTCTTGTGAAAACCACTTTTAATAATTTTCCCCACCCTTTATCTGTGCCTTAACCTAAAAGTAAATTCGATGAATAAAACTTCTTTCTAAGAACTGCACGCATATGGAACTCTTTTCCATTTTCTTGCTTTCCATCTAACTACAATATGGTTGTTTTCAAGACATATAAACAAGTTCTTGATGGGCTGTCCCTTGCAGTAATTCAGTTTACCAAATTTCCCCTATTAACGATTACAACGATATTGTCCAATTTACTACAGTGCACTCATTAATCCTAACCCTCGAGTGGCCCTCGAGCCTTGATAAGTGGTGAATACTTTATATAAAAATAAATAAATAAAAACTCGGGAATTTGCACAGTATGTTGAACGGAAGTCTTCATCTAATCCACGGGGATAGCATGATCTCGTTCTATCAGCCACGACTGGATAGAAGTCCTAAGTATTTCGGACTTGTATTCTGAGTGACGTTCGCACTGAAGATTGAACCTTCAATCTCTAGGAGAGTGTAACTTACAATAGAATTTTACTAAGTACTTTTATCTTATCATAGTACTTTATCTTATCCATAGCAATACGTATTGATGCAAATACAGCTGCGCATTACTTTCGAATAATCAATCCTTATCTAAAAAGTTTAGAAATAGTGTAATCTTTTTTTTTACATGAAGGTCACCATTTATCCAGGCCCAGAAGCCACTCGGGGGTAAGGGTTATTGTGTGTACAGTAATCAATGGAATAGTATCGTAGTAATAGTTAGTATTGGAGATTTGATAAAGTGTCTTTACTTAAGGGAGTGGTTCATCAGGAATTTGTTTGTGTTGGACTTGAAGACATCCAAGTTGAAGTCGGGAGGGAAACAGGCAAGCGGTATAGAGTTCCACAGGCGTGCAGTTCTAAGAATCTACGTTTTGATTTAGGCACGGATAAAGAGTGGGGAAAATTATTGACAGTGGTTTCAGCTAGCCGGGTGTTTTTCGTGAAAGATTGGCGAAGGGGGACCAGAGAATGGAGCTCAGACGAGCACTTGCCATGGAAATAACGATAAAACAGAGACAGGCTCGCAACGTCTCTTTTGTGGGAGAGAGGTTGCAGGGAAGAGAAAAGAGCATCTCCCACTAAGCCACGAAGTCTATTTTGTACTTTTCAAGGCAGGATAGGCTGTTTTTAGCAGTTCCTGCCCAGATGTGGCAGCAGTACTCCATTCTTGGACATACTTGGCTTTTATATAAATAGAGAATTGCATCAGTAGTGAGATATCTTCTGGGGCGGTAGAAGGATCCCACCATTTTCCCAGCGACCTTGGTCACAGATATATGTGTTCCATTTCAGATCAGGAGTAAAGGTCAAACCCAGAAGCTTATCAAAACATAGGGCCTCCCCTAGACGAGAGCCATCCATTTCAATTGATGCCAGATGAGGATAAGAGCGTTTCTGATGCAAGATCTGAGGAGAGAGAATCAGAGAGAACATTGTCACTTACGGCCTTTTGATGTGCTGCCATAGATAGTCGCGTCATCAGCATAGACGTCACCGAATAATTTTAGTGTGTGTTTAGGGAGATCATTGATGTAGATCAGGAAGAGAGTTGGGCTCAAGATGGACCCCTGAGGAACTCCAGCATCAATTTATCGCAAATTGTTACTTTCCCAACCCGCTTCCCTGATCAGGAAGAGCAACACGCATCACTATTAGATCTGTTTTTGACCACAGTTCCTGATGATTGTGTAACGAAAGCCGACAGCCCACTTGGGAACGCTGATCATGCGGTAATAATGGTTGAAATCGCCCTAAACTCCAGACCCAAAACTGAAGAGCCAGTGCTCAAAACAACGAGATATTATAAAAAGGCTGACTGGGAAGCTATCAGAGATCTTATCAGAGATGCCCCATGGGGAAATATTTTTTCTCTTCCTGCTGAACAGTGTGCAACTGAGACCACTGAATGGTTCAAAACTGCAATCGAAGCGCATGTTCCCATGCGGAAATTCTATAGCAAGCCCCACTCTCCCCAATGGTTTACTTCGACTTGCGCAACTGCCATTGCTCAAAGGCAGCATGCATTCCGCAGGTTTAACCGACATAAGTCCAGTTCAAACAGACAAAAGTACATAGAAGCTAGAAGTAACGTTAAGAAAGAAATAGCGACAGCTAAGAGGGAATTTACGGAAACCACTAAAAAACGCATCGAAGCACAAAAATTAGGAACTCGTGACTTCTGGAAAATCTACAACAGTGTAGTAAATAATGGGCAATCAACGATTCCCCCACTAACCAACAATCACGAGGTTCTTTGCTCAGCAACCGAGAAGGCTAACATGCTTGCCAGTCGGTTTGCCTCCAACTCTACACTGGACCCTCTAAACCACCCCCTACCTGACTTTCCTATGCGGACAGACGCCACGCTAGACGATCTGGAAATCACCCCTGCTCAGGTGCATGCTATCATAAAAAACCTTGACACTTCCAAAGCATGTGGACCCGACCTCATCCCAGCTGTGCTATTAAAAAAGTGCTCAGCCGAAGTAGCTCCAGTTCTCTCCAAACTCTACAACAAATGCCTCAATGAATCTTGCTTTCCGAGCTGTTGGAAAACTGCTTCTGTTGTACCAGTATTCAAGAATTCTGGCGAAAGAACTGACCCATTAAATTATCGCCCTATTAGCCTCCTCCCACTTTTTGCCAAAATATTTGAGACCTTAATTAACCATGCTCTAGTCCAGCACCTTACAGATGCTAAACTTCTGACCGACCATCAATATGGATTTAGACAAGCCCGTTCCACGGCAGACATCCTCACTGTAATCTCTGAACGCATATACCATTCACTGGACAAAGCGGGAGAGGGCAGAGCGGTAGCTCTAGATATATCTAAGGCTTTTGACAGGGTATGGCATGAGGGTCTCCTCAGGAAGATTAGATCTTACGGTATCACTGGTAGAATACTTAACATAATTAAATCCTTCTTAGATAAGAGAAAAATCCAGGTTGTCCTCGACGGTCGTACGTCTAAACAATATAATATAAATGCGGGAGTGCCCCAGGGATCTATCCTTGGTCCTCTGCTGTTCCTGATATTCATAAATGACCTCCCCGACAAAACTGCCTCTGAGATGGGTATATATGCTGATGACACCACACTCTATAGCAGGCACGACAGGAAAACAAATGAACATATATCTAAAGTAATGGCAGAAACACTAGAGGATGACCTCAAATCAGTAGTGGAATGGGGACAAAAATGGATGGTAACGTTCAATGCCACCAAGACAAAACTGGTTTCATTCAATAATTACAAGAAACCTTCTCTACCACCTATAGCAATGGCCAACAACTCTTTAGCTGAGAGTACGTCTTTCAAGCTCCTTGGCCTAACGTTCACAGGAAACATGAGCTGGAACAATTACATCGAGGGCATTGCCAGGGCCGCTGCGAGGAAGGTGGGCTCTCTCTACCGTGCTAGAAAACTTCTAACACCCGAAAGTATCATGTACCTCTATAAGGCCACTATTCGCCCATGTATGGAGTATTGCTGTCACATTTGGGCCGGTGCATCGGCTACTAGTCTCTCGCTCCTTGACAGGGTTCAAAAGAGAGTCGCAAATCTGATAGGCCCCAAACTGGCATCAAAACTTCAGCCTCTGTCCCATCGTCGAAACGTTGCATCCCTCTGCCTGTTCTACAAGTATTATAATGGTGAATGCTCTGAAGAACTGCAAGCACTTGTGCCCCCCACGACGTGAACACCCTCGACAGACCCGACAAGCTACACAATCCCACCCCCACACTGTAGAGATCCCTAGATGTAAAAGATCCTTCTACTCCAGTAGTTTCTTCCCCAGAACTGCTAGACTTTGGAATTCCATTCCAGGTCACTGCTTCCCCAACTGTACTGACATGCATAAGTTCAAGTGCAACGTGAACCAACATCTCGCTGCCCTAATCCCTACATAGTACCCCAGTAGATGTTTCCCTTGATAGTAGCCCCCTACATTAAAGTGGCAATGTGCCTTGTTTGGGGTGAATATGTAATAAAAAAAAAAAAAAAAAAAAAAAAAAAAAAATACTGTGGGCCTCTGATTTCTGCCCATCAACCACTACTCTTATGAGCCTATCAGAGAGAAATGATTTAATGACTGAGAAAACATTTTCAGTTATACTGTCGCTGGAAATCTTGTGAAGTAGGCCCTTATACCATACCTTATCGAAGGCCTTTGATATGTCAAGAGCAATTGCCCTAGAAATGAAGCATTTG
The DNA here is from genome assembly GCF_053919585.1 of Euprymna scolopes. Lineage (NCBI taxonomy): Eukaryota > Metazoa > Mollusca > Cephalopoda > Sepiida > Sepiolidae > Euprymna > Euprymna scolopes. The sequence continues at coordinate 1,031,811 of NC_136498.1, read as the reverse complement.
TCGAGAGATTCGCTAATCCTATGAGATATAACCGTTAGCACGTCTACTGTAGATCTAGCAGAACGGAAACCATATTGCGTGTCACTAAGAAGGTTATTTCGGCTGAGGTGGTTGACTACTTCTCTATTTAATATGGATTCCAGCAACTTACTCATGGCATATATTGGTCTGTATTGAGAGGGAGATGACTTATCACCTGAATTCTTAAATAAAGGGCATACTGATGAATTTTTCCAGGGTGTTGGAAACCACTTCTCCTTAATGCAATGCTTAAACAGTTTTGTAAGTATGGGGGCAAGTTCTGGTTGTAGCTTTTTTTAATACTATAATTGGAATACCGTCAGGACCAGTTGCTTTACTGGAATCAAGGTTCTTGATTAGCTTGGCGACCTCACGCACAGATATTTGTATGTTACCTAGCGTATTGTGTGTTATAGGAGGAAATACGGGGAGTTGATGGCCTTCGTCGCATAGGGTAAATCTTAATGCGATTTGTAGAAGTAGTTGTAATATTCGGAATTTCATCAACGAATTAAGGGATGTGTGTTCTTAAACGTTATTGGCATTTTATAACGTGGTTCCTTATTGGCTGACCTTATTTCCTATGTTGACGTTTGTACGGCTGCAAATACGTTGGATGGCTTGAAAGAGATTTGTGCGTCTGCAGGCAAATACGGGTTTTGTCGAGCATCGTGTGGAGCGTAGAAATAATCAGATTATACGATAATGTACCGAGAAACGTCACGAGTAAACAGGTAGGATTAATGGTAATGATGATGATGATGATGATGATGATGATGATGATGATGATGATGATGATGATGATGAGGAGGAGGAGGAGGAGGAGGAGGAGGAGGAGGAAAAGAAGAAACAAATAGGAGATTCATAATATAATCTATATTATATTTCTTTTACTCTGTTTGTTCGTCTGCCCGCTCCACTTTTCTTGGAAACTACTGGACTAAATTGGCTAAAATTTGCTATATGCCTTTATTGTTGTAAGGTGCAGCAAACTACGGATTATGGTATCTGTTCGATGCCCAGTTAGGGATTAACAGGGAGTAATACGATTAGTATTTAATGCAAAAATTAATACGGATTAATACGGATTAGTATTTAATGCAAAATTAAACCATATTCGAACATCAATTTCAAATAAAGCACTCATTCTAAATAAACGGTATATGAATTTTGTTCGTTTTTAAAAGACATAAAAGTCTATGACGCACACGATAATACCTTAAGACATTGTCACATTATATCCACATCTTCTTTTACATAGAATCAATCTTTGAATATGCAACGATTCTAATAATTTTATCGGATGTCGCTGTCGTTGCAAATGTGGCTCATAAACAACGATATACATTCTTAAACTTGGAGCAACAATTAGAGTGTAGCAGTTGTCTTTTCTAAAAAAAAAGAAAAAGAAAAAAGAGAACTTATAAACTCGTTGCGAACATTTCATTAATTTTATCTGGAGCAGTTAGAGAATTATGTTTCGGTTTTAACAAAGATAGTACAATGGTATTATAGGGTCTGCGTTCGCGCCAGACGCACATAGAATTGAAATATATCATATATTTATTTTGAGTCCCGGCAGTAATCTATGATATAAATCTCAATTGTCGTGTGTATGTATGTATGTATGTATGTATGTATATATGTATGTATGTATGTGTGTGTGTCTCGCTAAAACTTTCGACACAACACTGAAAAAATTGGGATCGTTTGAATGTCAGTCTCTTGGACAACAAATATCCAAAAATTGGCCCAAAACTTCATTCTTTCGCCATCAACTGGGCGAGACGACTAAACGGTTTCCTGTTTTTTTTTCTTCACTTCCTCTTCATTTTCCTCTTAGCGTTATAGGTTCGAGTCTGCCTGCCTGCTTACTACTTTTTTGCGCTCGCACGGGTACTTGCTGGTATTTTCATTTTTCTTAGGGTTTTTTAAAAAAATTTACTTAAGACTCCGTTGATCAATTATTTATTTAGTTGGTTTGCGCTCGCACAGGAACTCGCTGCTATTTTCATTTTTTAGAGGATTTTGAAATATTTGGTGGGGGTGGGGCTCCGTTGACTAATAGCCTTACTATAAAACCTCTCGACACCCGGGAAACGCCGGGTAACCCCGCTTGTATAAAAAAATGAAAGATACAATTTGGGAATTTATAAGGGTCCAGCTTGTATATAAATATAATACCCTAAAGTATTTCGTATTCGTACGTTCTATGATATTATTGATTTACGTTGTGTCGCTAAGGTAAAATAATATCGTTTTACCGATGTTGAAATGAATTGTTCCAAAATCGAATTTGTCATTTTATCGACTAAAGCAATTGCAATTTAAATACATTTCAAAAAGTGATATTCGTCTTATTGATTTCAAGAATATTTAGCTGGCATTATTTTTGACATTAAGAAGACAATAACTATATTGTTTCCAAAAATTAATATACTAGTATATAATACAGCAGTAGATGTATGTATGCGTGCGAATCTGTAAATATTTAACCGATAAACCCCTATACTACTGGTAGCATAACACTGAAATAAACAGGAAATAGTAAGTATGCACTGAGGTTGATTTATAACGAGTAAAATATTTGGATAAATGAATAATGCGTGCGGCAATTTGAAATGCAAAATCTTCATTTCAAGTTGACAACATGTCTATTACTATTGCGCATACGCAAATTCACTCATAGCTTGAAGTGGTTTAATTTTAACGTTCTCCTATCAATCTCTTTATAGCTCAAACGGTAGGGAACGCGGCTGAAGCGCTCAATGTTTTAGTTTTGATTCTAGCTTGTGGCACCCAAGTAACTATTTAAAACTTTTAAAAAACTTTGGAAATCAATACTATAGATACCTGACGTTGCCCGAGATTGAATGATGATCAATGAATGCTACACACGCCTTTATTTTTATTGTCATCGAAATCGGGAAAATCGCCCATTTTTAAATAAAATCGATTGATTACCTACTCTAGTTGAGGACCCGTCGTGGTTCACCGGGAGAAATGCTCACATGCCTCTTTGCAATGACAATACATTGCAGTCTACATTACAGTCTACAGTCGATAATATTGATGTTATAAAATTATTTTTATGTATAATGGCATATATTAAGGTTTAAAATGCAAAAGTCAAGTACCACAGTGTGCTCTAAACAGAAAAATTCATTTCGAACGCGCCTCTGTCATATCAAAGAACCTACTGCTGATTTTATATGTAAGGTCTGTCGGTTTGTGTTGTAATAAAACTTCTCAAATGCACATGTAATGTTAGGCTGTCAATTTTGGTCAAAATCGCCTGTTCCTACTTTCATCGGATTATTTCGATTATCGATTATCGATACTTATCAAGACATGCCGCTATAAACCCTATCTAAGAACACTTCCAGACGCATAAAGTACTTTCGTGTAAAATGTCATAAAATTCGGCCAAGCCGTTTTGCATTGCATAGGGAAACAACTCTCTCTCACATACACACACAGAGTTCCTTTTATACCATAGTATATATATATATATATATATATATATATATATATATATATATATGTTCATGTGTATATATGTGTGTATATACATGTTATCTATTGCTCTTAAGAAGCCACTTGAGTTTTTTTATGTGATCAATTTTTATCTGACCTTTATTGCATTCACCAGGCAGATTAGTTGTTCACGCGTTGACCTTTTTAGTAGCCGTTTCCATGCGATTCCAGAAATTCTCAATCTATTTATAATTTATTGTGATTTAAAAATGCTACCGGCCAGAACTGTAGTATATAAAACATGAAGTCTACTCTCTGCTCTGTCTGTGGCAAGTATGTGAACCGATTGAAATTAGGGATTGTTCCAAAAATTACAAATGGTTCTTCACAAAAACTTGCTCACTATAACCAAATTATAGATGTAGATTTGAGACAACCTCATACGACAAAAATAAATGGAAGAATTGCTCATATATATATATATATATATATATATATATATATATATATATATATATATATATATATATATATATATATATGCACCGCCAGTCTTCGTTAAGATATGCATCTAGGAGAGAGAACAATCTGATGTAAAACCTGAGGTCTACTGTATGCTTTGTCTTGCGGCAGCCATTGCACCGACAAAGATTTGCAGTTGTACCAAAAAGTGTGATTGGTTCTGCACAAAGCCTTCATAACAATAAACAAATCATCTGTGTGATACGTCGAAATCGACCGGAGAGCCCATCATATATATATATATATATATATATATATATATATATATATATATATACTATATATATATATATATATATATATATATATATATATATATACTATATTGTTTTTCAGACAATGTCCCCACAAAAGGGAATTCCTCCTTGCCAAATGGCCTAACAACAGCATAATTTAACCGATTCACACCTTAATTAACACAAGACGCCTAATTAACACACAGACACCTAAATACCACATTCACCTCTCATTCTAAACTCCAAACCAACCCTCTTCTAAATCACATCTCAACCTTCCTCGCTACCTAACCTCCTTACCTTAACCATATTATCCCCCCCGATAATAAGGATAACCCCTTATGGAGCTACGCCCCCCCCCCTTCCCACCAGCGCTCGCAACCTTTCCATTTCTTTTACCAGACTACGTAATTTTATACGCTTTCTTAACCTTATTTTTAGTACCTTATACCTTAAAATTGATCCATTCTTCCCCCCCTTTCCCCTCCTAGTTTATTTATATGTACAGTTTTGTTAATAATACTGTTATAACTAGTGTTATTGTATTGCTATTAATAATAATAATAATAATAATAATAATAATAATATTAAATTTAGTTTAGTTACTTGATTTGATTTATATATATGTATACATGTGTGTATGTGAGTGTGTGTGTTTATATGTGTATGTGCGTGTATGTGTATGTATATGTATATATGTGTATTTATATATATGTATATATATTTATATATTTATATATGTATATGTATTGATAGTCCTTGAGTCATCTACTATTCAATAAGTTATTAAAAATTGCTTAAATTTAATTTTAATTATCTTAAACTTCTCCCTTCACATTTATTCTTTTAGATTTAAAAATTAATAAATTTAATAATTCTTTTAAAGTTTTATTATTTAATTATGTATTTATTTATGTTTTTACTTAAATTTCCTTAAATTTTAAATTTTATCTTTACCTTTATTTAATTTTAATTTTAAATTAAATTTTATTCTTGATTAAATTTAAATTAGTAAATTCATGCTTTTTTATTATTTGGTGCCGTTAATTGTCGTACCTTTCCTTCAGAGAATTTCCATAACCCCCCCCCCCCCCCCCGCCGCCAAACATACATACATACGCACGCGTTGCCGAACACATACACATATATATACACACTCGCCCACACGCACACACGCACACACTCCCCCTTTTTTCTCTCTCTCTTTTTCTCTCTCACACATATACACCCCCCACACGCACACTTTCTTCCTTCCATAATCTGTTGGCGTTGGTTTTATAGTTATATTTTTTTAAATTTTAAATTCTGATACTCTGAGTCTTAAACGCTCTTTTAAGGTTTTTGCCTTGTTTGCTCACACTGCATTGTTTCAGTTTTTCATTGTCGCTGATGAATTTACACTGACTCTTTCCAACCTTTTATGGTTGATTTGGCGTAATGAAACCAATGGTACGACTTTGAAATATGTGTATATAGTGTCAGAATAAATATTGTATCTTCAGCTCTCACATCCACGATCGAGAAAAATGCTTTAACAATAGTTAAAAAGATATTTTGTTTTGAAAAAGGAGACACGAATTAAATGGATTGCCCATTTTCTGTTCTTATTAAAAGCTTTATTTTTTATTTGGTTTTATTGATCTTTTACATCTTGCTAGAATTACATTTACAATATATTTTTTGGTTTACTATGTTGGATTATCTTTTAAACTTTTTTTCTGCTTGTTCACTTTGCATTGTTTCAGTTTTCAATGTCGCTGATGAATTGACGCTGACTCTTTCCAACCTTTTATGGTTGATTCAGCGTAATGAAACCAATGGTGCGACCTTGAAATATGTATATATAGTGTCGTAATAAATATTGTATCTTCAGCTCTCACATCCACGATCGACAACTTTATTGGATGTTTTTCATCACCTCCTGATACGCTATATATATATATATATATATATATATATATATATATGTGTGTGTGTGTGTGTGTGTGTGTGTGTGTGTGTGTGTGTGCATAAATGAAACAACGATTCACAATTTAGTTTACACACACATATATATATATATATATATATATATATATATATGTATATATATATATATATATATATATATATATATATATATATATAACTTCTACTGATAATTAATAAGCAGTGTTATATTGGAGTACAAATTCCAAATTTAACGGTTTAAAATACTAAAAACAAGTGCGTTTTCTTTAAAAATATATGTTTCGATTCGTAGCAGAATCTTCATTAAGGTAATGCAAGATTCTAGTTTTTACGTGACATGTTGTAGGTTATAATGCTAAGGACGCCTTCATATATTGTTGAAGCAAGATTTTAAGGTTTAATATACAGTCTTATACAGTGTGAACATTAGCCATGCACATTTGTCAATAATAGAAAATCCACTGTTAAATAATAATCGTGGATATTAAAATACAAATTCAGAATTAAATGGTTGAAAAGACCAACAATAAGTGCATCTTTAATATATTTATTAAAAAACAATTTCCCATTCGTAGTAGAACCTTCGTTATGGTAATCCAATATTTTTATGTACCTGGATTATCCTGATGAAGGTTCTGCTATGAATCGATTTTTTTAAATAAATATATTTATTTATTTAAAAATGAAAAAGTACTGATTTTTTTGTCTTTTAAACTGTTAAATTTTGAAGTTGTTTAAATGAAAAACTGAAATGCCGTAGAATTGTAGATTGTATAATACTGTAAACTTAAAGTCCGAATAAATATTAGTATCAATATTTATAAGACAACCGCAAACAGATAAAGAAAGGTTAATATGTTAGTTAGAACAATAGTATGAATGGAAATTCTGAGTTTAATTATGATGAATTACGACAAAGGTTATTGTTTGACAAAGAAGTACAAATAATTGTTCATTTTTTTTTCTTTAATCTATGGATTTTTAATGAATAGACGATCTCATCGGTGAAAATCTTATTAGCAAAATAAATATGGGTAATTATGAATTCTGATTATTAGCACAAAAATTGAAAATTAAATTTGAAATGAGATTGTAAAAAGGATACTCCAAGTTAAAATTATAAGGATGCGGGAATAGTTGTAACATTCAATAATAATACTAGTATAAATATATTTTGCTTATAACATTTCCTCCTATGAGCTGAGTCATTCATTGAAAATCTATGGATTAAGGAAAATATTTAATAATTATTCGTACTCTTTCGTCAAGCAATAAATTTTATTTCAGAATTTGTCTATGTGAGTTTCTTTTCTTATAGGTTCCGAAACGGCTATGCCTATCTTTTGCAAATTTCACACAAAGGTAATTCATATTACTGGCAGCGTTCTTAGATATGTTTTGTACAGAAATTCATCCGATAAATAGTGAAAATCGAAAAAAAATCTAGTCTTAAAAATAGTCTTTTCTCTCCTATAGATAAAAAAAAAAATTTTTTACAGAGGAATATTATACGTTACACCAATGTAACCTTGGCCGGTGTAACGTAAAATATTCCGTTGTAGAAGTTATTTTTTATCAATAAGAGAAGAAAGATTATTTTTAAGATCGTCAAGCACAAATATCAGCTGACATGTTATTGTAAACGAACATAGTTTAAATTTGTTGAAAGTCATTATCATTATTTTTTTTCCGCTAATTAGTCCACCAGGCAAATTAATCCTCGCAATATATAATATTCAATAGAGGATTACTTGTATGATAATATATACGCAATTTGCATAAATTAAAATATTATGTTTAAGCTTATTGTATGGCCGGGCAACGCCGAGCGTCCACCTAGTATATATATATATATATATATATATATATGATTGTAATGACTTGTCAGACGAATGCCACTCCCTCAGATACTGAAAGTCCATGAACCCGAAAATTACTTTTTTAGTCCTGTCGGCGAATTCACACACTCAAGCAGATATGTGACTGAAGACGGTCATTGGTAGACATATATATATATATATATATATATATATATATATATATATATATATATATATATATATATATGCATACATACATGTATATATACATGCATACATACATATATACACATACATAAACATGCACATATATACATATATACATACATACATACATACACACATATACAATACATAATGCACATAACTACACATATATATACACACATGCATGCACACATATATACATACATATACATACACATATATATATACATACATGATGATGTGATGATGATTGCAACGCCTTGTCAGACGAGTGCCACTCCCTCAGACACTGAAAGTTCATGAGCCCGAAAAATGACATATAGTCCTGCCAGCGAATTCACATGCTCAAGCAGACATGACACTAAAGACGGTCATTGTTATACATACGTATATATAAACTCACACACACATATACATGCGTACATACACAATACACAATACGCACACATACATATACATACACACACACATGCAAACATAAACAAGATGGTCATTGGTATACATACATATAAATGTATACATGCATACATACATACATACATGTCTATAAGCATACGCTCATATATACCCATGTACATACACAATGCATAATACAAAAACATACATATACATACCCACATTCATACATATACATCCACACATACAAATACATACACACATATACTTACACATACATATACGTACACATATGCACATATACATACATACACTTACCTACATATACATACACATCCATATATATGCATTAATACACATACACACATACATGCACACATACAAATACATATACATACACACCTGCATACATACACATACATGCATACACACACATACATGCATACAAACATTTATAAATGTATATATGTACACACACAAACATATATACACATAGACACATATACATACATATTACACATAGATATGCAGCAGGCAGCGCAACTCATAGCTTCTCTGTATCTCACTCCCTATCGCAAATTGTTACTTTTCCAACCCGCTTCCCTGATCAGGAAGAACAACACGCATCACTATTAGATCTGTTTTTGACCACAATTCCTGATGATTGTGTAACGAAATCCGACAGCCCACTTGGGAACGCTGATCATGCGGTAATAATGGTTGAAATCGCCCTAAACTCTAGACCCAAAACTGAAGAGCCAGTGCTCAAAACAACGAGATATTATAAAAGGCTGACTGGGAAGCTATCAGAGATCTTATCAGAGACGCCCCATGGGGAAATATTTTTTCTCTTCCTGCTGAACAGTGTGCAACTGAGACCACTGAATGGTTCAAAACTGCAATCGAAGCGCATGTTCCCATGCGGAAATTCTATAGCAAGCCCCACTCTCCCCAATGGTTTACTTCGACTTGCGCAACTGCCATTGCTCAAAGGCAGCATGCATTCCGAAGGTTTAACCGACATAAGTCCAGTTCAAACAGACAAAAGTACATAGAAGCTAGAAGTAACGTTAAGAAAGAAATAGCGACAGCTAAGAGGGAATTTACGGAAACCACTAAAAAACGCATCGAAGCACAAAAATTAGGAACTCGTGACTTCTGGAAAATCTACAACAGTGTAGTAAATAATGGGCAATCAACGATTCCCCCACTAACCAACAATCACGAGGTTCTTTGCTCAGCAACCGAGAAGGCTAACATGCTTGCCAGTCGGTTTGCCTCCAACTCTACACTGGACCCTTTAAACCACCCCCTACCTGACTTTCCTATGCGGACAGACGCCAAGCTAGACGATCTGGAAATCACCCCTGCTCAGGTGCATGCTATCATAAAAAACCTTGACACTTCCAAAGCATGTGGACCCGACCTCATCCCAGCTGTGCTATTAAAAAAGTGCTCAGCCGAAGTAGCTCCAGTTCTCTCCAAACTCTACAACAAATGCCTTAATGAATCTTGCTTTCCGAGCTGCTGGAAAACTGCTTCTGTGGTACCAGTATTCAAGAATTCTGGCGAAAGAACTGACCCATTAAATTATCGCCCTATTAGCCTCCTCCCACTTTTTGCCAAAATATTTGAGACCTTAATTAACCATGCTCTAGTCCAGCACCTTACAGATGCTAAACTTCTGACCGACCATCAATATGGATTTAGACAAGCCCGTTCCACGGCAGACATCCTCACTGTAATCTCTGAACGCATATACCATTCACTGGACAAAGCGGGAGAGGGCAGAGCGGTAGCTCTAGATATATCTAAGGCTTTTGACAGGGTATGGCATGAGGGTCTCCTCAGGAAGATTAGATCTTACGGTATCACTGGTAGAATACTTAACATAATTAAATCCTTCTTAGATAAGAGAAAAATCCAGGTTGTCCTCGACGGTCGTACGTCTAAACAATATAATATAAATGCCGGAGTGCCCCAGGGATCTATCCTTGGTCCTCTGCTGTTCCTGATATTCATAAATGACCTCCCCGATAAAATTGCCTCTGAGATGGGTATATATGCTGATGACACCACACTCTATAGCAGGCACGACAGGAAAACAAATGAACATATATCTAAAGTAATGGCAGAAACACTGGAGGATGACCTCCAATCAGTAGTGGAATGGGGACAAAAATGGATGGTAACGTTCAATGCCACCAAGACAAAACTGGTTTCATTCAATAATTACAGGAAACCTTCTCTACCACCTATAGCAATGGCCAACAACTCTTTAGCTGAGAGTACGTCTTTCAAGCTCCTTGGCCTAACGTTCACAGGAAACATGAGCTGGAACAATTACATCGAGGGCATTGCCAGGGCCGCTGCGAGGAAGGTGGGCTCTCTCTACCGTGCTAGAAAACTTCTAACACCCAAAAGTATCCTGTACCTCTATAAGGCCACTATTCGCCCATGTATGGAGTATTGCTGTCATATTTGGGCCGGTGCATCGGCTACTAGTCTCTCTCTCCTTGACAGGGTTCAAAAGAGAGTCGCAAATCTGATAGGCCCTAAACTGGCATCAAAACTTCAGCCTCTGTCCCATCGTCGAAACATTGCATCCCTCTGCCTGTTCTACAAGTATTATAATGGTGAATGCTCTGAAGAACTGCAAGCACTTGTGCCCCCACGAGGTGAACACCCTCGACAGACCCGACAAGCTGCAAAATCCCACCCCCACACTGTAGTGATCCCTAGATGTAAAAGATCGTTCTACTCCAGTAGTTTCTTCCCCAGAACTGCTAGACTTTGGAATTCCATTCCAGGTCACTGCTTCCCCAACTGTACTGACATGCATAAGTTCAAGTGCAACGTGAACCAACATCTCGCTGCCCTAATCCCTACATAGTGCCCCAGTAGATGTTTCCCCTGATAGTAGCCCCCTACACCAAAGTGGCAATGTGCCTTGTTTGGGGTGAAAATATAATTAAAAAAAAAAAAAAAAAGATATAAATACATATAAACTCACATGTACATATATAAATATACACACACATACATATATAAATATACATACACATACATAGATACAAATAATGATGGCAGAATAATTGTTACATGCATCCAGCATTACAGGCGTACACACGTCACAGCTTTTTTTTTATCGCAACAGGACTTTTTTCTTTTTTCTTTTTTTTATAATAGACAAATACCTGAGGGAGTATCTATACAAACATGAGGTTACAGAGTTTTAGCTTTGTACTACAGCTAAATCTCTCTCTCGGTTCAAAATGTTGACATCCAGCAACAAGCAAGAGCAAGCTAGCCAGCAACAAGTCAAACTGCAGACCAGCTTAATGCGGGTACTGGTCTCCCGCTTTTTTTTTTTTTAATAAAAAGTTTTGTTGAGACAGACACTTTTGGAATAGTAACTGACGATGATATAAACAAATTCACACATTTTTTCACAAATAAACTCAGCGACGGATAGTCAAAATGTAAACACAGTCCAACCGACATAAATTAAATATGCTTACTTTTTTTTAAATTTATATGCATACATATACAAATACAAACACACATATACATACATATACACATGAAAATACGTACACATACATGCATACACATATATATATACATATACATACATTTACCTCCATATACATACACATACATATATATATGCATTCATACACATGCATATAGATATATATGCATATATTCACATATATATATATATATATACATACACACACAAACATATATATGCATATATACATATAAACACACATAAATATATAGAGAGAAATAAAAAGGAACAAAACGTATTATGTGTTCATCAACGTTTCGTCTTTATTTCGAGACTTCCTCTGAAATAAAGACGAAACGTTGATGAACACATAATACGGTTTGTTCGTTTTTATTTCTCTATTTTGTCGGAATACTATTTCCATTATTTTCATCATAAATATATGTACACACATGCATATATACATACATATACACATAGATATACGTACATATACATACGCATGTACATGCATAAACATACATACATACACATGTACATACATACATGCATACATAGATACATATGATGCTGGCAGATCAATCATTACATGCTTCAGCATTTCAGACCTACACATCTCACATCGTTTCCATCACCACAAGACGATTTTATAAACAAATGCCTGAGGGAGTATCTACACAAAGGTGTTGTTACAGAGTTTTAGCTTTATACGACAGTTAAATCTCTCTCACGATTCAAAATGTTGAGATCCAGCAACAAGCAAGAACAAGATAGACAGCAACAAGTCAAACTGCAGACCAGCTTACTGCGGGTATTGGTATCTCGCGTTACGATTTTTAAATCAGAGATTTGCTTCTCCTGGAGGGCTTGCCTTCACCACGGCTTACGGGAGCCCTCTCCACCCACATACACATGGAAATAAACACATGCATGCACACATACATGTATACATACAGATGCACGCAAACATACATAGTCATGTACACACATGCAAACATACACACATAGAGGGACACATATACGCATGTAAATACATTTGCATATACACACGTACACATACACATACATGTAAAATACACATGAAGGAGCGTTCCAAAAGTCATAAATCCTCAACGATCAGGACGACAATGATGGTGATGGGTACGATTAAATGAGTTTGACATGACAAAAAAAAGAAAAACAATCTAATACACACAATTTGTAGAAGATGCAGTAACTCGTTGAAGTGTTTGTGCAACTTTACAAATGGATGGAGGTAGGAACCAGACGAAAACAAAATCCAACAGATCAGTACTAAAACGCCTGGAAATTTTGTTTAAATAAAGGTTTTGTTTATAAGACTCACACTTCTGCTGTAGATGATGATGATGATAGTGATGAAAAAAAACGAAATGATAGAAATATGAACAAACACAAACAATCGAAACAGTATTTTTTTACGAATCATGTAAAATTTATTTAAATAAAATATATAAATATAATTTTTTTTTAAATCCTGGACGGTGTAACATATTTGATATTTTCGGAAATGGAATTTTCCCATTCTCAAAAAGAATGCAAACATGGAGCTGTCAAACGGATGAAAAGTAATGATAGCTGCCTCATAACATGCATGTGGAAAATATATGTATTTGTATGTATTTTATATTAATATAAATTATATGGAAGAATTCCCGTTGACATATCGGTTCCCATTAGATCACCGAAGTTAAGCAATTTTTAGCTGATCAGTACTAAGATGGGTGACCATTTTAGAATTCCAGGTGCTATGTGTGCCCTCCGCTCATCTTGGTGTGTTTTCGGTCGTCTAGCACTTCTCCTTGCCACTGTACTCAAGCAGTACCGATTCAGTAGACGTGTGGTTGGTAATTGCGCAACACTTGCCTCACAATTATTTATATATATATTTTCACAAAATGCTTCTCCTTCTACTTTATTGCGATGTTCCCTAAATATCAGATTGGCGTTTTGATTTTCTGGTTCATTTCTGTTATATTCTCTATCTTCCGAAATTTTGGCACCAAACGCTGATATGTCCTTTTACGCATTGTTCCCACAAAAATCTTTTCTGCACTGCCGTTTCGTCAAAAGAACTGATTTTAAGAGCAAACTTTGCCTCGATGATTTTTATCTGCTGCTGCGTAGCATAGCGTCTAGTTGGGTTTATATTTACGTCAAAAAATTTTCCCAATCCTACTTTTTACACCACCTAAAAAATGGGGGAAACATTGTAAAACATAAATTTGGGATGAAAATCAGAATGGGGCGTTTTTTGGGGAACTACATGTATTTAAATTATAAAAACAAACTGTCCGTCCATAGCTATCCTAGGGTACACATAGAGACTCCTGACCAGTTCTATTATCTTCCCCGCAGTATTTTACATGTGAATAAGCTTTTAGTTTTCATGCATAATCTTTCTATAGGTTTTACACGCAGCCATTAACCATTATATTGAAAGATTATCAAACTGCAGTTCTCACACCAGTAGATCAATGCTAATCAAGAATATATCAACTTTGTGAGTCTTTGTTTTGTAGTTTTTTTTTACTTTTAGCTAAGCATACAACCATATAAACATACACAGACAGCTCAGAGGATTAGTAGACTTAATTTCTCACACCAGTAGATCTGATAACTACCGGTGACTTTGCTTGGAGTTTGAGTAAGAGCAAGTTTCAATGTACATTCTAGTACTTTCTGTTACATTCCGTTATTGTGGAAACTCATTCGTTGTTCTCGCATCAACCGTTACTAGGCGAAGTAGCTTGTTATTTTTCGTGGAATCTGAACGAAAATAACTACATAATGACTATTACTTGTGTTGTTATATAGAAGACTTATTTCTATTTTTTAACTGCCTGTTAATTAACACGAACATAAGAGTTGGTAAGAAACCTCGAATCTTAATGCAATATCATTTAGCTCTACCGATTGACAGAAATACAAGAGAAATAGAAGAGATAGTATTAAATCAACACAAGTACGAATCAGTATCTGTAAAACACGTTTAGATTACAATCGTAATATTAGACACTATTGCGATTCCTTCATTTCTCTCTCTCTCTCTCTCTTTCCTCCTCTTTCTTTCTCCCTTTATCTCTCTCTCTCTCTCTCTCTCTCTCTCTATATATATATATATATATATATATATATATATATAATTTAAAGGAGATTAGAATAATAGTCTAAAGAGCTAAGTGTATTTTAATGTAATAGTGAAATTACTAGTTTAATTAAAATACAGGAAATGCTCGTTGTAATTTAGATATATAATAAGCTCGATAGTTAAATGTCCTAGAGCTAATTCAATATTAAGTAATGTGATTTATAATTTAAAAGTTTTAAAAATTTTTAAATTTAAAAATCAAAATTTAATTAAATTAAAAATCAGTTTCATAAGAAGGAACAACAACAAAGTCAATTATCTGTACGATCGTTTCGGAAATCCGTGCTTTTTATTTGTGGTATACATGAAGTCACGTAGAATAATTATACATAGTTTTTTTGGTAAGCACGGTCTCCTCATCAGCAATTTTAGGAGGATTTCTATTGAATTGAAAAGACACCAAAAATAAACCTAGCATTAAAAGTAAGGCAGATGAATCTGAAAAATTGAAGTAAAAGGTTTGGATATAAAATTTATAAGAAATCCTCCTAAAATTGCTGATGAGGAGACCGTGCTTACCAAAAAAACTATGTATAATTATTCTACGTGACTTCATGTATACCACAAATAAAAAGCACGGATTTCCGAAACGATCGTACAGATAATTGACTTTGTTGTTGTTCCTTCTAATGAAACTGATTTTTAATTTAATTAAATTTTGATTTTTAAATTTTAAAAATTTTAAAACTTTTAAATTATAAATCACATTACTTAATATATATATATATATATATATATATATATATATATATATATATATATATATATATCTTTCTCTCATTCTTTCTTTCTGTTTCTCAAAAAAAATTTTGTTTCTCTTTTTCTCCCTTTCCATCCCTATTCTACTTACTTTTTCCCTCTCTTTCTCTCTCTATTTCTCTCCTCTTTCTTTTCACTCTCATTTTCTCTCTCTTTATCTTTTATACTGTCTCTCTCTTTATTTCTTCTTTTCCTCTAACTTTCTCTCTCTCGCACTCTCTACCTCCCCCCTCTCTCTCTCCCCCCCTCTCTCTCTCTCTCTCCCTCTCTCTGTTTACGATGATCGTGGTCCAGTCAGGTAATTAACAAGTCTTCCTCTCTCTTTTACAAAACATCCTTTATTTCTATCTCTTTTTGTCCATTTTTTTCTTTTAATTCCTCTTACTTCTCCCTCTCGTTTTCTCCTTTTCTCACTCTTTTTTCTTTCCCTGTTTTTTCCTCCAATTCTCTTTCTCTTTCCCTCTGTTTATGATGTCGTAGTCCGGTCAGGTAATTAACAACCAAATTACAGTGTTTATCATTTATTTGCAAATTAATATAAGCCATACGAGACTAATTGAAGGGGAGATAAGTATACGTTGCTTTAACTTTACCCACAACTTGATTTTCCATTGTAATAAGCACCTTCGATATGTTAATGTAGTCTTTCCCTCTCCGCTTATTTTTATTATCGTGAATATAATGATTACAGATTAAACTTGGTTTGCTACCTAACAAAACCGCCGGTGCGTGAATGTTATTCAGACGTGGCAAAACATTGCATTAACGTAACTTGTAACCAATACTTAAAAAAACTCATTTTTCTTACGCTGTGTACATGAAAAATAAGATTTTGTATCGGGGTTAGAACTGTTCACATCTCCGATTAAACAACTCTTGTCGAGCGGCGATATGCTGATGTGATCATCAAATGAGGAAGATGTTTAATAATGGTGTGAAAAGACACGGCAATAAGCGGCTACGATTGGCGTGTGCCCACTATAGAGATGTATTGGCATTCACATCTGGAACCGGTCCGGCACAGAAAATAAGACGAAAATAAGATTAATGGAAATTTGAGAGCTGTCAGGGTTCGAGTGTCAGCATAAAAAGATATTATTTTTTTCGTGGGGAAAAATGATATCTCGTGCACGAGAATTCGGCGTGAGGAAGAGAAAGAGAAAGAAGGAGAAAGAGAAGTACGAATGCTGCTGGGGAAGAAGCGAGACGTGAGAAAAGTGCAACGCTGGCAGACTTTTGTTCTGCTTGCAATTATTTTTTATGCAAATCGCCGCCAAACAAGACATGAAGCCACCTGATGTAAGAAACTTGAAAGTACGAAATATGATTAAAGCAAACACTATTGATATTAGTTTTTAAAAAGACTAAAGTAGACTGGAAGCAGTTAGACTTCAACAAGCCTGCGATATTTTTTTTTGAAAAGCTACTAAAAAGAAAGATTATTGCAATGAGGTATCTGACGATCAAATTGAATACCAGCGACGAGATGGAACAAAACAATTAGTGAATAAATTCTGAAGAATACTTACCATAATAGTACTTATAGAAGAGACAGAAACTAACATCACATGTGCGAGAGAGGGAGTGCAGAGAAGGAGAAAAAGGATTAGACAAATTAATTAGAGTTCCACTACTGAACACTATCAAGAAACATCAGATGGAACAGAGATTCACCAGCACAAATATAAAATATGTCTTCCGCACCATGTAAATTATTAATTATCAGTTTAAAAATTATGGATGCACTTTTAATACATTCCATACTATTTATTAAGTAAAAAGAATAAACTGATACTTCTTTGTTAAATATAACTGATGATACTTATGATCGTAGTTGATATGAGTATAAACTTTTTAAAAATTTATAAACGTCTTGAATTTTTAATTTGCTTAGAATAAACATAGAGTTAATACAAGGAATCCTATTAAGTTAAAATTAAAAAGGTTGTCGTTATGAGACAATTGAGGAGATGACAGAGGCTGTGACGAGGGCCAGTGACACGCTGACACAAAAGAACTTTTATGGAGCTTTCCAGGAGTTGTTGGAACGATACAACAAGTGTATTGCAGCCGGAAGAGATTATGTTGTTATGATGTTTAGCTGCGCCTTATAAAGGCCCTAACAAAATTTCAGATCCGCCCAGTAGTTCGGAGAAAAATTCGAGAGTAAATGTGGTATTATGGTGACTAATCCTTATAAATCATAAACTGTACATTAAACGGATACCATTATACTTAGTTCGCTGCACTTCATCATATGAAATGCCCATCAAAAATTTCAGCCAGATCGGGCCAGTAGTTTCCGAAAAAATGTAGAATGGGCAGACAGAGAAGCAGATAAAGAGAAATATATATTATATAAGTTTTTCGTTGTCGCTTGACATCGTAAATTTAAATAAGAGGTCATATGCACGCGATCTCTGAAAGGTGTGTCAAAGAACGCGGAAAAGATTAATTCGTATTATTTATGTTCGCAATAGATTGAGTACGGACTTGGTATTAACTGGTGATTAAGTGGTTTAAGATGCGTTGCAGGACGTGTTAATCTGGCTAACAAAGATTAAACTAGTCAGTTTGTACAAAACCTTTCTAGCGACATACTCGGTAAACGTACACAGAAGAAATTAAGTTGGTCAATTTGGACATGTTCAGGAAGTGGATGATTATTTTATGTTAAATTTATATAAGGAGGGACGATCCACTTTAAAATCTCTATCTATCTTTACGATTATAAAAAAACGAACTTGATACGTGTGTCTATGTATCTGCTTGTCTGTGTGTCTGGGACTTCATTCCGTATGGACTCAGAAACGGCTGAATCAACTTTTATGAAATTTCACACGAAGGTACTTTATATGCCTGGCAGTGTTCTTAGTTCTTTTTACTTAGGAGTCACCATTTATTAAAGCGCTAAGGCCATTCGAGGATAAGGCTTAATGAATGTAAGGTGGTAGTGCAGTAATCGTTAATGGTGTAAATTGGTAGAATTTGATTATTTATGGGGGCGGCTCAACAAGGACTTGCAGGACAGTAGAGCAGTGTTTCATATGCGGGCTGTTCTGGGAAAGAAGCTTTGTTAGTGGAATCTGCGTTTGGTTTTGGGCACAGATAGAGAGTGGGGGAAATTGTTTATCGTGGATGTAGTTAGTCGAGTGTTTTTTATGAAAGTGTGGCAAGGGGGAACCACAGATTTTAGTTTAGAAGAGCACTAGCGATAAAAATAACGATAAAGCAGAGCCAGACTTGTAATGTTTCTTCTGTGGGAAATAGGTTGAAGGGAAAAGAAAAGGCCATCACCTATGAGGTTTCGAAGTCAGTTTTGAACTCTATCAAGGCTAGAACGCCGAGCAACTCCTGCACAGATGTGGCAACAGTACTTTATTTTAGAGCATACCTGTCTGATACAGATAGAGGATTGCAACGGCAGTTAGATACCTACTGGAGTAGTAGAGTGATTCAACTATTTTCCAAGTAATCTTGGCAACAGATGTATGTGTTCCATTTCAGATCAGAGGTGAAGGTCAGTCCTAGAAGCTTGTCAAGATATGGAGCTTTCTTAAGACGAGAGCCATTATTTCAACTGCAGCGTGATTAGGATTAGAGTACTTATGATAAAAGGGGGGAAGCTTGATTTTTGATGCATTGCAATTAACCAGCCACCTTTTCCCCATTGCACCACGGTCTTTAAATCAGAAGAGAGAGAATGATAAACGTTTTGGTTATTGCTGGCCTTTTAAGTGTTGCCATAGATTGGTGCGTAGTCTGTATAAATGTCTACGAATGATCTAAGAATACTAATAAAGACTACTAATAAAGATCAGAAAGAGAGTTTAACCCAGAATTGAACCTTGAGGGACGCCAGCATTTATACTATGAGCTTCTGATTTCTACCCATTAACGACTATTCTTATAAGCCTATCAGAAAGAAGGAATTTAAAAATTGAGAGGATATATACAGATATTTCATAGCTGACGAGGTTGTGAAGTAGACATTTATGCCACACTCTATCAAATACCTTTAATATGTCAAGAGCTGTTGCACTAGACATTATGAGTAGACATTAGGATTTATGAATCTTCGACAGGGGCTTCGTTTACAGGACTATTGCACTAGAAACGAAGCCCCTGTTGAAGAGTCATAAATTTTGTGTGATATAAGAGTTAGTACACCAGCTGGAGATCTCGCAGGACGGAAACCATATTGCATATCACCGAGCAGGTTATTTTTGCTGAGGTGGTTAACCACTTCTCTGATTATCACAGATTCCAACAACTTAATCACCATGCACAGGAGACTGATTGGTCTGTACTGAGGGGTAGATGACTGATCTCCAGAACATTTAGTACGAGACAGACTGACGAAGTTTTCCAAGTGTTGGAAAGCATTTTTCCTTAAGTCAACATTAAACAGCTTTGTAAGTATGGTAGCTAGTTCCAGTTGAAGCTTTTTGAGCACTACGCATGGAATACTGTCGGGGGCAATTGCTTTACTAAAATCAAGGTAAGCTTGGTAGCATCACGTACAGATATTTGTATGTCGCATATTGTAATTTCAGTCATAGAAGGAAATACGCAATGGATAGAATTTGCTACAAAGTTCTTGGCAAATAGGTTTTGTTTTGTCAGATGTTGACGAAATTACTTAAGGTCCATTGATGATAGTAAGAAATAGACGACGCGCTTCTGTTCATGATCCTGTTTCTTATTCGCCAAAATTAATGGGAACCGGCCTTGATTATTGTTTGTTGTCAACCCTGGACAGTGAACCTGCTCTAATCCTTGTCAAAATACTGGAGGTTTTAAGATAAAATGCTGGGTAAAAATACCCTTAGATGTTGTGCGTGCCACTATAGATGATTTTCCCAACGGACTTTATAATTTAGTGACGGCTCAAAGGAAACAATTTGAAAAATACTTATGCCACATTTTTCCTCCCGTATGGGCTAATCATGCATTTGGGTTTTGTAATAAATTACTTTTTAGGAAAAATATGAGTTTTATTTTGTAATGGTATTTAGGCCCCACCCCACCCTCTCTCTCTCTCTCTCTCTCTCTCTCTCTATATATATATATATATATATATATATATATATATATATATATATATAATATTCTGCGTTTGATTCTCGTGAGAATTCGTCAGGCTTATGCGAAAATTTGTGGCTATTAAGCGTTTATTTATATACACATGCTGTTTAATTTTTTAGTTAGCCAATCAGTTTCCTAGTTGCCACTGCGCTCATCCTAATCAGCCAATGGGCGGGTACTTTCAGGACAAAGGCACAACTGACCTTCAGTTCACCCCTTCTCTTTGTGTGTTCTATGGGAAGGGTAGATATCCTTTTGCTGTAGAAAGCTTACCTACTTTCAGCCTAGGTTTTAGACTATATTTCGGATATTAGGTTAGTTGTATATATATATATATATATATATATATATATATATATATATATATATATATATATATATATATATATATATATATATATATAATTTAAAGGAGATTAGAATAATAGTCTAAAGAGCTAAGTGTATTTTAATGTAACAGTGAAATTACTAGTTTAATTAAAATACAGGAAATGCTCGTTGTAATTTAGATATATAATAAGCTCGATAGTTAAATGTCCTAGAGCTAATTCAATATTAAGTAAAGTGATTTTCAATTTGAAAATTTAAAAAAAAATTTTAAAATTTAAAAATCAAATTTTAATT
Organism: Euprymna scolopes; assembly: GCF_053919585.1. Lineage (NCBI taxonomy): Eukaryota > Metazoa > Mollusca > Cephalopoda > Sepiida > Sepiolidae > Euprymna > Euprymna scolopes. The sequence goes on along the minus strand of NC_136498.1, from coordinate 1,010,025 downwards.
AAATTAAAAATCAGTTTCATAAGAAGGAATAACAACAAAGTCAATTATCTGTACGATCGTTTCGGAAATCCGTGCTTTTTATTTGTGGTATACATGAAGTTATGTAGAACAATTATATATAGTTTTTTTGGTAAGCACGGTCTCCTCATCAGCAAATTTAGGAGGATTTTTATTGAATTTAAAAGACACCATAAATAAACCTAGCATTAAAAGTAAGGCAGATGAATCTGAAAAAATTGAAATAAAAGGTTTGGATTTAAAAATCCAAACCTTTTATTTCAATTTTTTTAATTGGCTTTTTTAATGAATAAGATAGCGAATTTTTCATTCAGGCATAATCTACATGAACGAACTTTTATGGTCATAATACCTGGTTTTGAAATCTTAGGAGATCATACCTACATAATATTTCTTGTTATTTGGGTTTCTTTTGCAAATATTGTGGCCTGGTAAACTATGCTTTTTGTTAGACATTTACTTTGAAGTGGGCAGAGTGTGCAGGATCCACAGTTGCATTTATCTTGTTCATTAATAGTATTTTTATTTTTATTTCTATTAGAGTAGTTGTTGTTGTTGTTGTTTGGATTTATTATTATTATTATTATTATTATTATTATTATTACTATTATTATTATTATTATTATTATTTCTACAAATTACATTTTGTCCTTTGTGTTAGTTTTATTTTTGTCATGTTGTTCACTTTTTATTATTTATTTTATTATTGTTTTCATTGCTTTTATTTAATATTTTGTTATTATGTTCTTTAATTATTATCTCTAAATTTTTGAAGCAGGTGTATGATAACTTTAGGTTACTTTTATTGAAGATTTTGTGTAGAGGATTGGTTACGGGGATGTGCTTTTCGATGAGGTCCAGCAATTTCTTGCCAAGTTTTGTTTTTAACATTTGTTTATATGGCGGATACCAGATTATATGTCTTTTTCTTATATTTCATCGGTGTTTTGTAGCTTATATTTGATATTTGTACCCACTATTTTTTAAAGCTGTGTCGTAGATGTTGATTGACCTGTTAAATACGCTTGAGTTATTGCTGAGTGAGTGTTTTATAATTGATGGGGGTGATTGGACTTAGGGTTTACATATATTGGATTAGCGTTATTTTTTAAGGAGGGTTCATGTGTATTTACATCTAGATGTAACGTGGCGTCCAGGAAATTTGTTTTTTTATGTTAGCTAGTACGTCTACTTTTAGGCCTAATTTTTCATTTCTTTGTGTGTAATTTTCTTAAAGTTATCTCCCTTGACTTTGTTGGAATTTTTTATTATAGCTAATTTATAATCTCTATATAAGCCGATATTTGTTGTATCAAATATGCTTATGAGGGTATTTAGAATGAAGAATCCACAAGATCTGATGCCCTCGCTGAGTCTAAAGCATCCATTGCAAAGTAAAAAGAGTTTGTCATTTTGTTTTTATCTATTGGTTATTGTTATTTACTAGAACTGATTTTCTACATTTTTTAATAATGTGGATTTCCCCGATAATATATCGGTATATACATCGGTAAAACCTATGGCAATGTTGAAAAGTTCTTCGGATATCGTGGGATAGAAATCCATGATGTTGAACCGTAGAAACGTACATTTATTTATGTTTTCTATATTTTTAAACCAAGTGATTGCTTCGACAATGTAAATCTTGTTTGATTTGTTTATTTACTCTAAAAAGTATTGTTTTACTAATTTTACCTATTTCTGGGGTAGTTTGATTCATCAAGTGATTGCTAAGGTTATTATTAAAGTCATATTTGTGGTCTTTGGGTAGTATGTATGCTTCACTAAGTTTTAGTTTATCGGTGATTTGTTTACTTTCAGTATTTATTATACCGTTGTAATGGCTTTTTAATAGTTTTTAACAAAATTTTCTCTGATATAGTTTGTTATCTTCTTGTATGTGTGTATAAATAAATAAAAAAATATAATTATATATATATATATATATATATATATATACTTCAGAATAAAATTATCTATCAATCAGCTTTTATGGAAACCTGTGATTATAGCTCTTACAAAATATTATTGGCAGTAATATTCTGTAAAGACTATCCCATCTAAATAAACTTTTAGAAGATAAACTGACGGGCCGCAGAGTCGGATTGGGTCATCTAGACAGATCCAAAATAAAAGAATCTATTCGCTAATTTATTATGCATAAACATTTTATTTTATTTTATTTATTTATCTATTCTTTTATTATTTTAGTTTTATCTATTTACTCATTTATTTATTTATTTATTTATCCATTTTATTTTTCATTTTTCATTTTTCATTTTTAATTTTTTCATTTTTAATTTCTAATTCTTTTATTTTTCATTTTTCATTTTTTCATTTTTTATTTTTCATTTATATTTTTTTCATTTTTTCATTTTTCATTTTTTCATTTTTCATTTTTTTCATTTTTCATTTTTTATTTTTCAGTTTTAAATTATTAATTTTTAATTTTTTGATTTTTTAATTTTTTATGTTTTCATTTTGTCATTTTTCATTTTTTCATTTTTTCATTTTTTCATGTTTCATCTTTCATTTTTTATTTTTCATTTTTCATTTTTTCATTTTTCAGTTTTTCATTTTTCATTTTTCATTTTTTCATTTTTCATTTTTCATTTTTCATTTCTCATTTTTTCATTTTTCAGTTTTTCATTTTTCATTTTTCATTTCTCATTTTTTATTTTTTCATTTTTCAGTTTTCCATTTTTCATTTTTCATTTCTCATTTTTCATTTTTTCATTTTTAATTTTTTCATTTTTAATTTTTCATTTTTTCAATTTTCATTTTTTCCTTTTTGATTTTTTCATGTTTCATTTTTCATTTTTTCATTTTTCATTTTTTCATTTTTCATTTTTCATTTTTCATTTTTTCATTTTTCATTTTTTCATTTTTCATTTTTCATTTTTTCATTTTTCATTTTTTCATTTTTCATTTTTCATTTCTCATTTTTTCATTTTTCAGTTTTTCAATTTTCATTTCTCATTTTTCATTTTTTCATTTTTAATTTTTTCATTTTTAATTTTTCATTTTTTCATGTTTCATTTTTTCATGTTTCATTTTTTCATGTTTCATTTTTTCATGTTTCATTTTTCATATCAGTTCAGTTTCTTTTCATTTCATTTGCTTTGCCTGTCTAAAGAAAGCGGTTTTGTTTTATTTTATTCACAATTTGAAGTTATTTTGGGGTGGAATTTGAAGCTCATGTTCTATAATTATATACAAATGTTAAATATATCAATTTATATGTTTATTAATAAACAGATCAACCAGACCTATATAATACTTTATTAACCGGACTCATTATATAAAGAAAGAAAATTTCCAGGAAAATGGCTTCTTCTGACTATTACCTTGTGATGTGGATTACTCAAAATGCAGATTGGATCACATTACCTCACTGCTATCAAAGACATTCACTTAGGATTTTACCATGCAATTTGGATGCGAATTTCTATACCATTTTCATTAACTTCCTTTACTCTATTACATTTAAATATTTAAACAACCTTTAATTGTGATTCTCCATGTCTCACTGACTTTAGCAAATAAGGTTTAAACTATTCTAATTATTTGCTAATATTTTCTCCTCTGAAGAGATGGTAGACATCGAAATCCTATAGCATAAGGAGTTATAATATTTCAAATGTATTCTTTCTCTTACAGAGGATAATTAAAATCTGTTGATTGAAATTTAACCATTTCACGCCATAAAGAATAAAGTTTTAATTATATTGAATGACTAAAATTATATATATATATTTTTTTACACAGTGATCACCACTTATCAAGGCCCGGAAGCCACTCAGGGATAAGGATTATTGCAATTACATTAACTTAGTGTGGAGATTTGATGAAGTGTTTACTTAAGGGGGCGGTTCATTAGGAATTTGTTAACATTGGACTTGAAGACATCCAAGTTGTAGTCAGGTGGGAAGCAGGCAGACGGAACAGAGTTCCACAGGCGTGCAGTTCTAAGAAAGAAGCTTTGTTCATGGAATCTACGTTTTGATTTAGGCACAGATATAGAGTGGGGGAAATTTTTCACAGTGGATTCAGCTAGACGGGTGTTTTTCGTGAAAGATTGGCGAGGGGGGCCAGAGATTGGAGTTCAGACGAGCACATGCCATGGAAACGATAAAACAAGGATAGGCTCGCAACGTCACTTCTGTGGGAGAGAGGTTGCAGGGTAGAGAAAAGGGCATCCCCCACTAAGCCATGAAGTCTATTTTGTACTCTTTCAAGGCAGGATAGGCTGTTTTTAGCGGCTCCTGGCCAGATATGGCAGCAGTATTCCATCCTTGGACGTACTTGGCTTTTATATAGATAGAGAATTGCATCAGTAGTGAGATATCTTCTGGAGCGGTAGAAAGATCCCACCATCTTTCCAGCGACCCTGGCAACAGACTTGATGTACGTGTTTCATTTTAGATCAGGAGAAAAGGTCAAACCCAGAAGCTTGTCAAAACACGGGGCCTCACCCAGACGAGAGCCATCCATCACAATTGATGCCAGATTGGGATCAGAGCGTTGATGATGTAAGGATAGAAGTTTGGTTTTGGATGCATTAAAGGTAACCAGCCACGTCTTCCCCCACTGAACCATGCTCTCGAGATCAGAGGAGAGAGAATCCGAGAGAACTTTGTCGTTTACAGCCTTTGATGTGTTGCCGTAGATGGTCGTGTCATCAGCATAGATGTCAACGAATGATTTAAATATGTGTTTAGGGAGGTCATTGATATAGATCAGGAAGAGAGTTGGGCCCAGGATTGACCCCTGAGGGACTCCAGCATTTATATTGCAGGCCTCCGATTTTTGTCCATCTACCACTACTCTTATGAGCTTATTGGAGAGAAATGATTTAATGATTGAGAAAACATTTCCAGTTATATCGTAGCTGGAAATCTTGTGAAGTAGACCCTTATGCCATACCTTGTCGAAGGCCTTTGATATGTCAAGAGCAATTGCCCTAGAAAGGAAGCCTTTGTCAAGAGATTCACTAATCCTGTGAGATATAACCGTCAGCATATCTGCGGTAGATCTTGCATAGCGGAAACCATATTGCATGTCACTAAGAAGGTTGTTCCTGCTGAGGTGGTTGACTATTTCTCTATTTAATATGGATTCCAGCAACTTACTCATAACACACAGGTGACTTATTGGTATGTACTGAGAGGGAGATGACTTATCACCTGAATTCTTAAATACAGGGCAAACTGATGAGGTCTTCCAGGGAGTCGGAAAGCACTTCTCCTTAAGGCAGTGCTTAAATAGTTTCGTAAGATGGGAGCAAGTTCTGGTTGAAGCTTTTTTAACACTATAATTGGGATGCCATGAGGGCCAGTTGCTTTACTGGAATCTAGGTTCTTGATTAGCTTGACGACCTCATGCACGGATATTTGTATGTTACCCAGCGTGTTCTGTGTTATAGGAGGAAATATGGGGAGTTGATAGCCTTCGTCGCATAGGGTATAATTAGCTGCAAAGTTCTTTGCAAATAGTTTGGCCTTGTCTGACGCTGACGAGATGACCTCTGGTCCATTGATAATTGTTGGGATAGAAACTATATATATATATATATATATATATATATATATATAAATATATATATATATATATATATATATATGTTGGTTGGTTGTTTTTGTTTTACGGCATATCAACCCTTTTCAGGTTATTTAATGCCAAATCCAAAGATTTTGAAGAAATATTTTTTTAATAGAATATATTTGTTGTTTTCAAGTCAGTTTCTATTTAACCCATAGTTGGGACCTTAACAGGTACTACCACTCCGGGTCAGAGTGGACCTGGGAGCAATGGCAATTAAAGGGTGGCTTCACACTCCCACAAGCTGGGTCCTCACCACTGGATATAGTTTAAGGTTTTGATTAATTTGGGTGGGGGTATGTAAGGTTGTAAAACTGAAAGGTAATATGCGGCAATATATTTATAAGTTTCTACTGTTATGATATAGAGAGTATAATCATAAGGGGGCGATCGGAGATTAGGGTGGCAATCACTATGAGTGCATATAACTTGATGTATAAGGTTAAGTATACATATTGATGTTAAAGTGGGGGAATAAGGAAACCTTAGATAACCCTCCTCCAAAAAAAAAATTAATCAAAATTACCCACTCCATAGAAAATAGACACCCCATAAACCGTTAAAATAAATTACCACACAGCAACAATACACCCCCTATTTTAACATAATACATATACCCCTTAATCTCAATACTATGTTAAAGACCATATATATTCTTATATATCATATTATATATAATGAGCTTCTCCTTATTTATTTAGAATTCAATAAAGCTTCCCCCAACATTCTATAATTCCTCTTAATCTTTTTCATCCGTAATGAACTTATGCTAGACGCCGCATCTCCCCACATGCTACCTAGCACCTTCTCTACTCTTCTGATGAGAAGCAATAGGCTTCGAAATGCCCTAGCATAAAGAGTCCCTTCTATCCCCCAAACTTTGCTTGTATTCCATTATTCAATAAATGTTCCATTCTACATCTACCTATATATAGTTTTGTGTCTTCATTTCATACACTTTTGTCCTATTATATATATGTGTGTGTGTGTGTGTGTGTGTGTGTGTGTGTGTGTGTGTGTGTGTGTGTGTGTGTGTGTGTGTGTGTGTGTGTGTGCGTATATTTGTGTGTGCGCGCATTTTACTTGAGTTCTATTCTTTGGAGATAAAATTATAACCCCCACCTACGTCTGATCACTTAATTTGTCACTACTTAGAATGCCACGACCCCTTCCTCCCCCTTCCTCTTCGCCATCTTTATCTCGCTATCCGAAAAAGTATAACCGACTGCATTATTTATCTACACTACAAAAACTATTTGATTTATCGTTTATTTTTATTTTTTCACTTGAGATAGAAAATTATTTTTTATCAACAAGTATCGAATTCCAACAGCATGTGGAGCGCCATTTTGCACCCTGCGTTGCAGCGAAAGAAATGGTTTTCACCAGCGATGTGATTCCGTGACACGTTCGGTTGTGAAGGAGCCAACAGGCGCGCCTTGGCATACACATTCAAAGATCATGCAAAATACAACGGAAATATCTGTCACGTCTTAGAAGATTTTCACACACCGAAAACCACTCGACACGCGAGAATATGGAGGAATCTACGACACGTGCGGGAAACGCATCAATTTTCAGCGCAAGCTTAATGTAAAAGCGTCGCTCCTCACCAGCGACATAAAACCTGACAACTGCCAAGCTTTATACTTTTTATTCTTCCACGTTCAAAAAAATGTATGAAGTAATCTTTCATATTAAAAGTAAAGAAAATGCTACGATTTTAATCTATGAATTCGTGTACCTGCTTTTATATGGAACAAGCAGAATAATTTTCACAGAATTCTGTATTAGGTTAGTTCATATTAAAAAAGTGAATTTGTGGAGACTGAGTTGGGAAGTGATTCTAAAAACAAATAACTTTAATTTGTATCCTTTTTTTTAGATTACTTGATCTTTCATACAAATACTAAGTAGCGTATATTTTCCATGAAATTTCACAAATATATTTCTTTGTACTTTATATAAAGCGGTAAAAGCTCGATTAATATATAAATGTATTGTATTGGAACACGAACGCTAAACAAAAAATGCTCAAATAGCTACCCTCTTTCTGTATATGCTTCCTTTGAATTCGCTTCTTTCTTCATTTCAAAAGCAAGTTAATTGTCATAAGAACGTTTTAATTCAAAGTATGAGCAGATCTCGGCAGCGGTTGACGCACTGGAATCGCCTACAGAGAGCCCACGGTGTTACAATGGAAATCAAAAGTAGCAAGCCTATACCAAAGAAATAAGCAAACGTGAACTTAGAAACATATAAAAATCGAAAACAATCGCTGAGAAAAAAAATCACTGGCAGGTATTACGGAAAAATTACAGAACGTATGCTTAAGCCCCCACTCTACATCGTGCCTTTGGATGAAGGAGGTAAGTCACAAAAATCTTCAATAACTGACATACTTTTTCACCTTGCGCACAGTTTCAGTTACTTACTTATCGACAATCAGGCGAACAGAAACGAATTGCTATACACGCACTAACAAGAACAACATAAACCAAAACACATACACAGTGCCACGCTGCCAAATACTCACATACGTATATTACTTACATACGCATATTATTCTCACTATCCAACATATTGACTTGTGGCTACTTATCAAACCTTTTTCCAAACAGGATTTTGCATAAATTAACATTTATAATTAAAAATAATATTTAAAATTTATATTAAATTGTAGAAAGAAAAAACATTTGGTTCCAAAATTTCGTTTTCTCAATTCTTCATTTACAAAAAATTGTTCATGGGTTTACTAAGCACTTACTGGTGACCCTTCCATTTTTACAATGTTTCATCTATTCCCATTTCTACATATACGTATATCTATACGTATCCTTCATTTTCTTGCTTCGCTTAAACATGGCTTTTATACCCAATGCATATACACAACCCCCCCCACACACACACACATATATATATATATATATATATATATATATATATATATATATATATATATATATAGCCCTGGAAGTTTCTTTAAAACGTTTAAATCTATAAACACATATCTATTGTTGGAAAACTACACTGTCAGTAGATCAATTAATTCCCTGCATCGCTGAATCGTTTTACTTACATGGACTAACAATAGTACCAATGTTCTTATAGGGATCAATAGTATATAAAAGTATGGCTCCGACGCAGTGTTGATCAAACATCCCCCCCCCCAAAAAAAAAATGAGCAAAAGTATTTTTGATACTGAATGTAGTTTTTTTTCCCTCCAGATATATTAGGCTAACCAATTCATATCATTTAGAAAGTATTTCTTACCTGTGTCATATATATATATATATATATATATATATATATATATATATATATATATATATATATATATAAAAGTGAATGTCTATGTGTCTGTGTGTGTCTGTGTGTCTGCGTACATTTCCATACGCAATAACTCTGCCAATTCTTAGTCTACAGACTCGAAATTTGATATATAGAGTACTGAGATTTGGGAAAATCTATGTAATGGGTTTTCGGCCAGAAATTTGGCTTTTAAGGGGTCAAAGTTCAACAATTTAACCTTTGAGAACTCTACCAAACTCCTCCTACAATTTTGGGTCTAAACACCTGAAATCTTATATATAAATTTCTTGGACATGCATCTTACTTAATTTGATTTGAGCCCAAAACAATAAATTTTAAGGGGTCATTATAGGGGTCAAAGTTTAAAAAATTGACCTTGTTTTTTTGCTCAGCATACACCTCAAAACACCAGGGCAACGCCGGGCACCCATGCTAGTATATATATATATATATATATATATATATATATATATATATATATATATATATATATATATGACAGTATTTAGCATAGAATCCCTCTTTGTATCCGTCCTCAGAGATCGAACAAGGTCAATTCCCGTTTTTCTTCGATCTCTGAGGCTCCATGTAACGTATAGTGATTAAGCCAAATGATATATATATATATATATATATATATATATATATATATATATATATATATATATATATATATATATATATATATATACAGAGTGCCTTAAATAATTTTCCAGACATTTTGTAAAGGCATTTAAAATTCTGGTAAACTCTTTAAAATCCAGTATGTTATGGCTATAAATCTTATGCGATGATTAACTAATTTTAGGATTTCCTGTTAAAATGAACAGTTATAGCAGACTTGGAACACACCCTACTAAATCCTGTGAATTTCAAAAACGCAACCTGGACATAAGGACACTTTTAAAGAACGCTATGTAACCTGTTTTAAACTTGGAAAAATGCAACAGAAACGTATGTAATGCTTCGAACTGCTTTTGAACCATCTTGCATAAATTTAGCATCAGTTTATTAATGGTATTAGAGATTCGAGGAAGTTAGTGAATCGGTTAGAGATGATGGCCAAATAAAGAATTTTGTGGATAGGGACCGTCGTGTGTGTGTATAGAGATGATAAGTGCACCGTTTATGTGAGTGTCAGTCGGGATAAAGATTCGGAAAATTTGTGTGAATTTTGTCCCAAAGGGGCAGTCCACATTTTCAACCTTGTCACAAACTATTTAACCAAGATGCGCATCAAGACAGTTCCTCACTCTCTTTATAGTCCAGACCTGTTACTCTTTGTGACTTTTCGTTATTCCCTAAGCTCTAGGAAAACCTTACAGGCTGTCGTTATGAGAAAACGAGGAGATGAAAGAGGTGACGATGGTCATTGGCACGCTCACACAAGAGAATGTTCATAGGGCATTCCATAACCTATTAGAACGGAGCAACACATGCATTAAAGCTGGAGGAGATTACTTCGAAAGGGGCTAGAGTTACCTACTATTTGAGTAACTGACAGATAGATAGAAAAAAATTAAGATTTAAATGAAACCACTTTAAACAAAGAATGAATTGGCGAATGTGCAAAGTAATAGAAATATGTCGGCAAATTGAAACTATTTTGCCTGTCAACTTGCCAACATATTTTTGTACGCGTTATTCATGCATCCAAAAACAAAGATTATACTCGTCATAAGCCATCCCTGGTGTATGATTACTATTCTGTTAATTTCACAGTTTTGTGGTCAGTAATTTAAGAGTTTACCGATTAAATATTTTCACACCTACATACGTTCACGTTTGATTTATATTGATAATAAAATACAGTTATCAAAACAATAATGGAGTACTGCTGCCACATCTGGGCAGGAACTGCTAAAAACAGCCTATCCTGCCTTGACAGAGCACAAAATAGATTTCGTCACTTAGTGAGGATGTCCTTTTCTCTTCCCTGCAACCTCTCTCCCACAGAAGAGAGTTGCGAGCCTGTCTTTGCTTTATCGTTATTTCCACGGCAAGGTATCGCCTGAGCTCTAATCTCTGGTCTCCCCTCGCCAATATTTCACGATAAACATCCGTCTAGTTGAAACCACTCTCAATAATTTCCCCCACTCTTTATCTGTGCCTAAATCAAAACGTAGATTCCATGAACAAAGCTTCGTACTTAGAGGTGCACGCCTGTGGAACTCTCGTCCGTTTGCTTGTTTCCCACCTGACTACAACTTGGATGTCTTCAAGTTCAACATAAACAAATTCCTGATAAATCGTCCCCTGAAGTAAGACATTTTATCAAATCCCCATTACTAACGATTACTACGATATCATCCCATACACGCAATAACCTATTTTCTCTAGTGGCCTCCGGGCCTTGATAAGTGGTGACTACAATGTAAAAGAAAAAAAAACGGAGAGTTCGTTCTAATCACTGTTGGACGATTGTCGATCATAACTGAGGGGGGTCTTCCTCTTCCAGTTTGAATATCCGAGTTTTACGTGTCCTAGATGGATGCTCTAAGACGACTTACGAGTCCATAGCACCAAGAGGAGTAACTCTTGATTGATATATATGCTGATGATACAACGTGCATGAGAGAAACACGGAGGTACACAAATCTAAGAAATTGCTAAATCCTTAGAAAATGACTTCCAGACCGTCGTGGAATGGGGACTGAAAATGATGGTAACATTTAATGCGAGTTAGACTAAGCTGCTTATAAGGCAGCAGCTATAGGTGAATGAAGGCCTGTTTCGGCCAGAAGAACATCATTCCACCTGGACCAGGTGCCTTCCAGTTTGATATCCTTCGTATGCCAACCTTCACGTCATTAATGGTTATCTCAACGTTCTCCAACTGCTGCAATCCTGATAGCCTTGCTCCGACCTCTCTCAACTAGCTAGCCTTCTCATTATGTCGCCCTTTGTCAGACCAAATCCCACACCAGAACTTCCTGACATTATCTGCATTTGGAGTGTTGTTATTTTCCGTCTGTTTACCACCATTTAATTCTTTATAAAGCTGAGACTGATTGTTCTGGAAAAGGTTGTTCTGCTGAAATGCAAAACTTTTTCCAACAAAGTTCTTAATTTTTAGTGCGGACCTTCTCTTTCATCGTTGTTAGAACTGTTATCACCTCCTTTTACAGCGATCTATATCTTTCAAGCTCATCTTTTGCTTTTGCCCTAGTTTAACTCATTTTCTTATTTCTTCGATTCTAACAATGTCTTTCCGCCATCGTTTCATACTTTCCTCAAGCGGCCTCTGCCGCTATGGCTTTTTATCCGTAATTTCCCTCTTTTTCTTCTGTATTAAGCCGAGACGATTCGCAATAACGTATGACCCTTCATACAGGGGCCTGTTTAGTTTCGTAATCGATATACTCTTTCTAATAATGCTGTGGATTACGCCTTGAACTATTTTTACCTCGCTTTTCACCTTCCGCATGTTTGGAATATCTATGATCTTACCTCCAATAAAAACCTCTCTTAACTTCTGAAGTACTTCTTTTTCTATTAAAGTCAAAGCTCAAACATCATCACCGCTTCTCCGTGCTCCTTCCACTTGCTCCAATGTTTCAGAGTCATTGATCTCCTCTGTATTAAATCCTTCAAACTCTTTCTCGTCACTTGCCCTAATCATAGCATTCCATTCCTCCTTAGTCACCTGCCTCACATCAATGTAATAAATATAAATAATATATCCATTTATCTATATTTATTTATACCTATTTATACATCTTTAGCTTCATATATTTATTTGTTCACTCACTTTATTTTATGTATGTGTATGAATAATGATTAGTATATTTGTTTGATAATATGAGTATATGCGTATGCGCCCATGTATATATATATATATATATATATATATGGATGTGTATGCATATGTCTGTATATGTTTGTATGTGTGCATGTATATGCATATATATATGTTGTGTGCATATGCCAACATATATATATATATATATGTAAATATGCGTATGTATGTATGTGTAATGATTACAAGGTTGGTTGCCTGTTTGATTTGTTTCAAGTATATATATATATATATGTGTGTTTATGTACGTGTGTATGTATGCATTATATATATATATGTGTGTGTGTGTGTGTGTGTACTGGTATGGACACACATACACAGATTTATATATATGGGTGTATTATATATATATGTATATATTTCTGTGATATGTATATATATATATATATATATATATATATATATATATATATATATTTGTGTGAGTGCGCATGTATGTGTGCATATCTGCGTCTATGTGTTATGTAATTACTGGACAACGCCGGGCAGAAAGAATTATTTAGCTATCTATCGGACCGATCATTGTAGTTGCAGAAAGGTCAAAGTGTCATACTATGACATGAATCAAACTCTGTGGCCGATCAAGTTGCACTGGGGGGGGCGAATGGAGACCGAGTCTGGCGTATCAAGGGTTCCGGTTGTGAGTAACTTAGTTAATTTTAGTTGAGTTTGGTTCAGGACGTTGAAGAGATAGGATGTGTTGAGCAATGTCTACCCAAAAGGAGGCGACGGTTTTCAAATAGAAGCCGCAAGTCAAAGATTGCCATTCACTTCAGTTTGCTGTGACGAAAGTGACTGTGAGTGAATAAAAATATACATATCATCATAAATAGTATAAAAGTATAAATAATTATTTGCATCAAGACGACAACTGTGAAGATTCTTGGGGGCTTATTATTTATAGTGTTACAAGAAAAGATCACTTTTCTTGTAAGTAAAAAAAAAACATAAGATAAGTGAAAATGAGATTAGGATAAACCGAGATTGGAACTTTGTAAGCAAGGTTTAGAAATTGAATTTCGCATTGTTCAGTTTCACATAAAATAGTTTAGATATGTTGTAAAAGGAATTTTGATTGTTCAATTCTTTTTATGAAAACTGAATTAAAATAAGGTCAGCTAGAAAATAAAAGAATAATGCAATTTAAATATGTTGAAAAATAGGTTAGGAAAAAAATAGGAGTGAGAATTCTTTGTCTGCAGAAATGGTTTGGGAACATGTGCGAACCACGTATGTTTAGGCAACGTGAGTTCCCCACGTGGATGTGGCACGTTGTGAAGTCATACATGACGTTATAGCAGAAAATGATTTCTCAATATAGTAGCTAGTTCAGTCGAAGAGGGAGGCAGAGAGTCGAGTCGGACGGAGACAGAGCTGACACGAGGAAGGTCCCCCTTTAGAAGCGAAGGGTTAGAACATTAAACATGTAGAAACGACTTTGAATTCCTGGATGTCATCATCATTTCGACCGGTCAAATGGAATAAAAGAACATCTCATATTTTTGTAACTGCCGTCTTCGTGTCACCATTCTACCAAATTGAAGGCAATGTGCAATTATCGTTATTAATGAACTTTGTATAACCCATCTTAAGAATGCGTCCCCCTCTCCATCATAAGGAATGAATGTTCCCTCTTCTGTATTATAAGAATGAATGTTCCCTCTTCTGTATTATAAGAACTGATCCCCCCGCTCCTCTAACAATAAGTAAAATGTATAAATGCATTTCCCTTCATCATTGCTATATATATGTCCGCCGTCTCTCTCCAATGTGATCACACCCTCTCTCCTCCTTCTGTGAAACAGAACTGTAATACGTATAAATGTCTCTCTCTTCTCTCTTCTCCTCCTTATCAATATGAATGTCCTCTATGCAACAATACGGAGCTGGGAAATTTATGCAACAGCTCTTGCTACTCATTAGAGGAGGGGAGAGACATCATTGAGTATTGCATAGACATATTACTTGGAAGGGGGTCATACAAATTCGTTTAAGATGATTAGACAAAACACATTTACATTTCAGTTGTAATGACGACGACGACGACGACGACGAGGAGGAGACAAGTTTACAAATATTAGATGATTGTCAGGGATTCAAGCCTTTACGACTACATGGTCTCCTCTTCCCCCTTCTTCTCTAAGGTGCATCAGCTTCTGCTCTTACCGACTCGAGCCCTCTCTGGCTCTATTTCTCACTGTCTGTATGACTCTTTGACTCTTGTATCTAACTTCTAACCCAGTCTCAATATATTGATAATCTCCTTTCCTTATGACATCAAAGGTGTCGTCAACCAATGTGACTTTATCATATTTCAATTTACCCGTGCCCTTTGCACATGTATCTACACACCTCTGGTAAACAAAATAAATTCCTAAATTTAATTGTATCTCTTTTAACCTATGTTGTTAATTATTTCTAAAACTCGTATTGTCCATTCTTTTAACTGACATATTTAATATCCAGCTATTTCTAAAAGAATGAACAATCAACAGTTTTTTTTAATATTTAGTTATTTGCGAGAACAATGACAATCGTTCTGCATTCCTTATCTTTTAACACTTGCCTACTGGGTTCGATTCTAGCCTTTTCCTAATATCATTTTCAAACTTATCTAGTTTTGCTTTATTACTTAGTGGAGTCTGTACCTTTTCATAATATCTGTTCTGATGCTGAAGTAAACTTTTTCTGTTCTCGGTCAGTGAAGGAGAAATCCTTCATGACGGAAAAATTTTTATTTTTATTTTTGTTCTTATCCAGACAGACTCTTTTGGGAGGAGCTGAATTTTCTCCACATTAAAAAAACGATCTTTGTCTTACTTTGTCTGTCGTGGGGAGGCAACTAAATAGGAACAATAATATTATTAGGAATATTATTGTTATGTAGTTGGGAACGCAAGAAATTATTTGTTATTTATCTGTCTGTCGATCTATCTATATATTTATACGTATTATCACTTTATATATGTGTCTATTTATCTATATCTATCAAGTGATACTTGGTTAAGGGTTATACAGGTTAAGGTTTCGAATGAAGCAGCTTTCAGTTTTTTCCATTATATTTTCCCTTTTGACAATGGTTTCAACCATTTGTTTGATTAAAAGTTCGATATTATGCGTAAACGCTTACTTTCTTAAGTTGTCTTATGGTTTTGACCAGGACTGTATATATATATATAACTAGTGAGTTCCCCTAGGGCTTACCACCCAAGGAGGTCGGAGATGTCTCGACAGGGTCAAGCCGTTGTCATTAGTAATATAGAAGTAGGAACTCCTTCTTTCGAAGTGGCAAATGGGACTTGTTCGACCGAAAATAATTTTAAGGTTGCTCCTTGTGGAGCACCCTTATGTAAAACTTGTAATATTCTCATAACATCTAAAGAATATAAGTCAAATGTGACTAATAAAATTTACTATGTTGTAAATCATTCTAAAGAAGATTTGTCATGTAAGTCCCAAAATTTGGTCTACCTGTTGTCCTGTAAAAACTGTAATTTACAATACGTAGGAGAAACTGTAATGCCTCTAAATAAACGCATGAATTTGCATAGGACTAGCACTAAGGGATGTATTCATGTTGTTAAACATTTTAAAGAAACCTGTAGTCAGTCGTCTTTTTCCGTGCAAATAATTGAAAAATTTAAATGTAATGGATATAATAGTCTAGGTAATGTAGATAACGATATCCTAAGGATGCGTCAGGATAAGGAAGACGATATAATTAAAAAAATGCGAGTAATTTACCCATATGGGTTGAATAGTAAAGTTAAAAAAAATAACATACAAAATTCTGAAATTATAGGTAGATTATATCCAGCTTTGCCTCGCTACGGTATTAGAGATAGAACTCATGTTAATAGAAATAATAGAAAATCAGTTATTTCATGTGAGGATTTTTTTAGTAAAATTAAAGATATAATTATTAATAAAATTTATGAGTCGTTCAATTATATAAGAAAATTGCTTAATCAAACAAAAAAGAAAGTTTTGAAGGAAATAGCATCTAAAATATTATTACAACCTGATACGATATATAAGAAGGACTATTTCATTCAATGGTATGAATATATTCTAGATATAATTGACACTAAATTATATAAGCCACCAGTGAACGATATAAAAAAGAAACCTAAAAATGTTTGTGTAGTTTTGTATGAAAATAAAGGTTTAGATGATGTAAATTTACCTAAAATATTTAATAAACAAAAAAATATTCAATTACTACCAAATGAGTTCCAGAAAAAAGATCAAAAACCAATAGTTACATATAAACTAGGGCCAACAATACGCAATAAGATTTTTAATTATAAGAAAACGGTAGAACATATAAATATAAAAGATAATAATATAAATATTCCAGAATGTGAATGTAATTCCTCTCCGTTCTGTAATAATGAGATAAAACATGTAATTACAGGAGATTTAAATATAGTAAATAATTCGAAATTAAGAAAACTACTTTGTAAGGGTCCAAATTATAGAGAACCTAAATGCCTAAATTACACTAAATGCGTTAAAGAAGTTACTAAAGCACTAGAAGGTTTTATTATGTCTATGGTAAAGAAATATAAATTAGCACAGTCTACGTTTGATGCATGGAAAAATAGTATAATTGAATGCGTAAATAAAAAGGTTAAACATATAAAACAATTTAAACGCCCTAGAAAAACCAATCCTCTTTTAAAAAATTCAGAAATACGGGAGGAACTTAAAATACTTCAAGAAAAGTTCGTAATAGTTCCGATTGATAAAGCGGCAAACAATATAGCCTTTATATGTAAAAAAATATTATATACAACGGTTATTGATAGAAGTAGGACTTATAGGAAACAATTCGGATACTTATAAAGTAAGTAATAGTAATTTAGATACTATTAGTTTGAATAATAGTATTATTAATGAAAAAGTAGGATTAAAGTTAGAAGATAAACACAAAAATCTTCCATGTATGTATTGGATACCTAAAATGCATAAAAATCCAGTTGGGGCTAGATTTATTGTAGGTTCAAAGACGTGCATCACTAAACCTCTAAGTAAAGCTATATCTAAAATATTTAAATTAATTATAAATCAAATAAATAATTTTCACCTGAAAAGTAAATTCTATAGTAATATAAATCTATTTTGGGTAGTAAATAATTCCAAACCAGTGAAAGAAAAATTAGATAAAATAAATTCCAGAATAAAAGCAAAATCTATAGCTACTTATGATTTTAGTACGCTATATACTAAAATTCCGCACGAAAAACTTATAAAAGAATTAAATGATACTGTAGATTTGGCTTTTCAAGGTGGAAAAGGTAAATATATAGACTTTTCAAACTCTAATGCTTTCTGGTGTAAAAATAAAAATAGCAAAACTAGTATTTCTAAAGGTATTTTAAAAATGCTTGTAAGTCATCTTATTAAAGAATGCTATTTTCAAATAGGAAATAAAATATTACTCCAAACGATAGGTATCCCAATGGGATTGGATCCGGCACCATTTTGGGCAAATTTGTATTTACATAGACTCGAGTATATATATATGTCATCATTATTAAAAACAGATATATCTAAAACATATAACTTTCATGGGTGTAGGAGATTTATAGATGACCTTATATGCATAAACGATAATGATGAATTCGAAAAAAATAAACATCTTATATATCCAAACGAACTAAAATTAAATTGTGAACATAGAGGACAACAGGCTACATTTCTGGATTTAGATATAAAAATTGAGGATGGAATTTTTCTTTATAAAATATTTGATAAAAGAAACGCTTTCCCCTTTAAAATAGTACGTATGCCCCATAAGGATAGCACCTGCCCCGTTTTTGTGTTTTATGGAACCATTATGTCAGAGTTTTTGAGAATAGCTCGCGTTACTCTAAAATTAACAGATTTTATACCACCAGTTTCTAGCTTAGTAATAAGGATGATAAAACAAGGTGGAGATAAAAATAAAATATTTAAACAGTTAAATAAAGCATTTGTTCGTTATCCTGATGCTTTTGAATCGTTTAAGATAAACCAGATTATATTGATAAAGGAAATCCAAAACTATATTAGCAATGTATAAATGTATTTATAATTACATATAATAAATTTATATAGTTATAAAAAAAAAAAAAAAAAAAAAAAATGTATATATGTAAAAATAAAATATTTTTAACCTTTATATATTTAATTTTAAATAAATAAGAATGTAAATATACAAACTACTAACTATAGTGGGGGTGATAAGTAGTTAAATGGATTAATCCAAATCTTATAAATACAAGACTGATAAATTAAAAAATTAAAAAATGTATCCATTTTAAATGTGGAAATTGATGAATCGCACAGGTAAGAAATTCATTTTTATACTATGAAAAGGTTAGTAATTACAATTAAGAATAGGAAATTGGGAAAAAAAATTTTTGTAACTTGTCTTCTTCCTAAGATTAAGGGTGGTGGTGTTTGATCAACACTGCTGGGGAGCCATGATGTACTACACTGTTTTGTTTTTAAATCCCCGAAACAGTGTTTCATGGTAAACAACTGATGATCCCTTAAAAAATATAAAAATTGGTATTATAGTAAATTTGAGAGTTGATGCAGTGATTGCAGGTGATTAAATGACTTACTGACTAGATGTTTTTTTTTTTTTTTTTTTTTTAATGAATGATAAAAAATAAATTTTTTGTGTGGTTTCAAATGTTAAAAACTTCAAAGACTATATATATATATATATATATATATATATATATATATGCGTGTGTGCGTGTGTGTGTGGATGACTATAATGCTCCTCATCTTGAGTTGAGCATATTGAGAAGTGATACACGAATTAGCATTAGCGTATAAGCGACGGCCTTTGTGTAAACAAATCGAGCGGAGGTATTTCGGACGATGTCAAAACATTGTTAAACTCACTACTCGCTCAGCAGCCGCCAATAGCGTAATGGTTAGGAGCATTGACTGTCGTACAGAAGGTCGGGTTTCACTCCTGGCTTGAGGTAGTTGCCTGTCTAGCCACACTGATGATCTGTGAAACAGCGAAACAGTACTGTATGTGGATGACTATATATATATATATATATATATATATATATAGTCATCCACATACAGTACTGTTTCGCTGTTTATATATATATATATATATATATATATATAGTCTAACTGAATCCACTGTGAAGATTTTCCCCCACTCTTTACCAGTGCCTAAATCAAAACGTGGATTCCATGAACAAAGCTTCTTTTTTAGAACTGCACGCCTGTGGAACTCTGTTCCATCTGCCTGCTTCCCACCTGACTACAACTTGAATGTCTTCAAGTCCAACATTAACAAAATTCCTAATGAACCGCCCCCTTAAGTAAACACTTCATCAAATCTCCACACTAACGTACTGTACTTGCAATAAGCCTTATCCCTGAGTGGCTTCCGAGCCTTGATAAGTGTTGACCACCATGTAAAAAAATATATATATAGTAAGTTATAAAATATATATTGCGATTACGCTACACTGAATATTCCGCGTTTCATCCACTCTTCAGGCTTATGCGCGAGTTTTGTGGTTGTCTGTCGTTTTTATATACTCACCTTCTATTAAGATTTTAGTTAGCCAATCAGCTTTCTAGTATCCACCGCGCCCTTCCTATCAGCCAATGCAGATGCACTTACCGGACAAAGGCCTATTTGACCACTGGTTGACCTGTTCCTTTGGGTGTGCTCTATTTAGCCTGGATATACTAACTAGCTCTACCTACATATTGAGTACTTTTGAAGTAAATACTTAAAGTTTACTCATAAATTTATACTTTCGTATATTAATTTTATGTGAGTAAATCAAGTAGTTATATATATATATATATATATATATATATATATATATAACTTCCCTCTGCTACCCCTGAGTTTATATATATTATACAACACTTGTGGGTGGGATCACATAAGTTTGCCCGCAACCTAATTGAAATGTGAAATAAAACATGTACTTACTAATAGAGACAGGAAAAAAAAAAGAGATTATTGCATACTATTTTTTTTTTTTAGTAAGTTCGTTTGTACCTGCGTTTAATTTATTCCCTAAGGGGATATTCTATTATTTTGCTTCCTATGTTGTCGCTATTTTAGTTCCGCCCGGCGGGAGGTTAGCGCAGGACTGTTGTGTCCATTCCGTGTGGACAGCATCTATTTCCTTCGCTACCGACACACTTTCGCTGTCGAAACAGTGCAGACTATTTCGAGGTTTCTCATCCAGCACATAGTTGATAAATTAGTCTACATGCTATATTCGTTAAAGTATCGAATTTGTTCGACGCTTCAAAAATAATCCGGTTGTTCGCGAGCAGGTTCCGAAATATATTATCAGGAAAAAATGTTTGCATTTGTGAATTTTGGTTCTTTTAGCATATAGCAATTAGTTTACGATTCATATCGTTTGGATTATTTGACTATTTCTTTCATCTTGAATGTTATTGGCACTACGTTTCGGCAGATATAGACTCCGACCTTCTTGAGGTATATCTTGTAAAACTCGTGGACCTTTCTGTCGAACTCTGGAAACTGCACGGAATTTCGAACAGAACTTTGCATTTAATCCACAGGGTTGCATGCTCTCGTTCCGTCAGCCATAACTGTATAAGTACTAAGTTATTCGCAATTGTGTTTCCCGCACTGATGATTGAACCTTCAACATCCAGCGCAGTATAACTTACAATTGAACTTACCAGATACTTCATCTGCTAAACCACGGGTCCTTGCGAACATTCCGTGCAGATTCCCGATTTTGACAGAAATATTCCCGAGTTCGACAAAATACACCCAAAGAAGATCGGACGTTACGTCGGCCGAAATATATTAATAACATTTAAGAATAGAAGAATAACACAGAAGTCCGAATAATTCAAATAATACGAGTTATCAATACTCATCTAAAAAATTCAGAAACAATTTTCGAGTTTTATTATTATTTTTTTGCTAAAGAGTCTGCTTATCAAGGCCCAAAGCTACTCGAGTATAGGGCTTATTGTAGATAAGTAGAAGGTAAGATAACGCCTTGATGGTTGAGTGAAAATCGGCAGAATTCAATTATTTAAGAGGATGGCTAAACAAAAAACTGCTTATATTTATTAAACAATTATGTTATAGTTTGCTGGGAAACATCACCACGTTATTGTGTTCCACGAAAGGGTAGTTCTAGGAATAAAATCGAAGTTAAATCAGATTTTGAAATATTTTATCTTGGCCCATATCTTAATATTGGGAGGCCAATGGGAATGCAAACATTTATGTTTGTTCGTTTAATTTTTTTTAGCTTGAGAAATATATATTTTATATAAAAAAGAAAAAAAAGAAATATATATTTTATATAAAAAAGAAAAAAAAAAGAAATATATATTTTATATAAAAAAGAAAAAAAAGAAATATATATTTTATATAAAAAAGAAAAAAAAGAAATATATATTTTATATAAAAAAGAAAAAAAAGAAATATATATTTTATATAAAAAAGAAAAAAAAGAAATATATATTTTATATAAAAAAGAAAAAAAAAGAAATATATATTTTATATAAAAAAGAAGAAAAAAAGAAATATATATTTTATATAAAAAAGAAAAAAAAGAAATATATATTTTATATAAAAAAGAAAAAAAAAAGAAATATATATTTTATATAAAAAAGAAAAAAAGAAATATATATTTTATATAAAAAAGAAAAAAAAGAAATATATATTTTATATAAAAAAGAAAAAAAAGAAATATATATTTTATATTAAAAAGAAAAAAAAGAAATATATATTTTATATAAAAAAGAAAAAAAAAGAAATATATATTTTATATAAAAAAGAAGAAAAAAAGAAATATATATTTTATATAAAAAAGAAAAAAAAGAAATATATATTTTATATTAAAAAGAAAAAAAAGAAATATATATTTTATATAAAAAAGAAAAAAAAAGAAATATATATTTTATATTAAAAAGAAAAAAAAGAAATATATATTTTATATTAAAAAGAAAAAAAAAGAAATATATATTTTATATTAAAAAGAAAAAAAAGAAATATATATTTTATATTAAAAAGAAAAAAAAAGAAATATATATTTTATATTAAAAAGAAAAAAAAGAAATATATATTTTATATTAAAAAGAAAAAAAAGAAATATATATTTTATATAAAAAAGAAAAAAAAGAAATATATATTTTATATAAAAAAGAAAAAAAAGAAATATATATTTTATATAAAAAAGAAAAAAAAAGAAATATATATTTTATATAAAAAAGAAAAAAAAAGAAATATATATTTTATATAAAAAAGAAAAAAAAAGAAATATATATTTTATATAAAAAAGAAAAAAAAAGAAATATATATTTTATATAAAAAAGAAAAAAAAGAAATATATATTTTATATAAAAAAGAAAAAAAAGAAATATATATTTTATATAAAAAAGAAAAAAAAGAAATATATATTTTATATAAAAAAGAAAAAAAAAGAAATATATATTTTATATAAAAAAGAAAAAAAAAGAAATATATATTTTATATAAAAAAGAAAAAAAAAGAAATATATATTTTATATAAAAAAGAAAAAAAAAGAAATATATATTTTATATAAAAAAGAAAAAAAGAAATATATATTTTATATAAAAAAGAAAAAAAGAAATATATATTTTATATAAAAAAGAAAAAAAAGAAATATATATTTTATATAAAAAAGAAAAAAAAGAAATATATATTTTATATAAAAAAGAAAAAAAAGAAATATATATTTTATATAAAAAAGAAAAAAAAAAGAAATATATATTTTATATAAAAAAGAAAAAAAAGAAATATATATTTTATATAAAAAAGAAAAAAAAGAAATATATATTTTATATAAAAAAGAAAAAAAAAGAAATATATATTTTATATAAAAAAGAAAAAAAGAAATATATATTTTATATTAAAAAGAAAAAAAAGAAATATATATTTTATATTAAAAAAAAAAAAGAAATATATATTTTATATTAAAAAGAAAAAAAAAGAAATATATATTTTATATAAAAAAGAAAAAAAGAAATATATATTTTATATAAAAAAGAAAAAAAGAAATATATATTTTATATTAAAAAGAAAAAAAAGAAATATATATTTTATATAAAAAAGAAAAAAAAGAAATATATATTTTATATAAAAAAGAAAAAAAGAAATATATATTTTATATTAAAAAGAAAAAAAAGAAATATATATTTTATATAAAAAAGAAAAAAAAGAAATATATATTTTATATTAAAAAGAAAAAAAAGAAATATATATTTTATATAAAAAAGAAAAAAAGAAATATATATTTTATATTAAAAAGAAAAAAAGAAATATATATTTTATATAAAAAAGAAAAAAAAGAAATATATATTTTATATTAAAAAAAAAACAAGTTTCAGAATGATTAGCACTATTCCGAAATAATAGGAGAAAAATAAGATAGTGAGACTTGAGGTCGAGTTGAACGGATATTCCACTGTTTGCTCTCTCCAGTGGGCGTTGGGGAGCAGATTGCACATGTAAAGCTGATTGTGTCAAGGAAATTTTGGCATTTTATTATAAATAAATATATTACATAATAGGGACTCCACGTCAATTGAGATTAAGTAAGCTAATGTAGATTTTGACCATGGTCACATTGAGTGCATGTCATAATAAATAAAATTTTCAAAATCGATTCATTCCCAGAGTTGAAAAAAGGTCAAAGCTAAACGGCGTAGACAAAACAAAGATAGACGAATGACATCACTTTTTTAGCTTGAGGAACTAAAGCTTTTTCAATCAGTCTGTCTGTGGAAACCGTACGACAGAGACATCGCCAATATTTCGAGTTTGTCTGTGAAAGCCGATCGAGAGATTTCGAATAATGCGTGTCTACCATGGGAGGCAGTTGTTTTATAATGTAGAAAACTTTGATAATCGCTAAGTGCGAAATGTAAGGTCGACCTGACACTTGCCCGAATGTCACAATTTCACTAAAGTAAAAAAAAGTTAAACTAAATAACTAAGAGAACTTAGTCTTCGTCTATGGCGTGAGTAAATACTCTCTAAAATAAAGCCTTTAACAGCTCTTACCAAAGTCTCCTTGTGTCTTTCCTGTATTAAAAAGCTTTATTTGTAAAACAACCATTAGACAATACTGAGAGGCAACGGCGTCAGACAAGTACGATAAAAGACTCACTATTTCTAGTAAATTTATATCATTACTCCCTGTAAACTATCCAATGTATGTGCATACTAGAACCCGAATCGATATTTAATAAATGTATTGCCTAAATTCTAGTATTTTTTAAATTTAATTTAAAAAAAATTACTTAAAAACTAATCTCTTTCACCACAAAACTAATCTCTTTCACCAAAAAATAGCATTACTACTTAAACTAAAAAAAAAAAAAAGATAAAACAAGTCATTATCAATAATGGATTCTCTAACGATATCATCAATGAACAAATATAATAAATGTTTCCAAACTTTCAAAAATAATAATATAACAAATAATAATATCAACCAATATCTATTAACATATGCTACTGCAATCAAATCTTGAATTAGAAGAAAATGATAAAGAATATGGCACACAGATACATACCCCAACAGACAATAACAATAAAATAAAACTCAATATTTACTATAAGAAAATTAGAACTCAAAATCTACTGTAAAAAACGGCGCTTCTCAAACCTTAAACGAATTAGAAAGAATTGATATTATCTATAAGCTTAAATACTCTTTAGGAGAGTGTAACTCATACGCTTGAAACTGATAATTACGTTCGTTATACGACAACTACTCTATCCCGCTGCCTTGCCATGCATATTGTAAATTCTAGTGCAATTTATCAGCATCTAGAAAAAAAAAAGATAACTTTTCACCTTCGATTGAAGTTATTAGTTATTAACACAAAAATAAAACATTCTAAAGCAAATTTTAAAAACTTTAAAAATACTCGTGTACATAAAATAAAGCCAACAAACTAGAATTAAAAGCATTGCCTATCAAAACAATAACATGCTTCTCGTAATACCACTGCATTTCCATATGACACTTATTCTGACACTAGAATTTAGCTTACTAACAGTATCAAAAACTCTCTTACGTCTCACTGTCTGCGTATGCTGAGCTCATGCAGCTACTGAAATTCCTTTTGTCTTCCTGTTTTCCTACCGGACCTGTTTATTCGTTCCCTCACCAGAAGATGATTCGAAGCCGAATTTAAAACGTTAGTGCCACCTATGAAAGATATTAATTTTTTCGAGTTTCACGCAAGCAATAAGAAGAGAAATATATAAAAATGCATGATTAAAACCTAGTTTCTTGTAATTTTGAACAATGTTCAATTAAGAAAATGCTATATATATATATAGGCGGCAAAAAAAATTTCGCACTTGTAATTTAAAAAAAAATGCAAATTTAAGCTAAATTTAATGTAACTGTTCCAACTATACCTTATTTTATTGTCCTTTTAATCATTCTGGTGTTCACGTCAATTTTTAAAGAGAACTTCAAATTGAGGAGGCAAAAAGAAAGTCCGCACAGTGGAAAATTGTTAGCTCCGATAGGCTCATAAGAGTAGTGGTAGATGGACAAAAATCGGAGGCCTGCAATATAAATGCTGGAGTCCCTCAGGGGTCAATCCTGGGCCCAACTCTCTTCCTGATCTACATCAATGACCTCCCTAAACACATACTTAAATCATTCGTTGACATCTATGCTGATGACACGACCATCTACGGCAACACATCAAAGGCTGTAAATGACAAAGCTCTCTCTGATTCTCTCTCCTCTGATCTCGAGCGCGTGGTTCAGTGGGGGAAGATGTGGCTGGTTACCTTTAATGCATCTAAAACCAAACTCCTGTCCTTACATCATCAACGCTCTGATCCCCAGCTGGCATCAATTGTGATGGATGGCTCTCGTCTGAGTGAGGCCCCGTGTTTTGACAAGCTTCTGGGTTTGACCTTTACTCCTGATCTGAAATGGAACACGTACATCAAGTCTGTTGCCAGGGTCGCTGGAAAGATGGTGGGATCCTTCTACCGCTCCAGAAGATATCTCACTACTGATGCAATTCTCTATCTATATAAAAGCCAAGTACGTCCAAGGATGGAATACTGTTGCCATATCTGGGCAGGAGCTGCTAAAAACAGCCTATCCTGCCTTGACAGAGTACAAAATAGACTTCGTGGCTTAGTGGGGGATGCCCTTTTCTCTACCCTGCAACCTCTCTCCCACAGAAGAGACGTTGCGAGCCTGTCCTTGTTTTATCGTTATTTCCATGGCAGATGCTCGTCTGAACTCCAATCTCTGGTCCCCCCTCGCCAATCTTTCACGAAAAACACTCGTCTAGATTAATCCACTGTGAAAAATTTCCCCCACTCTATATCTGTGCCTAAACCAAAACGCGGATTCCATGAACAAAGCTTCTTTCTTAGAACTGCACGCCTGTGGAACTCTGTTCCGTCTGCCTGCTTCCCTCCGGACTACAACTTGGTTGCCTTCAAGTCCAATGTTAACAAATTCCTAATGAACCGCCCCCTTAAGTAAACATTTCAGCAAATCTCCTCACTAACGTAATTTACTTGCAATAACCCTTATCCCTGAGTGGCTTCCGGGCCTTGATAAGTGGTAATCACTGTGTAAAAAAAAAAAAAAATTAAATGTAACTTTAGGACATTAATGCAACACAAATACAAGAACACAATGGACTAGTTAATATTAAGTAGCATAGCCCTTCTGAGATTTGACAGCCTGCAATCGTTTAAATTATACTGCAACAATACTCCGGGGAAAGGGAATCCCACTTTTCTTTAATTTTTGTCTAAAGTTCTTCCAAAATTGAAATGTTATACATTGTCCCATTGACTACGATACACTTATTAACCCTTATCCTCGAGTGGCTGCAGGACCTTGATAAGTGGTGACTCCTTTGTAAAAAAACAAAATCCTCATTTACTCTAGACAACATAGACTGTTTTTGCAAGTATATGACGGAGCCAAACCATTATGGCAAACAGACGTTAAGTATTTTAAAATTCATCCTAACAAATATTTTTTATGTTACCTTGTTTAAACTTTTCTTTTTTTATTTATGTATTATTTCTTTATTTGTCTCTACTTTCCTGTCTTATTCGTCACCCTCCCCCTTCGTGATTATTGAAACAGGCAAAACACTGGTCAACCACGCTACAAAGTAAACTAGCGATAAAAAAACAAAATGCCGGGAATTATTTTCTCTATTAGAGTAGATAAAGTTAGGACTTTATTTAAGTAATATACTTAATATATACTATTACTGCAAGCTTGCCTATATTGAAAATGCTTGCTTCCTGGCTAGCCAATGAAACCATCTAATATAGTTATCTTATTTTCAATTATATTCGAAATATAATACAGTGATATTAGCAAAGAAAAAGTCACCTATGAAAACGAACCTCCTAACCTAAAACCTTGAATAATTATCTAAACTCGACTTTACAAATTGATAAAAGTTAATTATTGGATTTTAATTATGAGCTGAAACTCCAATGATTCAAACTCGAGATAGATAACGACATACTTCCACCCATTTATATGGGAGGGGAGATTATCATCAAAAGTGTCCTGAATTGATAATTTAACAGCGGACTTTTCTCTCAACTTCCCCTGAGCTATGTTCATGTTCCGTTCATTCTCCTCTAGGATCCTCCGACCACTCCGTCGTGTCAGTTAAGATAAAAACGAAATGTAATAAGTCCCCAGACGTACCACTCCACCGTACTGTATACCGATACTCTATGGCTGACTGGGATAGCTTCCGTGCATTCATATCTGATTTACCTCTGCACTCCATGTTTAAAAAGGAAGTGTCCTCTATAGTATCAGATCTGACCGAATGGTTAATTGTAGGTATAGACCAATTCATATAATCTAAAAAATTCCAACAAAAACCTAACAGCCAGCCATGGTTCTCCCCAGAATGTGCTGCTGCTATCGCGCACAGAAATCACTTTTTCCATAACTACCAACGTAATAGATGCACTGAGACTAAAGCTGCTTTCAGGACTGCCAGCGACCACTGTAAAAGAGTAATAAAAAATGCAAGAGAGCTATATGCCCAGTCTGTTAAATCCAAGGTAGCTGATCAGCGACGTGGTTCCCACCAGTTCTGGCAAATAACAAATAGGATCATGAACAGAAGTGTGCGTTTTATCCCAACCATTATCAATGGACCAGAGGTCATCTCGTCAGCATCAGACAAGGCCAAACGATTTGCAAAGAACTTTGCAGCTAATTATACCCTATGCGACGAAGGCTATCAACTCCCCATATTTCCTCCTATAACACAGAACACGCTAGGTAACATACAAATATCTGTGCAGGAGGTCGCCAAGCTAATCAAGAACCTTGATTCCAGTAAAGCAACTGGCCCTGACGGCATCCCAATTATAGTGTTAAAAAAGCTTCAACCAGAACTTGCTCCCATACTTACGAAACTGTTTAAGCGCTGCCTTAAGGAGAAGAGTTTTTCGACTCCCTGGAAGACCTTATCAGTTTGCCCTTTATTTAAGAATTCAGGTTATAAGTCATCTCCCTCTCAGTACAGACCAATAAGTCTCCTGTGTGTTATGAGTAAGTTGCTGGAATCCATATTAAATAGAGAAATAGTCAACCACCTCAGCAGGAACAACCTTCTTAGTGACATGCAATATGGTTTCCGCTCTGCAAGATCTACCGCAGATATGCTGACGGTTATATCTCACAGGATTAGTGAATCTCTTGACAAAGGCTTCCTTTCTAGGGCAATTGCTCTTGACATATAAAAGGCCTTCGACAAGGTATGGCATAAGGGTCTACTTCACAAGATTTCCAGCTACGGTATAACTGGAAATGTTTTCTCAATTATTAAATCATTTCTCTCCAATAAGCTCATAAGAGTAGTGGTAGATGGACAAAAATCAGAGGCCTGCAGTATTAATGCTGGAGTTCATCAAGGGTCAATCCTGGGCCCAACTCTCTTACTGATCTACATCAATGACCTCCCTAAACACATACTTAAATTATTCGTTGACAGCTATGCTGATGACGCGACCATCTACGGCAACACATCAAAGGCTGTAAATGACAATGTTCTCTCTGATTCTCTCTCCTCTGATCTCGAGCGCGTGGTTCAGTGGGGGAAGACGTGGCTGGTTACCTTCAATGCATCTAGAACCAAACTCCTGTCCTTACATCATCAACGCTCTGATCCCCCTCTGGCATCAATTGGGATGGATGGCTCTCGTCTGGGAGACGCCCCGTGTTTTGACAAGCTTCTGGGTTTGACCTTTACTCCTGATCTGAAATGGAACACGTACATCAAGTCTGTTGCCAAGGTCGCTGAAAAGATGGTGGGATCCTTCTACCGCTCCAGAAGATATATCACTACTGATGCAATTCTCTATCTATATAAAAGCCAAGTACGTCCAAGGATGGAATACTGCTGCCATATCTGCTGCCATATCTGGGCGGGAGCTGCTAAAAACAGCCTATCCTGCCTTGGCAGAGTACAAAATAGACTTCGTGGCTTAGTGGAGAATGCCCTTTTCTCTACCCTGCAACCTTTCTCCCACAGAAGAGACGTTTCGAGCCTATCCTTGTTTTATCGTTATTTCCATGGCAGGTGCTCGTCTGAACTCCAATCTCTGGTCCCCCCTCGCCAATCTTTCACGAAAAACACCCGTCTAGCTGAATCCACTGTGAAAAATGTCCCCCACTCTTTATCTGTGCCTAAATCAAAACGCGGATTCCAAGAACAAAGCTTCTTTCTTAGAACTGCACGCCTGTGGAACTCTGTTCCGTCTGCCTGCTTCCCACCTGACTACAACTTGGTTGTCTTCAAGTTCAAAGTTAACAAATTCCTAATGAACCGCCTCCTTAAGTAAACACTTCATCAAATCTCCACACTAATGTACTGTACTTGCAATACCGCTTATCCCTGAGTGGCTTCCGGGCCTTGATAAGTGGTGACCACCGTGTAAAAAAAAAATTGCTGCAGCAGCTTGTATTCAACATGCAGCAGTCGAACCGCACATGGAGGCAATGTGGATTCTCTCCCAGGTAGTAATTAGCGTGCAAGACCAGTGTGCTATAAATGTGGGGAGGCCAATCATTTTGCTACAGAGTGCCAGAGTAATAGGAGGTGTGTATATCTACGAGCACAGAGAACAGTACAATGCTATCACTGCAATGAGTTTGGGCACATATCTCGCAACTGTTCGGGAAATGAAGTTGGGAGCAAGGTATTATCGCCACCCTTGCCCTCTGTCAACCAATAAACACAGGATTACCAGTCATTGGCTTTTAAATTGACGATGTGCAGTGTTCGGCACTCGTAGACACGGAGTGTTCCCGGTCTATAGTTAGTGCACATCGCTGTCAAATGTGGCAGAAACAACCAGTAAGCTTTATTACCATCAATTGCTTATCCTGAGTATGTTGTGGTGAAGGGACAGTCACGATCTGTACTGAGAAGGGTGACAGCTAAAGTTGACATTCTGGTGAAGCAAGAAAACCCCCTTGGCTATTACATGTTGGTTGGAACTGATGCAATACAAGCGCTAGGAGGCGTCATAATCACAGCGGCTGGAGGTGTAATGCTTGGAGAAGGGAAAGAAGTCTGTGTAGCCATGTCTATTGAAGAAAAGGGCTTCTGTGCTACGTTTGACGACAACGAAAAGGCGTGGAATGCAAAGTTGAAATGGACCATGAGCCAGGCACAAGATCTGCTGTGCAACACCATTTCAGGGTATGCACTTTCTACCAAGAATAGGGCCGCATATGAAGAAGAACTTCAGACGTGGATTGATAACGGTTGGTTAATACCGTACACACAGGAACGTCTGGGACAACCCAAAGGATTAATTCCGTTCATGGCTATTGAACAACTTAGTAAAGACAAAATTCAGCCAGTTATGGATTACCGAGAATTGAATCAACATGTTGATGCTTTCACTGGAAACGCTTTAAGAGAGTGGCGTTAGAAAGGGAGTAATGTAGCACTGCTGGATTTGAAAAGGGCCTACCTGTAGATACGTGTCGACCTGCAGATACGTGATGGCTTGTTTCAAATGATCTGAAATAACTCTTCGCTAGATAGATAGATAGATAGATAGATAGATAGATAACAGACAATTAAATTATATTATCTAACAAATCATCAAAGTGGGGGATGTCTATTCTACCGAGCGCACGTTTCAACAGAATTATATACACGCATAAATATATATTCAAATGACCAAAGTAAATAATCATGTTTTGTTTTAGTTTATTATTTTATACTTTGATTTCAGTGAATCCTTACATTTTCTTCCTTACAGTTTTATGCGCCTTTTCCCACCAATAACTAAAAACGTTGTTTTTAGTTTATTTGATTGCTCGACAATCAAATAATAAAAAAATGATACATTGTTTGAAACAAAATCAAAAAAGAAAGACGGTTGCTCAAGAAATATAAAAAGAATTTAAACTTAAAATTATGAAAATCTCACTTTAAAGATGATAATCAGAAGAAAAACCCTCGAAAGAAAGACATCTGACATTGAAATATTCCTAAGTCATCATCTTTGCTTTATTTATGTTTATATTTATTATTGGTCCCCCGAAAAAAGAAGGTTTACCTGTAAATTAACCCTTGCCCGTTTGTCCGTTTTTGTCATCACTTTTCTCAATAACTACGCCCTGAAATGTTTTGCAATTTTGCACAAACATTAAACATGATATAAGTAAAAAGGAACGCAACGGATTGCCCCCCTAGAGGTGCCTTTCGGATTAAAATGGCTAAAATTGACACTTTTGTGTTTATTAAAAAAAATTGTTGCCTTGGATTTTTATAAAACTTTCTGACAAGTTGTGACTAACTGATTTTTATATAATTTTATTTGTCTATACTTTGCGATAACTCTTGGGTGTGCCCCAGGGGCTCTTTTAGGGCTAATAAAAACACTCCATTTTTGAGACTATTTTACCATATTTGTCCCAAATTTTCTGTGTATGTCAATTTAGCACTTTTGCATGGTGCTGAACTCAAATTTAAATATGTTAAGACCTTAGGGACTTTTGGGGCTAAAAGGGAGGGGCAAATTATAGATTTAGTCATTTCTTTTTTGGCATAATGCAAAACTCAAATTTACATATGTTAAAGCCTATAACTGCACCGTCTATTTATTTTCATCAAGATTTTACGTACCCTGGGGACTTTTGGGGTAAATGGGGGGGGGGCAATGCTGAACCTAGTCATGTTTTATGCGTCGTTCATTGTAAATTCACGGGGAACCATGTATGCTTCACTTGTTTATATTTTCTCTATTTTATTTATTTATACATCTACATATATATATATATATATATGTGTGTGTGTGTGTGTGTGTGTGTGTGTGTGTGTGTGTGTGTGTGTGTAGCTTTCTCTTATATGTATACATGTGTGCGTGTGCACGCGCGTTAATTTATCAGGCTTTTGTGAACACTATTTATTTTCCTATTTACTTTCCGCTTGTAAGACTGGCATTTTCCCTGTTCTGGTCTCGACCTCCAAAAGGTTTCGTAGGAATCTTTCTGTCCATCAAAATGTTCTAGGTCACACGTGACTTTTATTTTTTTATTTTATCTCGTGACTCTTAAGCAATCTATGAAATACCATGCGTCAGAGTTTACAATAATAAAATTGTTTGGTAAAAGCGAGCTTCTAAGATGTGTCGTTAAACTGTAAAGCTTAAAGTACAACATTTTTAGCTGTGATCACTATCAGTCAGTCACGCTTAAGTTTAAAAATAGATTATAATCGTTTATAGGATTTCATGTAATTTCATTAATAATTAATAATGTGATTGTATTTATTTACTAACGATTTAGGTACGACATTGTACGACAAGGTAGGACAATGGCTTCCGTTGATTCTCACGGCTGTTATTCCAGCAACCTATGGAGAGATTCAACAGCTGATTCTAAAACTTTAAAAAGTATTTATCGAAAATATATTCGAGATGTTTTAAGCCTAAAAAAACTAATAAGAAGTAATTGGTTTTAAATCATGTATAATATCCGTATGAATATAATTACTTATAATGTTAACTAAAGATGATTATTCCATAAGAAAACCGAAACAACTAATAGTGACTTAATTAAGATGAATGCTTAAAAGAATATGCAAATTAGCTAGATCTTTTGCAGATGAATGCAATTCCACGATCCATATATAACAAAGCTGTGTTTATTTATTTTAAATAAACAGAAAAAGGGTTTTTTAATATGAATATCAATACAAAAAAAATCTAAATTTATAAGAATATAGATAGAAGATAATCGAAAGTATGTTAAAGAGATTGCTATTGTGGGATTTTTAGGTGGATTGCTATTATTGATGGTTAGGGAATATAATTCATTTACTGCAGTTGTGTTGTTGAAAATAGAATGATTGGGGATTATCGTACGTAACTGAGTGGTTTGGTCTATTAGAGAATTACTTGGTGGGAACTCCGTTACAGTAAAAGAATATGTAACACTTATGGATGCAATCATTTTAGTAGGCAATCCTGCTTATTTGGCAGTTGCAATTAACTCTAGGATTTACGAGGAATGCGATTGTTCAGCTGATTTGATTTTCCTATTATTAGTTGCGATTATTGTTAGTGCCAGATTAAGCATAGTGGAGCATGAGAATTTTTAAGAGGATTGGGGAAATCGATATTCATTGAAACTCCATGGAATAAGGCAAAATTTTCTTTTCTTTGTACTCCCATTCGAAAAATGAATTGTAAAATTAATTTACAAAATTTAAATCCTACTGTTCTAATACTATTGCTTTATCTTGAATATTGAGTTTTTTTTTTATCTTGTTGGGATTGTCATATCAATATTAATACTACTATTTTTACGTACTTTAAATTTTTACAAATCTATTTAATTTGTAAATTTAAATTATAAATTTTCTTTTTGAATATATATATATATATATATATATATATATATATATATCAGATCTGACCGAATGGTTAATTGTAGGCATAGACCAATTCATACCATCAAAAAAATTCCAACAAAAACCTAACAGCCAGCCATGGTTCTCCCCAGAATGTGCTGCTGCTATCGCGCACAGAAATCACTTTTTCCATAACTACCAACGTAATAGATGCACTGAGACTAAAGCTGCTTTCAGGACTGCCAGCAACCACTGTAAAAGAGTAATAAAAAATGCAAGAGAGCTATATGCCCAGTCTGTTAAATCCAAGGTAACTGATCAACGGCTTGGTTCCCACCAGTTTTGGCAAATAACAAATAGGATCCTGAACAGAAGTGTGCGTTCTATCCCAACCATTATCAATGGACCAGAGGTTATCTCGTCAGCGTCAGACAAGGCCAAACTATTTGCAAAGAACTTTGCAGCTAATTCTACCCTATGCGACGAAGGCCATCAACTCCCCATATTTCCTCCTATAACACAGAACAAGCTAGGTAATATACAAATATCCGTGCATGAGGTCGCCAAGCTAATAAAAAACCTAAATTCCAGTAAAGCAACTGGCCCTAATGGCATCCCAATTATAGTGTTAAAAAAGCTTCAACCAGAACTTGCTCCCATACTTACGAAACTATTTAAGCGCTGCCTTAAGGAGAAGTGCTTTCCGACCCCCTGGAAGACCTCATCAGTTTGCCCTGTATTTAAGAATTCAGGTGATAAGTCATCTCCCTCTCAATACAGACCAATAAGTCTTCTCTGTGTTATGAGTAAGTTACTGGAATCAATATTAAATAGAGAAATAGTCAACCACCTCAGCAGAAACAACCTTCTTAGTGACACACAATATGGTTTCCGCTCTGCAAGATCTACCGCAGATGTGCTGACGGTTATATCCCACAGGATTAGTGAATCTCTTGACAAAGGCTTCCTTTCTAGGGCAATTGCTCTTGACATATCAAAGGCCTTTGACAAAGTATGGCATAAGGGTCTACTTCACAAGATTTCCAGCTACGGTATAACTGGAAATGTTTTCTCAATCATTAAATCATTTCTCTCCGATAGGCTCATAAGAGTAGTGGTAGATGGACAAAAATCGGAGGCCTGCAATATAAATGCTGGAGTCCCTCAGGGGTCAATCCTCGGCCCAACTCTCTTCCTGATCTACATCAATGACCTCCCTAAACACATACTTAAATCATTCGTTGACATCTATGCTGATGACGCGACCATCTACGGCAACACATCAAAGGCTGTAAATGACGAAGTTCTCTCGGATTCTCTCTCCTCTGATCTCGAGCGCGTGGTTCAGGGGGGGGAAGATGTGGCTAGTTACCTTTAATGCATCTAAAACCAAACTCCTATCCTTACATCATCAACACTCTGATCCCCAGCTGGCATCAATTGTGATGGATGGCTCTCGTCTGGGTGAGGCCCCGTGTTTTGACAAGCTTCTGGGTTTGACCTTTACTCCTGATCTGAAATGGAACACGTACATCAAGTCTGTTGCCAAGGTCGCAGGAAAGATGGTGGGATCCTTCTACCGCTCCAGAAGATATCTCACTACTGATGCAATTCTCTATCTATATAAAAGCCAAGTACGGCCAAGGATGGAATACTGTTGCCATATCTGGGCAGGAGCTGCCAAAAATAGCCTATCATGCCTTGACAGAGTACAAAATAGACTTCGTGGTTTAGTGGGGGATGCCCTTTTCTCTACCCTGCAACCTCTCTCCCACAGAAGAGACGTTGCGAGCCTATCCTTGTTTTATCGTTATTTTCATGGCAGGTGCTCGTCTGAACTCCAATCCGTGGTCCCCCCTCGCCAAACTTTCACGAAAAACACCCATCTAGCTGAATCCACTGTGAAAAATTTCCCCCACTCTATATCTGTGCCTAAATCAAAACGCGGATTTCATGAGCAAAGCTTCTTTCTTAGAACTGCACGCCTGTGGAACTCTGTTCCGTCTGCCTGCTTCCCTCCGGACTACAACTTGGATGTCTTCAAGTCTAATGTTAACAAATTCCTAATGAACCGCCCCCCTAATTAAACACTTCATAAAATCTCCTCACTAACGTGATGTACTTGCAATAACCCTTATCCCTGAGTGGCTTCCGGGCCTTGATAAGTGGTGATCACTGTGTAAAAAAAAAAAAAAAATATATATATATATATATGTGTGTGTGTGTGTGTGTGTGTGTGTAATATTTATTTAATATACTGTATGATAGCAGTTTAGAACATCGTGGCACGGTCTGTTTCGTGTGGGGAGGATATTGTCAGTCAGTTCGCCTAGCAATGTCGAGTAACCATAATTGTAGTAATTAAATTTAGCCTATCTAAATTGAATGACGGAGGTGAGATTAAATCCTTGTCACTATCGTCAAGCTGAAATAAATTGTCCACATTCAGGAAGGTATTCCGTATATTGATGTATATCCAATAACATTGACACAAATGTCTGCTTCGTTGGATTCACTTTAATGGCACGAAAGGCTCCATACCTTCAGCATCATTATAATCTCACTAGTTAACTAGGCTTACTTAATTGACTTCGTTCAATGTCACATGTACATGCATATCAGCTTATATTCACAGAATGTATCACTATTTGTATTATATTTCTCTTTGTCTGTCAATTCCACTGTTTCTTGGAAAATAATAGGCCGATTTAGCTGAAATTTTATATACAAAAAAAACGGGCCCGTATACACTTTCTGTGATATATCCATTATTTATTCACCGATTGCCCTTATTTTACAGGACATGGCAGAATCAACGACCGTGAGTACACCAAGACCCCAGTGGGAGCTGGGACAAAGAATACATTGAGTTAAATTTTACTACAAGACAGGCTCGTTTAAAAAAATCCAGGACAATTTCATGCGTCAGTGAATGTGAAAAAGTCCCATCCAAAAGCAGAATTCAGAACTGGGTGGACCACTTCGAGAAGTATGGAACCGTAGAGAACCTCAACGCTGCCAGAGAGAACTGTCCAAGCCACTCGGGACATCCCAAGAAGCGAACAGCCGAGCTGATCGAAAGAGTAAGAGAGTCTCTCCAGCAGAGTCCGAAACGCTCTGTGCGTAAGCGAAGTCAGTCCCTCGGTATATCCCGTGAGACTTACAGCAGAGTGCTGGTGAACGATATCAGGGCTTACCCATACAGAATACAGACGCTGCAGACCCTTGTGGCCTCAGACAAGAAGCAGAGGAGGGCTACGGCAGTCAAGATGCTCGAAAAGATCGAGGAGACACCAAGTTTCCTTAACCTCCTTTGGACCTCAGATGAAGTCCACTTCCATCTTGATGGAAAGGCGAACTCCAACACAAATGTCTTCTGGGGGTCCTCCAGACCCAATGAAGTAGCCACCAAGCCCCTGCACTCTCCTAAGTATACGGTGTGGGCTGCAATCTCGGCCAGAAGCATCATCGGACCAATATTCATCGAAGAATCTGGCGCAGCAGTGACAGTCACCAAGGAGCGGTATGTGGAGGTCCTCAAAACCTTCAAGAGTGAGCTCCAGACCATCTACCTGTCGCTCATGACCAAGTTCTGGTTCCAGCAGGACGGAGCAAGTTCTCACGCCTCAAAAATGTCCCGAGATTGGCTAAAAGAGAATTCGGAGGCCGAGTGATCAGTTTTAAGACTCGTTTTGAGTGGCCATTCCATATCCCGGACCTACACCCCCCTGGTTTTTTTCTTTGGAGCTATCTTAAGGACAGAGTCTACGCAGGGAAACCCAGAACCATCACGGAACTCAAGGAAGCCATCAGGGAGGAGATGAGAGCCATTACCAATTCGGTAAACAGCATAGTGTGATCATTGTCAACCAAAGGAAGATTGTAAAAGGCATCTGTACACTGCAATGATTTATGAACGTGAAACCTGACCGACGAGGGCTAAGGACATACGTTGCATGGAGAGAAATAGTATGATAATGATACGATTGATGTGCAATGCAACTCTTTAAAACAGGCTAAGTTCTGATGACCTTAGAGGAATATAAAAATAAGACAATGAATAAAGACGCACGTGAAAGAATAGATCTCGATGGAATAATTATGTTAAAAAACTGTTGGCATTTCTTAGCTTAGGGTTAGGGTTAGGGTTAGGGTTTAGGGTTTAGGGTTTAGGGTTAGGGTTAGGGTTAGGGTTAGGGTTTAGGGTTTAGGGTTAGGGTTAGGGTTTAGGGTTTAGGGTTTAGGGTTAGGGTTAGGGTTAGGGTTTAGGGTTAGGGTTAGGGTTAGGGTTTAGGGTTTAGGGTTGGGGTTTAGGGTTTAGGGTTTAGGGTTAGGGTTAGGGTTAGGTTTAGGGTTTAGGGTTTAGGGTTAGGGTTAGGGTTAGGGTTAGGGTTTAGGGTTTAGGGTATGGGTTTATGGTTAAACTAACAATTTATTTGGTAAATTCGACACACTGCTGTCAAAACTTCCATCTCGTAAACTTGACGTGGTCGAAGAGATGGAAAATTGTGCATCATTATCAGACAATAAAAACGACCTTCGTATATATTTATGTGTGACAGTGTTAATAGCTTAATGAATGCCGTGCCCATTTTGGAATCGGTAATTCCGGTTTCAAATCCTATCAGATCTGCTGTAGTAAGGTGGCCGTTACGTTTTAATTGTGTCGTTATTCTTCAAACCTCTCGGATCCACACGTTGGTCGACACCGCTGAAAAGGAACGAACAAATAAAAAAACGAAAGAAGCAAAAATCCGACTAGTTATCTTTTTAAAATGCCAATGAAATGCATTTATTTGTGAAAAATCTGCCTCGGGGAAAATGGGCGAGCAAACACGAAGGCGAGAAAGTGCAGGCAAGCGAAACAAAGGCTTTTTAAAAAGCACATGTGTGTGTGTGTGAAAAACTTTGGAAATATAAGGAAATCTGTTGTTTTAGAAGAAACGCATTTCATTGGCATTTCAAAAAGATAACGAATCGGAGTTTTGCTTCGGCCACCTTACTACAGCAGATCTGATAGGATTTGAAACCGGAATAACCGATTCTAAAATGGGCACGGCATTCATTAAGCTAATAACACTGTCACACATAAATACATACGAAGGTCATTTTATTGTCTGATAATGATGCACAATTTTCCATTTATTTAATGTTGTGGCAAAGTAAATGCTGTAAGCAATTCCTTGTATACGTTTAATTGAACACACGCTTCTATTTTGCTCAGTACTGCGGGCTGCTTATACCTTTTTCAATGTTAGTATACATAATTGCACACAACCGATCTGATTTGAAACCAGAAACACTGATTCCAAAATCGGTACGGCATCCATTAAGCTAATAACACCCTCGCACATTACAAAGGTCGTTTTTTTTATATCAAATTGCATTTGTTTTGTTGTACCATTTTGTATTTCGTTGTTATACGAAAACGCGGTCACCAAAATACGAGAAAAATAATCGTTCTGTGAGAGACGAAGTTAGTAACTACGGAGGTTGGTGGGTGGCAGAGTTTTATGCGGGTCGTAAGGGGTTAGAAATCTGGGGCTAAGTTTTGAATGTCATTTCTCACCCTAGTTTTTATTTTATTCGGTAACTCCACCTTCACCCCACTCCTTTAAAAACAATACTTGTGACCTGAGGCCCCGTAACTTGCTTTGTTATTGTTTCTCTTTGAGATTTACAAATGAAGTCGATTAAGTCCTACTTTCTACATCTTCCGTCGTTATGTTCTTGTTTATGTGGGCAAGCCTTCAAGCATCTCTTCCTCTCTCTCTCTCTCTCTCTCTCTCTCTCTCTCTCTCTCTCTCTCTCTCTCTCTCTCTCTCTGTCTATGCCGGTGTGTATGTGTGTGTGTGTGTTTGTGTGTGCGTGCGTGCGTGCGAGTATGTATATAAAAAAAACAGCAACGGTTTGATACCACAACGTTTACCATTTAAATTCTAGGATTGCTAGAATCAACGTCACGGGATATTGTCGCCTGAAAATGATTCTATGAAGAATCGAAAGTGCTAGTGGTACTTATGGAACAGTTTGTTTTTTATTTTGATGCAAAAAAAAATCTATTATGAAGCTCCAAAATTAGTTTATGTTTATATCTTTGCAATAATTATTTTTCGTTCTTGTAAGTACCTTACATCAAGTTGCTTCTCGCCTTGTCTGGAGCGATTCTATATAAAATATATACTATACCCATCTCATTATATATATATACCCATCTCAGAAACAATTTCATCAGGGAGGTCATTTATGAATATCAGGAATAATAAAGGTCCAAGGATAGACCCCTGAGGTACTCCCGTATTTGTATCATATTGTTTAGATGTACGACCGTCGAAGACAACCAAGATTCTTCTCTTATTTAAGAAGGATTTAGTTATGCTAAGTATTCTTTCAGTGATAACTTAAGATCTAATTTTCCTGAGAAGACCATCGTGCCAACCTTGTCAAAAGCCTTAGATATATCAAGGGCTACAGCTCTATGCTCACCTGCTTTGTCTACTGTATTTCGTTCGGAAATTACAGTAAGGATATCTGCTGTAGAACGGACTTGTCTAAATTCATATTGTTAGTCAGTCAAAAGTGTAGCAGCTGCAAGGTGATGACTTGGAGCTTGGTTAATTATGGACTCAAGTTTAATCCATCCTATAAAAGATGTAGCTATATTATACATTTATATAACTCTACATATTAGTGCTTTTCCAGTGTACTTTTCGTCTTATTTTTAATGAAATTGACCTTGCTTTTGGATTTATTCATTAAAATAGAAGTAAAGAAATATCGTTATTTATTTCGAGATAAAACTTTTATCTTTTAGCAGAACATTATTGGAATTTTCTGGAATTTCATATTCTACCAACTTTTACGATTCGTTATCTTAACTTTTAACTTAACAATTCAGGAACATAATAATAATTCAGTAGGGAATGGAAGTAATACAAAAATGAAAATATATCGAAAAATTCTACCAAAAACTGGCAATGATAACCACCTCACATTCCTATGCCGATGCCGTGATCTTAAGCTAGTGCCACTAGGCTTTACGTTGAAATGCCCAGTCACCCCCAGGATAACGCAAAGGATCGCAAAACGAGTAAGGCGTGAGCTCGTCCGAGACAGAGTCCACAACAGCCGGTCAAAGAAACATCAATTACAGACCGAAATCTAAAACGACCTCGCACTCGTCGTGGAAAGTATAACAGAGACTGATGCCAAAACTTGCATTCAAGAATACCTGCGCACATTATGTAAGAAAGAATTTAAGGGCGTTAAATCTCGCCAAATAAAGAGATCAGAACATCTAAAACTTAAGGACACAAGACGCCATGTTCACCATTCACCAATAAGAGCCATTGTCAACAAAAGTAAACGTCAGCTAACTCCCTCTAAGGAATAAGTACTAAACAAAGGTTTCAACTTCAGCATAACCATCAAGCGGATTCCATACTTAGATATGATCGCTCCAATAGATGAGGCAGCCTTGAATATATCCAAGTCCCAAGCAGATGAACTAAGGTTGAAAGTGAGACAAGCACGCGAGAATTCGAAGCCTCCAAACCCTAAAGGAAGAAGTGTTGGCTATCAAATCACTGCACACTGACAATGATATTAAAAATCTCGTCATTTTGTTAATATTTTTTTAAAAATGTAATTTGTCGAATGTGGAACTCATAAGATGCAAGTTGATCTATTATTTCGAGAATAAATAAAATTATTCAGACACAAGAAATGCAATTATGATT
Organism: Euprymna scolopes; assembly: GCF_053919585.1. Lineage (NCBI taxonomy): Eukaryota > Metazoa > Mollusca > Cephalopoda > Sepiida > Sepiolidae > Euprymna > Euprymna scolopes. Next base: position 967,628 of record NC_136498.1, on the reverse strand, counting down.
AAGCGTCACGGCACTTATTGATGACAGTTATGGCCACAGACTCAGACGATTCTTTTCTGTCACATACTTTTGTTAATTATTTGACTGTGTTTGTCTTGATTCTTACCGGGCCTTTTAAAGCCATCACACTCGTTGACACACCTGACCCCAGATGTAGCACCATCATAGAACGTATCTGACTTTTGTATAGCTGGAAGATTGTATCAAAAATCAGATACTTCACGGAGCGGTAGAATGAGCTAAATGTCCCAGCCACAGACTGAGTTGTTATGTAGATTAAGGATCGGGCTATAGTCGGAGTTTTCCGGGTAGTTTAAGTAAAACGCTGGAAGATAACGAAGTTTTGTGATTCTATTTTTCACACAAACGATATATATTTTTTTTAAGAAAAAATATATTATTCTGTGATTATGGTGATAATTTAATGGGAAAATAATTGAAAACATGAAAACAATATTCGCTTTGCTGTTACGATCAAAATACGATTAATGGACAATTTTTATTAAACTTTAAGAAAATCAAATACTATTAGTAATAGAAGAGCGGTTGTTTTGTCCGCCATTTTGAAAATAATCTAAAAAAAAAAACGAAAATTGTCAATAATCAAAACTTGTGTAATTGATGCTGTAATGCCTACAATTTCACATTAATTGCTTAAAAATCATTTTATTTCTAAACAAAAAACTACTTGACCAATGTAGATAATATTTAGAATGTGATATTTTCGTTTTCTCTCAGTTACGCTCATTATACATACTTCTCTTTATTTCTGTTTTTTTTATTTGAGGAGACTTCTATACAAGAACCAATATGAAAATGAATACGGAATGCAATAGCGTTTTTTTTTTTTTTTTCATGTTTTGAGGGTAATTTTTTTTTACAACTTTTACTTATGCTTCTCTAAAGAAAAAAACACACACACACGTTTTAGAATTCCATACATTCTGGTGGTAGACCGAAACAACTGTATGCAGACGGTTTTCTTGGTGAATTTGTGACAGTATGTTTCTCATATTTCCTATAAGATATATGGGCTGTCTGTCTGTCCATCCTCCTTTTTCTCGGAAACTATTGGGCCGATCTTCCTAGAATTTTATATGGATTTTTATTAGAATAAAATGCAACGAATTAATTATGTTATATGTTTGATGTCGAGCTAAAGATGAATATGGGTAAGTTTTTAATGCAAATAATTACTTATAATCAACAATAAGTTTGGCTATAATATTTGCTTGTTTTGAATGGTATATAAACTCTAGTATACATATACATACATATATATAAATACTTACAAACATATATATATATACGCACATATATGTATATATATGTATATATACATGCATATACATATGTATAGAATATGTATATACATATATATACATATATATACATATGTGTGTATACATAGACATATATACATATATATACGTATGTATATATACACATATATATATATATATTTATACACATATATATACACATACATATGCATATACATATATATATATACGTACATATATACATACATATACACATATGTATGCATATATATATATACCTATATAATATATATATGCATTTATGCATACATACATATATAAATACACACACAGATATATATATATATATATATATATATATATATATATATATATATATATATATATATATATATATATATATAAGGAAATGTGTGTGTATGTGTGTGAGTTCGTTTCCTATGGGCTCGGAAATGGCTGGGATGATTTTTATGAAATTTCACACAAATGTCACACTGTCACACTTTTACCAAGAATTGTATTCGAGAAGTTTTATTACCACACAAGCCGAAAGGTCCGATATCTAAAATCAACATTAGATTCTTTGATATGACAAGGCGCGTTCAAAATTTTTTTGATTAAGCAAAATTAAACCATGATACTTGATATTTTCATTTTAAACTTAAATTCAAGCCATTATCATCGCACAAGCAGTAAGGTCAGTCATATGAAATCAACGGAAGGTTTTTGATATGATAGGGGCACATTCGAAATGAATGTTTCTGCTTAGAGCATAACTGAAGCATTACTACATGACTTTTGCATTTTTAACTTTTATTCAAACAATTACATATATCAAAATAATTTTATAGAATCAACAGTAGGTGCTCTACAATGCAATGCAGGCTGCAATGTATTGTGCACTATGTGGAGGTCTGTGAAGCTTACTCCTTGTGCATCGCGATGTGTCCCCAACTAAAGCAGGCAATCAATCGATTTGATTGCAAAATTAGCGATTTCAATGGCAATTAAAAGATGGGAGTGTGAATCATTCGTTGATTATCATTCATTAACGGGGAACGTCAGGTATCCCTACTAGTAGTAGTAGTATATATATATATATATATATATATATATATATATATATATATATATATATATATATATATATATCGGTCTCTTTTTGGGGGGAAACTATATCCTCCGATAAACTACATTCTTCCCTTTACCCATTTCTTATTAAAAACCTCTCTATCCCTCTTTCCCGTCTTTTCCTCTGTATTTCCTTATTTATCTATCTATATATCAACCATTTCCTGTCCCCAGAGTCAGTAATAATATATTAACCTACCCCTTTGTTTCCGTCGCTGCCACGACAAAACTACGTCAGAAAAACACTTCAGCCCAGAAAGGCAAAAAAAAAAAAATTAAAAATAAATAAAAAAGACGAAATGAGAAACGACCTCGTATAAATAAAAACCCACTGCTTCGGAATTTCTCCATCAGAACGATTCATTGTCAAGCCAAGCAACGACGTCACCCTTCAAAAGGTTCCCATCGCCAGTCGCCACCCTCACAACCATTCTACTACTACTACTACCATTACCATTAGTACAACCACTACGAGGCCTGATCTGTTGTAAAGTGTTTAGTGTTTACATACGACGCTTCTACTACCGAGTTGAAAATGTGAGTAGAAAGAACATGCATGCATTTATGAATGAAAAAAAAAAAAAACGCATGAACGACCTCAATGGATTTTTTATTTGCTTTTATCCAAACTTTATAAAGATCTCGAAGACTAACAACGTAAAGAATTATCATTCGCCTAGCTTCCATATTTTAATTCACAGAAATTTCTACTTTTGAGGTTCTTTTATAAAACAGAGGCGCGTTGTTCTTTGTTTTAGGAGCAAAGATAAAACATAATGGTGACTCTTTTTGTTACTTTTATCCACCTCAAACATAGCGTATTGCAACTTGGGTGTAGGAGTTACTATTTTGTATCATACCTACGGGGTACTATGTAGGGCGTCGGGCAGCGAAATGTTTGCATTAAATTTTAACTTCTGTGCATGAAGAAGCAGAAGAAATGGAAGGAATTCCAAAAGTCTAGTAGTCCAATGGAAACAATTATTAGAGTAGTATCAAGGGACTTCACTAGTGAAGGGATGAGATTTTGCTACATAATGGGTTATCTTGGAATATGTACGTCAAGGGTGCACAAGTGTTATGAGTTCATCAGAGTACATTTCATTAAAGTACTTGTAAAACAGAGACATACAACATTACAGCGATGGAAAATGTTGCATCTTGGTATCTATTAGATATGAGATTTTTTTTGGGGGGGACACTGTCCAAGAGAGAGATAAATTAGTAATAGATGCACCAGTCAAGATGAAGCAACAATACTATGCATGGGCGAACAGTGACTTTGTAAATATAGGGGATGTTTTCAGGTGTAATTTTTGAAACGGTAGAGTACACCTCCCCTTTTTATCTGCAGCTCAAAGGCTTTAAAACCACTTTCGAACTTTGAATTTGCACAATAGCAGAATCACAAAAAATATTTATGAATTAATAATAGGCTAGCAAGCAACCCCGACGTTCCCCAGGATTGAATGATGATCAACAAATATTTTACAATCTCATATTTTTATTGTCATCGAAATCGGTGAAATTGACCATATCAAATCGTTTGATTATCTGCTCTAGCTGAGGACCAAACGTGGGGAACTGGGAGGAAGCTTCTTGCAGTGACATTGCACTGTAGAGAATCTACTGTTGATTTCATAACATTATTTTTTTATATATAATGGCTTGAATTAAAGTTTAAAATGCCAAAGTCCAGTACCATGCTTTAATTATGCTCTAAGCAGAAATATTCATTTCGAACGTGCCCCTGTCATATCAAAGAACCCACTGTTGATTTTATATGCCTGACTTGTGTGGCGAGAATGGCTTAAATTTAAGTTTAGAATTAAAATGGCATGTATCGTGGTGCAATTGTGCTTTAAACAGAAACATTCATTTCCAATATCATTTCAACCGTCATATCAAAGAGACTACTGTTGATTTTATATGTCGTATCTTTCGGCTTGTGTGGTAATAAAACTTCGTGGTGTTAGGCTGGAGAAGATGTTAACTTTGGTTAAAATTGCTTGTTCGTTCTTTCATTGGATGATTTCGATGGTCGATATTTTTATGAGGGGCATTCTGATACAAAACCCAGAGCACTGACAGGCATATATAGTACATTCATGTGAAACTTCATAAAAATAGACCCAACCGTTTTCGAGTCCATAGGAAACGAACTAAAAAACACACAGATCCATAGACAAAGTTTCTTTTATATAATAGTAGAGTAGAGATTAGCAAGTAGAAATTCCACGGTGGTTTTACATCAATCGATATGATTAGTCATATTACCTTTTAATTAATAAATTTTTATCAGTGACTTTTTCCGTAAAAGTAATTGTCGGCTAAATATTCGGCACTAGTGCAGTTTAACATCCACCTGTAAGTTAATTGCTTTCATTTTAGGAGAGTTATGTTCTCGTAATGTAAGAGTTAATAAAACTTTGCTTCCTAATATTAAAAATGACGTTCTACATTTGCTTGTGAATGTCAAAGTGCAGAAGTGTTAAATATTCTTTCAATGAATGGAACGAATATGTCCCTTTTTATTTATAAAAATTATAATAACTTTATTCTTTTGAAAACAATAAGTTCCGTCGTCTTATTTTAAGACTTTTTGTCAAGTAAATATTCTTCCAATCGATATAACGAATGCCACTTTCTGAAATGTCTTTATTTCTGCTGTTTTAGTTGACAGGACCATATAATTTGATTTGGGAACAATTCATTTTAAAATAAGTAAAAATTCAGTAAAACTTCTTTACCTTAGCGATATCAGATTAATTACCAATCAAGCATGAAGTGCCTTAGCGTATCATGTTATACGTTCACATAACAGACTTTTACTAATTATGATCGCACAAAATTTGAAAGTGATTTCGAAAGAAGTTTATTAGAACATTATTTCGTTTTAAAATTTTTGCTTAAACATTTTATTGACTCCCCCAAAAAGGCACATTGCAACTGAGACTTAAAGAGGCTGCTATGATTAGGGGCAACATTTATAGTGTGCATCCAAAGCGGAAGTTGGGCTGCAAGATGTTTGTTCCTATTGCATTTAAATTTCTGCATTTTGGTACAATCTGTGGAACCGGGAGCAAGAAGGGTATTCCAAAACAGTTCATGAATGAACCTGTAAGAAACAGATAAAGAATTTTCCGGTAAAATTTTGAGATTTTGCTACAAGTCAGGATCATCAGGAAAATATATGTTTAAGAGGTACAAGTGCATTAAGTTCGTCACAGTACATTCAATGGAAGCACTTGTAAAACAAATACATGGATGCAACATTGTGGCGATACGACAGGATTTAAGTTTATACTCAATGCAGGACCTATTAGGTTAGTGACACTCTTTTGCATCCTGTCTATCATTTTTAGACAGAAGTAATGCACTATGCTCTACTTATTTCCTAAAAAAAAAAGAAAAATACATGAATTTTCGTACGCACCTCAGTTGTATCCAATTTGTCATTATATAAATTTGTCATTATATAAATTTGTCATTATATAAATTTGTCATTGTATAAATTTGTCATTATATAAATTTGTCATTATATAAATTTGTCATTATATAAATTTGTCATTATATAAATTTGTCATTGTATAAATTTGTCATTATATAAATTTGTCATTATATAAATTTGTCATTATATAAATTTGTCATTAGCTAATTTTGTGATGCATTATTTTGCTAGAACTACTTACCAATCACACGCCCTCTAAAATTTTTGTTAACGTTTTTATTCAAGATACATGTTCATTTTTTATTGATTGGACTGTTTCTTTAGTCTTTTAACAAGGAGCGAAGTAGAGTATCTGTTCTGATAATACACTTCATCTTTTTTGTCTCCAGTCAGCGAAGGAGAAATCCTTCGTGATTGAGGTATTTAAAAAAATTTTTATCCCAATGCAGAGTGTGCCCTTGTAGGGAGATAAATTTCCATCCCACATTACAATCCAACTATGTGTCTTACTATGCCTTCATGAGGAGACAAACAAATGGGGTTTAGTACTTACATGTATTTGATGCGACATTCACCCAGGATGAGTTGAACCGGCTTCCTCTATAGAACACACAGCGCTCCGGATGAATGCAGGCTACGCATGACAATATCCGTAACGTGATGGAAAGTCACTCTTCAAATCATCGGCGAACACTGTAGAGCTATGAACTGAGGTTAGGTTCGATTTAACGTTTGATGGTGTGCAATCATTAGAGCTATGACAACAGCATATTCTTATCATTGTTTTGATTCTCGAGTATATATCTAACAGAGACAAAGTTAATCAACCGAGAACTACGTCACTCTATATAAAAGCATATAAGATATCAATGGATACGCACTCGAGAGTCAAAATTATGGAAAGAATATGTGTTGTCATAGCCCTAGTCATCACGTCTTCAGCTGGCTTTCCAGGCGTCTTCGTCAACATTGAAGTGGTTCTGGAACGATTGCTTCTGGGATGAACTCTCCTCTATTGTAGCGCGCAGTATCAGCAATGTCTCCTCTTTTTTCTCTTTCGGTCAGTGAGAAAAAATCCCCTATTGACTCAAGTAATTTATATTTTTATCAGAATCAAGAATATCTCGTTCTTATGGGGGAAGCGGATTTTCTCCTACATTAAAATTCGATCTTGTGTCTAACTCTGCGCTTATGAGGATATAAGTAAATAAGAACTATACCGATTTTGTATCGTATTGTTTCCTTGTGACGGAAGAAATTAAATAAATACATTTCATAGCTAATAACGTTACTGCAATATTTTTACCGCATAACATAAAAGTTGCTTAACTTCCTTTTGTGTACTTCACCCAGCGTTACGTTTGAAACGTTACCCTGTAACGTTAGAATTACGTCGCTTTCTAGGTAACATTAAAAGGATTTTGATATATAGTGTTGATACGTTCATAGTAACTAGAATTACTTTTTTAGGCGAGTTTGTAGGTTTGTTTTATCATATTAAGGTAGTTTGTTCTGTCCTTGGTCAATTTAATAATATTAAGCAGTAGAGGGTTTAAGATGTATCCTGATATAGATTGTATTCGTCTATCAATGCCCGAGATTATAGATCCACCAGGATTGGGATGTTTAGGAAGTTAGGAAGATGCTATATGTTGTCTAAATTGTTGGGGGTAACTAGTTCATGCATGACTGAAGTAGTATTGGAGATTGCAATTGATATGTGTTTGGGGAGTTTGTGTATTTAATGACAGGTATAAAAATTTTGTTGTGTTGGAATCAGTTGATTAATAACGATAAAACAAACTGATGATATTGGCGATGTGGAGAATTTTAAAATTGATAATAAAAGAGAAACTGAAACAAAACATATAAAAAGTGGGGAACATATGAAGAAATATATGGGTACAAATTTTTTTACCCCATTAAGTAATACTGCAACTGGTGTGTAAGAGCTAATATGATTGGGACCAGATTCATTGAAGTTTAAGCTGATTATACGTTGCACAGAAAAGTGTTTGTTCACATTACATTTAAATATCTGCATGGTCGTACTATCTGAAAAACTGTGGACAGGAAAGGAAATCCTAAAGGAATAGTGTATTTGAAAAAAAACTATCAGAGTAGATAATTTCCGGTGTACAGGGACCTCTAGAGTGAATAGTTGGAATTGTGCTTCTAGTAAGACGGGTTAGGGGTATTTTCGTTGATGAGACACACGTGAATTATGTTCATCGGAGCACACTGCGTGGATTTAAATTCTACGATTGTGTAAAAAATTGTCAGAATTTAAAAATAGTGGCATGACCCTAGAATAAGATTTTTTTAATTGCGCTTAACATGTAATCACGTTCGCATGCAACATCTCAATGTTATAGACGCTCAGTTTTAAATGCAAAACTACTTGCAAAGAATGAAAAAAGTTGGAACGAGAAACCCACGGAATATATATATATATATATATATATATATATATATATATATATATATATATATATATATATATATATATATATATATATATAGCCATGGTTAAAATTATGGAGCACCAATGGAAAATCGAAATTATGTTTTAAACTTATATATATATATATATATATATATATATATATATATATATATAAATTGAGGTAGACATTATTTAATACAACTGAGATAATTTGGTTTATTATTCTTTTTTATTTTTTCTATTTTCCATTTAATCTGTTAATGAAAGTTCCATTATTATGATTACTTTCGATTCGACTACTAATTATCTTCAGGTGTTGATGAGTTGAAAGTGAGTAAAAGCGAAAATGAAAATTAAAAAGTGAAAAGGAAATTCTATCGAGTGATGGGAGGTAAAAGGGATATAAAAAGTTGATTAAAAGTCTGAGTATATTGTTTACATAATAGTCACCACTTATCAAGGCTCAGAGGCTACTTGAGGATAAGCGTTAAAGAGTGCACTGTGGTCAATGGGATAATATAGTAGTAATCGTTATCAGTCGAAATTTGGTAAATTGGATTACTTAATGGGAAACCGCTCATCAAGAAATTGTTTACGGTGGACTTGAAGACAACTATATTGTAGTTAGCTAGAAAAGCAGACAAATGGAAGAGATTTGGACAGGTATGCAGGTTTAAAAAGGAGCTTTGTTCATAGAATACGTTTAGGTTTAGGTACAGATAAAGAGCGGGGGAAATTATTGATAGTGGTTTCAGCTAGATGAGTGTTTCTCGTGAGAGTTTGGCGATGGGAGAATAAAGATTTGAGCTCAGGCGAGCACTTGCCATGAAAATAACGATAAAGCAGAGACAGGCTCGCAACGTCTCTTTTGTGGGCAAAGAAGTTGGATGGAAGTGAAAAGAACATCCCCTACTAAGCAATGAATTCTATTTGGAACTGTCAAAGCAGGACAAGATCTTTCTAGTAGCGTCTGTCCAGATGTGGCAACAATACTCCAACATTGGACGTACCTGGCTCTTATATAGGTAAAGAATTGCATCATCAGTGAGATGTCTACTGGATCGGTGGAAAGATTCTACCAATTTTTAGGGGCAATGGCAACGGATTTGATATACGTGTTCCATTTCAGATCAAGAGTAAATGTCAAGCGCAGAAGCTTGTCAAAACATTGAGCCTCCCCAAGACGAGAGCCACTCATTTCAACTGATGCTAGATTGGGATCAGATCGTAGATTATATAAAGATAAAACTCGGTTTTAGATGCATTAAAAGTAACCAGCCACCTCTTTTCCTATTGTACAAAGTGTTCAAGATCAGAGGAGAGAGAATCAGAGAGAAGTTGTTCGTTTACGGACTTTTATGTGCTGCCATAGATGGTAATGTCGTCAGCATAAATGTCTACGAATGATCTAAGGGTGAGATTTGGAAAATCATTGATGTAGATCAGCAAGAGAGTTGGGGGCCAATATGGACCCATGAGAGACGCCATCATTAATACTGTGAGCTTCTGATTTCTGCCCATCAACCACTATTATTATGAACATATCAGAGAGAAATGATTTAGTAATCGAGAAGACATTTCCAGCTATACCGTAACTGAAGATCTTGTGAAGTACGAGGTGCGTGCAATAAGTAATGCACCCGACCCACTTCCAGTTGTCTGATCTAAATGAAATTTTGCGTGTGCAATGGTTCATATCTCTACGGGTTATGTGGCAAATAACAGCTCTAGACAAATTGTGGTTTCTGTTTTACAAGTGTTTCAACTGAGTCAGGTGTGAAATGGAGCCTGTTGAATGTCGAGCAGTGATCCGGTTTTTGTATTTGAAAGGATGCACACCACAGGAGACTTTTGATGAAATGAAAGAAACTTATGGTGATAATGCCCCATCATATGACCTTGTAAAACGCTGGAATAGTGAATTCAAACATGACCGGAAGTCTGTGGGAACAGCTCCCTAACCTGGTCGCCCTCCTTCTGCCATTGATGAGGCATCTGTCCGTCAAGTTGAGGCTGCCATTTTGGAAGATCGGCGCATTACTATTCCCCAAGATGTCAAGATTAGTACAGGGTCTGTGGAAAATATCATTCATGACCATTTTTATATGCATAAGGTGTCTGCCAGATGAATTCCCAGGTTGCTCACACCATTCCAGAAGCGAGAACGAGTCGAGTTCTCAAGGATGAATTTGGAGATATGCCAAGAAGAGGAGTCAAAGTTTTTCAAAAGATTGATTACACAGGACGAAACCTGGGTCCATCACTATGATCTAGAGACCAAAGCCCAGTCAATGCAGTGGAAGAACTTGGGCTCACCACCTTCAAAGAAAGCAAGGGTGCAGCCCTCCGCTGGCAAGGTCATGCTCACAGTCTTTTGGGACCAGGACGGGTAGTGATGGCAGATTTCCTGGCAATGGATACCACATTTACAGAAGCCTATTATGCTTCACTTTTGAGGAAATTAAGAGAAGCTATCAAAATCAAGAGGCGGGGCAAGATCAGCAAAGGTACCCTCCTCTTGCAGGACAACGCTCCGGTCCACAACTCGCATGTCGCCAGATCAGAAGCACAGGCGTGTGGTTATGAAATTCTTCCCCATCCGCCCTACTCTTCTGACCTTGAACCCTCTGACTTTCACCTCTTCCCAGCCATGAAGTTGTTTTTGAAAGGAAAGCGTTTCCCAGATGATGCAGCCTTGATTTCTGAAGTCACGTCGTGGTTGGGGGACCAACCTGGGGTGTTCTACAAAAACGGTCTCCAGAGCTGCATCAAACGATGCATAACTCTGTGTGGTTCCTATGTAGAGAAAGAGCAATAACTGTGCCAAGTTTCATTGCTCTACTTCTATGGGAAGTGGGTCAGAGGCATTACTTATTGCGCGCCCCTCGTAGCCATTTAGGCCTTTGATGTGTCAAAAGTAATTGCCCTAGAAATAGAAGCCGCCGTCGATAGTTCCGCTAATCCTATGAGATATAACTGTTAGAACATCTGCTGTAGATCTAACAGAACGGAGATCACATTGCATGTCACTAAGAAGGTTATTTTTTAGATGGTCGACTACTTCTCTTTTTAACACAGATTCCAGTAACTTACTCATGACGCACAGGAGACTTATTGGTTTGTACTGAGAGGGAGATGCCCAATCACCTGAATTCTTAAATACAGAGCATACTGATGAGATTTTCCAGGTTGTTTGGAAGCAATTCTCTTTAAGACAACGCTTAAACAGCTTTGTAAGTATGGGAGCTAGTTCTGGTTGAAGCTTTTTAGCATTATAATTGCAATGCCGTCAGAGCTAGTTGCTTTACTGAAATCAACGTTTTTGATTAGTTTGGCAACAGCACGCAAAAAATTTGTATGTTGCATAGCGTGTATTCTGATACAGTCGGAAATACGTTGGCGGCCTTGACCAAAGTTCTTGGCAAAGAGTTTGGCTTTGTCTTATGCTAACAAGATTACCTCAGGTCCATTGAGGATAGTTGGGATAGAGCACACGCTTCTGTTCGGAATTCTGTTCGCTATTTGCAAAACTGGTGGAAAACAAGCCGCTATTCAGCTACCTTGGACTTGACGGACTGAGCATACAACTCTCTCTCTCTCTCTCTCTCTCTCTCTCTCTTTCTCTCTCTCTCTCTCTCTCTCTTTTTTTTTACTCTTCTAGATTGGTTTCTGTCCTAAAGGCGGCTTTATGTCTCAGTTCACTTATTATGTTGGAAGACATGGAAAAAGTTATTTCTGTGCGCAATTTCAGCATCACATTCTGGAGAGAACTACGACTGGCTGTTAGGTTTTTGCTAGAATTTTTTCGAATGTATGAAACGGTTTATATCTGCAATTAACCATTCCGTCAGTTTTAATACTAGGACACACCCTTTTTAAACATGCAACGCAGAAGCAGATCTGATATAAATGTACGGAAGCTATCCAGTCAGCCATATAGTATCGATGTACTGTACGATGGAGAGGTACGTCTGAGAACTTATACTTCGTTTTTATCTTAACTGATACAAAAGCGTGGTCGAAAGATCCCAGTGGAGACTAAACGGAAGATTAACATAGCTCAGGACAAGTTTTGAGGAAAAGGACTAGGAGACTTGCATACTGACCGGCAGTGTCATATGTTTATATTTATGTGGTATAATATTTGCTAGCTAACCAATCAGTTTCCTTGTTATTCCAACTTCTTTTTTCTGTTTTCACCAGTCAATAGTTGAGCTTTTATCAAACTAAAGTTCGGTTACCTTCAATTTATCTTCTCTTATTTCAGGTTTGGAGTAGAGTCAGTCAATTTTTTTATGTATAAAAATAAGATCATGTTTTAACATGGCTGTGCTAACACACACAAACACACACACATACATATATATATATGCCTATATATACATATATATATATAAATAGTATATTTATTTATATAAGCATTATTGACTAAATATGCGCATACATGTTTCCGTTGCAATATCTCCCAAAACGCAGCATCATCATGCTGGATCTTAACGAATCCACATATAAATAGTAATTTTATTTCATACAAAATGTTTTTATTATTTGAAAACGAATGAAAATGAATTAAATATTCGCCCATGTATGGAGTATTGTTGTCATGTTTGTGGCTGATACATCTGCTACTAATGTCTTACTCCTAGACAAAGTTCAAAAGAGAGTCGCCAACCTAATAGGCCCTGCACTGTCATCTTAGCTTCAGCCTCCGTCCCATCGACGAAATGTAGCATGCCTCTGCCTATTCTACAAGTACTTTAATGGTGAATGCTCCGACGAACTGCAAGCACTTGTACCCCCTCGACGTAAATACCCCCGACAAACCCGATAAGCAGCTAAATCCCACCCCTTCACAGTTTAGATCTCTAGATGTAAGAGAGCCTTCTACTCCAGTAGTTTCTTCCTCAGAACCGCTAGACTTTGAAATTCCCTTCCGGGTTCCTGCTTTCCCAACTGTACTGAAATGCAGAAGTTCAAGTGTAACGTGAACCTACATCTTGCTGCCCAACTCCCCAAATAGTGCCCCTGTAGCTTATGTCCCTGATAGTAGCCCCTCACATCAAAGTGACAATGCGCTTTGTTTGGGGTGAAAATGTAATAAAAAAAAGATGTATAAGATAGAAAATTCTTCAAGCTAAACATTTTTAAATATCTTCACCGTGCTAACATGTGCAACAGCATCTTAAGAATAAATAGTTAATAAACGCAGTGTTTTGGGTCTTCCCACAGAAAATAAGAAGATCAAGGTTGTCCCGTGTGATAAAGGTGTTCGAGTGAAGCCTTCTGGTAATGCAGTGTTGCTTTATACATATCAAAAATCACAATTATTCATGTATTGGGTTAATTTCCCGGCTTACTTTTAAAAAGTAGACAGTTATTTTTTGTTTCAGAGTCGATTACAGCACTATACTTGCTTCCGCTTACGCAATGGACACAAGAGAAATGTTCCTTAGAAAAGGCCACTTAAAACGCAAGAGTACGTGTAAGGAATTGCAGACCATTTAAAAGTACATTATGAAAGGAAATACATACTTAACAGTTTTGCTATTTATACAATATTTTGGCTTATTATTTATTATCATTTATTATTTTTCTCTTTTTTTATTATTCTACTTTGTTGATACTGTGCTTTAATTTTTTATGGTAATCCCTCCAGACAAGGCAGGAATCGACTTGATATAATCTGTTAAAAATAACGCTTCAAGGTTAAAAACTGACAACAATAAGTGTTAGATTAAATAGATTCTGGGTCAGAATACAGCAATTTTTCCCTCTTTGCCAGAAAAATCGTTCCTGGAATACGATGGCTAAAGGATAAAATAAAGACAAGCGAGAGTTATCGACTGCCGAAAGTAAACCCAATGTCCGCTATCTACTTTTCTTAAATTAATTATCAAATATTATACATCACTGTATTGTATTTTGTATAGTTATTGTCATTATAAATGAAGTGGTGTGGAATTCTGTAGTAAGAGGTTCTGTTTTCTATAATAACTGAATATATTCTGTTTGCGTAAATTATGACGATTGATGAGGAAAAACATGTATGTATAATGCAAAATGAAAGATTCATATTGGCTTAGAAAATATCCTACTTTAAATACTTGTCGGTTTAATTCTTGAAACAGTGCTCAATGCGTTAGCAGAGCTTGATGGTAAGTTATTTTACACGAATTACATGTATTTGAAATTGCTGGTATACCCCACCGAGCAATTGTGAAAATATCATAATGCGTTGTGATGTGTTACGTTATTGGGAAGGAAAAGACTTAGTATAAGCGTCCGTCCCGTTTTGGTATCGGTATAGTACGTTTGAAATATACAAGGTAATTAACCTGGCCTATCATACCCCAGAATTGATCAAAAACTCGTGCGGCCGCTAAATACAAGGTGGAGACAATTTATAACCTTAAACATGGCAACAATGAAATGCAAGCTGTTGCAAAATGAAGAAAGAAAATATAAAGCAGATGGGAATGTCTGGATCCTTGGGTTCGATTTATGTAACAATCATCATCATTTTGAGCTGTGTGTGTAGCAGAATTATTTACGAAAGATAAGCGTGGAATTAAGAGAAATTTTCAAGTGGAAGTATTAACAAAAGTAGCGTTACCTTCCGTAATCGACGTGTCCGATGGAATCTGAGGGGTGGCAATCCAAGAGATGATTGATTTATCTAGAATCTGTGACGTTAAGACCAGAAAAACCAATGAAAATAACACTTCCGTTGTCAATTATAAAGCTACTTATGGAATATTTAGCCTTTGGGGCCTATATTTGTTTATCTCCTTATTACCAGTTGACGCAAAAGTTTGAAAATAGTGCTTTTCCCCCTAGATTTGGTTGGATCTAATGCCAGCAGATGGATAGGGGTGTGTGAGCTCTTAGTGAAGGAATTCTCCAATGTTACGTTACAAATATATCCGAATTATGCGGGCTGGTGGAAAGAATAAGGTCTGAGCAGTTAAACTCCCAATAAAACCAATTAGACAGTGAGGGTTTCAGTCGAAGTATAGATATTGTTAATGTCTGGCCGGTTGTAGAGATCATAATAATTCGAATAATATCAGTAATCGTAAGAAAGTGAATATAAACAAAACGTGAGAGAAGATTGAGTCACTACAAAACAATGACAATAAAGCACCTAAGCGGAGGAGGAATACCAACGAGTGTTCTCTACTGGTCTGGATGGCGTGCATGAGCTACAACTACCGACGGATCAGACGGATATGCAGGTGGAGACACCCCCTCGGTCGGGAAGAAATCCAAAGTGACAACGGGAACATCGAAATTCGTCACTTATTCAAGATTGGTTAAAAAATGAAAAGAAAACAGCCAAAATATATTTTATTATCACGGTTCCTAAATAAAAAGAAAATGACCAAATAATTGTAAAGGTGTTGCGAGCTCTCATTAATAATGAACTGACATAAAAAGGGCTCGTTTTTGAATGCCCAATGATTGAATGTATAGGCGATAAAGTCTTCATCATTTTGTTTCAAAATATTTAAACACCTATAATGAGTATAAAATAAGCTATCCCGTTCCCCTAAAATGTTCGATAAAATTTCTATAGTCTCTTTAAAAGAAATATCTTCGGGTTTCCTTGGGAGTATAAAATTTGTATACTTCGTATTTTCATGGGAACCCAGTTTTTGCAACAGTAAAATAATTTTTCTTCGTCCGACCAGGCCTGACATCGTTTGGAAAAAATATTTTCGTATCTACGATAATATGCTGGAAACGTTAAGCCTTTAGTTGATCGTATAAAAATTCTGTCAGCGAATTTGCAATTCCTTCCGGAGTGAAACGATAATCCTTTTTTCTTCTTGTTTCATTAATATTGTTTTTAATACGTCATTTTGTTTTAACTCTTCTTTTGTTGAGCTGCCAGTTCTAATTGTATTGTTTTTGTAAACTCGGCTAATTGTTCCATGTTGAAGATTTTTAAAACACAGTAATAAAACAAAAGGTTAACAGTACCTGCACAAAGCATTACATAAATTCACCGAATAGTTTTTTTTTAAATCACAAAAAAAACATTCTTTTGTAGACATGTTTTTGAAACACTCACGAAATTGACACTGAAACAGCCTACACGTGCATTTTTCCGCCGTATTTTTTTTCTTCTTATGAAACAAAAGAAATTTGAAATAGACACTTTCAAAAATTGTTCCTTTCAATGCTTCGTGAAATGTCAATTTCTCTTTTTTTCAGTAGGGCCGTAACAAACTGAATTAAAATAAATATATATATATATATATATATAACTTACTTTTGTGTGTCTAAGGTTTTTCTTTTTTTTTCAGTAGTTGAATTTATCCGTGCAGTATTTTCTTCTCTTCGTTTTCCAAAAGTTTTTGCTTAAAGTTCAGTTTTCGTGAGTTCGAATCCTGTCGCCATTTGTTATATCCTTACTTTAAATAAAAATACAGCAAGAAACACGGGGTTATGGGTGAAAGACAAAGGAGTTTATTTACAAGGGAATACAGGTTACATAAGAGTTACTCGACATCTTATTCTCTTCCTGTCTTTTTTCCTTCTATCTCAGTCACGTGAGAGGGTATAGTTCATTTCATCTATGAAGGGATGTTAGGTTATTCCATGACATCAGTATGTTACGTTATTATTGATCTCAGTTAAAGTCAAAGTCGAATGTTTTACTAGTAGATTCTGACGTTTAAAGATATTGTCAAAGTAGAAGTCTACAAATCTATTTAAATCTAACGAAAAATATAGAATATAATTGCTCCCAGATATTGGAATAACAATTGTGACCTGTGACCCTGCTGACATTGTCTGTAGCTGGGGTCGCTGAGGTCAATGGACAATGTTAATGACCAAGTTGTCAAAAGATATTTTATAGGGTCTGTGAGGATATACATCTCTTTAATTCGAGAAATAGTTTTAAGAGAAAGAGTATTAATTTAGAGTTCTTCTTTGGAAAAAGAAAGAAAAAAGCAAAAATTATATTATTTTACAATTCTCGTTGTTTTTAAAATTGAGAAGAAAGAAGAAAAGGTTTATAAATTAGAATCTCTATGTGCAGGACGTGGGAAACTACAGAGATTGTCAATAAAAGCAAAGGTTTTGGATGATCAAGTGTCTTCGTTTTATTGAAGAATCCTCACTCATGCTCAGCTCAAATTACCTGGATTTGAGGCCGGTATTACTAACCCAAATTTCTCTTAGAAATCTTAGAAGAAAGGTTTTGTTTAAAACAGTAAAACACTAGAATATTTCAATTAAAAGTCAAATATGAACAGGTAAAATTATAGAGGAATAAAAGGCGAATTTAATGAGGTATAGGCTGTTTAAACAGTTACATTAAATTTAGCTTATATTTTCAGTTTTTAAAAAAAATATGAGGGCAGACTTTTTTTGCCGCCTCTTTCTCTCTCTCTCTCTCTCTCTCTCTCTCTCTCTCTCTCTCTCTCTCTATATATATATATATATATATATATATATATATATATATATATATATATATATATATATATAGGGTGATCGGGAAGTTTTTGACAATCTAATAAAACCAAGAATGATAAAAATGATTTGTTTATTGAAACCTTAAAACATGCCATTTAAGAAATAATGACGAGATTTCCATTTTTAAAAAAAGTTCAGCCAGTAGATTGCGTCCTTATGTACGAATAGTTCTTAGAAATCTGCTGTTGGGATTGCTCATTGACTGTTACAACTCCTCCAGTAATTCTTAGTTGAGTTGCGTAAAGTTTACTCTTAACATCGCTCCACAAGAAAAAAAAATCACAGACTTAGGGGGCCAAACAACATTACTGAATCTTGAAGTCATAATATTAAGGAACTATTCTCGTAGAGCCTTAAATGATTGCCGCGCAGTGTGTGATACTGCTTCATCCTGTTGTAATCAGTAATTTCTGGTTTCTAAAATGGCGAAATGTTTATTTGCTCAAGGTTAATATATCGCAGTCTTGTTACTTACTCATGTCGTGCAATACGTACTTAAAAAATCCCTGTTCTTTGATCACTATATATATATATATATATATATATATATATATATATATGCGAGAAAATGTAACTGTTTACCTTCGATACATACATATATATATATATATATATATATATATATATATATATATATATAGAGAGAGAGAGAGAGAGAGAGAGAGAGAGAATGTGTGAGAGAGAGAAAAAGAGAGAGAGACTGTATACATTTACATATGAATAAAATAGTGGGTGTGAAATAAATACATCTTCTGCTTTTGAAGTTGCCAACTAGCAATATCTCTAGATACTGAAATATATATATATATATATATATATATATATATATATATATATATATATATATATATATATATATTTTAATAAGAAAACGATTGCCAATTACTTTTTTTGCCTTTTTCGTGATTTGAAAGAGATCCCTTTTTTTTCATAAATATCAACGAATAAAACCTTTCTGGTGACGAGTGTCCTCAGCTGAAGCCTCATTAGTGTTATTATTTTATTGCCACTAGAACTTAGAACCCTTTTGTGAACCCGAAGCTAAAACTGACACCGTATGTGTGGTGTCAGTGACCAGTGAATGCCTGAATACATTTGAGGGATCCGAAAGTAGACGATCTTAACTTTATGTTCTCGTAGTTTGGCATCGGATTTAACTTGTAACCGTTGTGATTGTGTACAAACGTCAGTGGAAGCGATTCGGTTACATTAAGGTTGAAACCAGTTGGTTGTAATGTTAACGGATAGTAATACTCCTCTACACGTGTTTCTCGTGTAGAATTAACTTACATCGCAGCTTCGAATGGAGAGAATATGCATGACACCCACTCGAAGGTTTTAAATTACAGAAGAAATTTCAATGCGATTAAAGATAATAAATGTGTACACTGCAGCGAGTGTTCTTCCATGAATATTTCGTAGTTTCCACGGAAAAGCAGCTGCATTTGATTGTTTGTTTCAATGAAAACCCACGTTAACATTGCGGTAATATGATTTATTACGTAATATAATGTTTCTATTTGTTTAGATTTAGCTTGAGAAATTATAGTATTTAAATTATTCAAGCTACTCTCCTTGTCTTGAATGTTATTATCACATCGTTTTGCCCGATGTAACCTTCGACCTTCTTTATGTGCATATTGTTAAACCTGGGAATCTTTATGCAAAATTGTTCCCAACGTGACGTAACGGATAAAAGACTATATATCATATTCAGTACATACGGCTACTCTCTCGGTAGATGAAGATTCAATGCTCAATATGGACGATACTAAGAAAATACATTTTATTTGGATTATTCGGGTTACAGTTCTCATCTTGAGTGTTATTCGCACAACATTTCGGTCGATGTAACCTCCGATGTTTATATATATATATATATATATATATATATATATATATATATATATATATATATATATATATATATATATATATATACAGGGTGTCGATAAAGTCCGTGTGCACTTTAAAAAATTTATAACTTTATTTGTATTTGCAATAGAAATAATCTGTAAAATGGATTTGAAAGAAGTCAATCTATATTTTTTAAGCTTTTATTGAAATTTTATTTAACTTTCCACATGCCATCCATCATTAGCAATACAAAGGGTAATACGATTTTGTCGTTCACGAAAAACATTTGCCAAATGATTTATAGTAATGCCTGAAATTACATTAGTCATTCTAGCTTTCAAATTTTCCAATGAACTGGGTTTGGTTGCATACACAATTGTTTTCACATGTCCCCATAAAAAATCTAATTGAATCAAATCTGGCGAACGTGGATGTCAATGAAATGGTCCACCCCTTTCGATCCATCTGTTA
>NC_136498.1:840000-945000 GCF_053919585.1 Euprymna scolopes | reverse complement strand
ATTCAGATTAGAAAAGAAAACAATTGGAGATTAGAATTGGAAAAGGAAAATATATTTTATGGAGGCGATACGATGGGGATAAAATATCACCACCAATGTTAACCTAAAAACGACTTTTTGTCAACATATTAGGCGTCATCTTCCATCATAATAATCTTCATACAGCACTACTGATTCAAAGATCTGTTGGGAGAATTTAGTTAGAAAATCGTGCATCATCTTGCGTATTCTCCTGATCTCGCCCCCTCAGATTATCACATATTTCCAGAATTACGAAACTATTTAGATGGCCTTAAGTTAACATCATGAGAGGATATTAAACATGAGTAAGATTCATTTTCCACATCAAAACCTTTAGAGTTTATAAGCGAAGCATCTAGAAGCACATTGATTGGTGGAATAAAATTAGAGAGTAAAGATTTTCAAACACAATTTCGAAATTTTGCAGATGAGATTTTAAATACGTAAAACCGTTTGCACCGAACTAATTTAACAGGCATGCAAAACTGCTATTTGAAATTTAAGCATAATAGACCAACGAGTACGAATTTCAAATTTAAGTGTTACAGACCGACGAAAATTATATTTCATACTGGAAGGTTGCAGTGAGCATGACCGACAGACAAAGCTTCTCACCAAGTTTTCAGGATCCAAAAAGAAAATACATTAAGTCTCTTCCATCCAATCAAAAGCAATTACTCGCCACTTGCAAAAGCAATTAACATTACACCCTTCCTCTTCATGATCAACGGATGATGATAGTAAATAAATCATCTTTTTTATGTCAGTCAAAATTGGGTCAAGATGGGTTAAATTGTTGGAAGTAAAGCAAACTACCCCCACCACCATCACTTTCACCTTTAATTAATTGTTTGGAGTTGTGGAGGGCTCCGAGGTTGTGTGGAGGACTCCAAGATTTTATACGTTTGTTAGAAGCCTGTGACCCAGACAGAAACGCCTGCTGAATGGTTAAGACATTAGTTTTGCAGCATTTGGGAAAAATAATCACCTTCTCAACCACTGCCGTTTTATCACGTGATCAAGCGTTCCTATAGAAAGTAACATTATAGGCACTATTCATAAATTATTTGAAGTATTCGGTCTACTGTTCTCATCTTCAGTGTTATTTACACAACGTTTCGGCCGATGTAACTTCTGACGCTCTTCAGATGTATTTGTCGAAGTAATGGATTTACAAGTACCCGTGGCGTAATATATAAAGCATTTAGTAAAATTCAATCCTTAAGTCGCGCTACACTCAAAATGCAACTGCGAATCACTTAGGACTTCAACCTAGTCATGGCTGACGGAACGAGAGTATGCTACTCCTTTGGATATAGAGTTCTGTTAGAAATTCCGCGCCGATTACCGAGTTCAACAGAAAGATTCCTGAGTTTGACAAAATGTAACTGAAGAATGTCGGACATTACGTCGATCGAAACATTGTAAAAATTACACTCAAGATGAGAACGGTAGTCTGAAGAATCCAAATAATATGATCCTTATCTCCAAAATTTACAAACAAGGTATTCATAAAGGCAGAAACGAACGACGATAATTGACATATTTTCTTCTTTCTTTTTCTTCCCTCTAGCTTCGTCCATTTTTTTATTTCTTCGTAAATGAAGGTTAGCTGCATTTCACGTGCAAAACTAAATATTTAGTAATATTTTTAAAAGCTGTTGTAATGTGAGCTCGGCGTCTCGGGTTCGAATTCGAGTTCTTTCCGTCACTTGTACAGGGTGGCCTACTAAAAAGTAGCCCGATCTATTTAATCCTTTTTTAATCATTTTTTTTTTTTCAGATTAAGCGTCCTAACTTCTTAAAATCAACATTTGATTTTTTTTTAAGTATGGTGTTTTCGCTGTAGCAAAGAATAGTCATTGTGCAAGCTTATCAGAACAATAAGCAAAGGTTTATGACCACTATGTTCACCGGATTTTAATCATGTGCTTTTTATCTTTGGGGAAATTTCAAACAAAAAAGTTTATACAAATAATCATCGCAATCAAGACATATTAAAGGAGAACATTACCAACGTTATGAGGAGAATCACCAGAGAAGATCTACAGGAAGTATCTGCAAATGTTTTTATACAAGAAATGCATGGATGTCAACCAGGAGCACTTCCAGCATCTTTTATTACACTAAAAAAAATACTACAGGTAATTTTTAAAAAATACTACAGGTAATTTTAAAAAAAACTACAGGTAATTTAAAAAAAATACTACAGGTAATTTTTAAAAAATACTACAGATAATTTTTAAAATATACTACAGGTAATTTTTAAAAAATACTACAGGTAATTTTTAAAAAATACTACAGGTAATTTTTAAAAATATACTAGAGGTAATTTGAAAAAAATACTCCAGGTAATTTAAAAAAATACTACAGGTAATTTAAAAAAATACTACAGGTAATTTTTAAAAATATACTACAGGTAATTTTTAAAAAATACTACAGGTAATTTTTAGAAAAATACTACAGGTAATTTGTAAAAAATACTACAGGTAATTTTAAAAATATACTAGAGGTAATTTTTAAAAAAATACTACAGGTAATTTAAAAAAATACTACAGGTAATTTTTAAAAAATACTACAGGTAATTTTTAAAAAAATACTACAGGTAATTTTAAAAAATACTACAGGTAATTTTTAAAAAATACTACCGGTAATTTTAAAAAATACTACAGGTAATTTTAAAAAATACTACAGGTAATTTTTAAAAAATACTACAGGTAATTTTAAAAATATACTAGAAGTAATTTTTTAAAAAATACTACAGGTAATTTTTAAAAATACTACAGGTAATTTTAAAAAATACTACAGGTAATTTTTAAAAAATACTACAGGTAATTTTTAAAAAATACTCCAGGTAATTTAAAAAAAACACGATTGGTAATTTTTAAAAAATACTACAGGTAATTTTAAAAAAATACTCCAGGTAATTTTAAAAAACACTACAGGTAATTTTTAAAAATACTACAGGTAATTTTTAAAAAATACTACAGATAATTTAAACAATAAAACTCTACTACATTTTCTTGGCTTCTTGTAAGTGCGCCACATTGTACTTTCGATATAAAATTGTTCTATTCATGCAGTAATCTCACATCGTTATATCATTAGGGCCACACAAACTGACGTCCGTCTTTCTTCATCACACATGGTAAAAAATGTTGACTTCACCTAAAATTTAAACTAGTTTTATGTAAGGGCATTCAATATTGTACATTATCATAACTTTTATTCTCATTTTCAATTCAATTCAATTGACAAAACAGCGGCATGTTTCATGTTTCTGATATTTGTATATGATTGTTCGTATTATTTATTTTCCAGAATACTGTTTTCATTAACTAAAGGGTTTTCTGTAAATTCCCTAGTTCCAGAGAAAGATGTCCGAGTTCAACAAAGCACATATGAAATCGGTCTAAAGGTTACATTGACTGAAACCTAATAAAATAACACTGAAGATGAGAACAGTAGTCGGAAGAATCCAAATAATACGTGGGATGTTTTAGTTACCATGTTTTTTGTTTGTTTTTTTGTTTGTTTGTTTTTTGTTTTTTGTACGGGAAAGATGATAAACATTTACACAGGAGAGGATACACAAGCAAATGTCCAAATCGACCTTGAATTGTTCAGTTGTTCTCACGTTCATTATCTATCCAACAAGTCTACTACATGGTCCAAATAAATTTATTGAAAAAGTCTCTATTCTCTGATTTAATCGAAATCGCATATAGAAATATAAGTTATCTATCTTTTAATTGTATTGGCACTAATCCTTTTAATAGTGAGCTGGAAGAGTCAAGTAGACATTGTAATGAGTACAGTTAAAAGCGTTTAAAATATAAGGATGTTTTTGCCGCGTTTAGCTACAAATCCAACAGATTCAAAGATATAACAGTTTCTGAACTTTTCGAAATCAGATGGGATGTACGAAGTGCCTTTAATAAGTTTCCAGACTTTTTTCGTATAGACATTTTTTATAGATAGTACACACATGAAACTCTATCCCCCTTTGGAGTAATCTCCGGCAGAAATGAACGTATTGTACCATTCCGGCAACTTCTAAAAGGCCCCATGGAAGTCCTCTTGTGTAAGCATGTCAATGACCCTCGTTACAGCATGGTTTTTTCTTGAGCTTGGGGAAAAACCAAAAGTCACAGGGAGCAAAGGCTAGACGATAATGAGGGTGAGGAACTGTCTCCATGAAATAGTCTGTGACTAGGCTGGAGTTTTGGATTGGTGCATTCGCGCAAATCTTCCGCAGTTTCAGTTCTTCGCGAATAATTGTGTTCACAGTTCCCACACTGACATCAAACTGTGCACTTATTGTCTCTATAGACATACAACCGTCCTTATATATGAAATTCTTTATTTGGTCAATCAACTCTGGTGCTCTGACTTCCTTACACCTTGAAAACCTCTCATTATCCCTTACACGTTCTCTGCTTTCCTTGAATCTCTTGTGCCACTACAAAAGCTGATATCTGATTCCTTCAAGATGGGCCAAAAGCAATCCGAAAGCATTCTATACGTTCCTATTGAATTTTTTCCAATTTTAAAACAGAATTCTATTGCATATCTTTCTTTTAAAAGATTCCTATATTGAGAAACCTCCTTTGTTTATGACGTCAGAAGTGTGTTTTCCAAACGTGACTAATTTTCACGTGGCTTTACATATGTTTGTCCAAACACACTTTTGGCAAATAAAAAAATCCTCAATTCTTCCTAACCTATTTTTAAACAATATAATTTAACACGCATTGTGCGTTCATTTAACTGACATATTAAATATTTATATTTCTACAGAATGAACAATTGACTCTTTACGATATAAACAATATTTAATTATTTCTAATAGAATTAACAATAGACTTAATTTCTCACATTCCATTATCTTTAACACTTGCCTACAGGGTTCGATTCTAGCCTTATCCTAATATTTTCACTTACTTAGTCTGTCTTCTTTTTTTTTACACAGTAGTTACCACTTATCAAGGCCCGGAAGCCACTCAGGGATAAGGGTTATTGCAAGCACATTATGTTACTGTGGATATTTGATGAAGTGTTTACTTAAGGGGGCGCTTCATTAGGAATTTGTTGACGTTGGACTTGAAGACAACCGAGTTGTAGTCAGGTGGGAAGCAGGCAGACGGAACAGAGTTCCACAGGCGTGCAGTTCTAAGAAAGAAGCTTTGTTCATGGAATCCACGTTTTGATTTAGGCACAGATAAAGAGTGGGAGACATTTTTCACAGTGGATTGAGCTAGACGGGTGTTTTTCGTAAAATGATTGGCGAGGGGGGACCAGAGATTGGAGTTCAGGCGAGCACCTGCCATGGAAATAACGATAAAACAAGGATGGTCTCGCAAGGTCTCTTCTGTGGTAGAGAGGTTGCATGGTAGAGAAAAGGGTATCCCCCACTAACCCACGAAGTCTATTTTGTACTCTGTCAAGGCAGGATAGGCTGTTTTTAGCAGCTCCTGCCCAGATGTGGCAGCAGTACTCCATCCTTGGGCGTACTTGGCTTTTATATAGATAGAGAATTGCATCAGTAGTGAAATATCTTCTGGAGCGGTAGAAGGATCCCATTATCTTTCCAGCGACCTTGGCAGCAGACTTGATGTACGTGTTCCATTTCAGATCAGGAGTAAAGGTCAAACCCAGAAGCTTGTCAAAACACGGGGCGTCTCCCAGACGAGAGCCAGCCATCACAATTGATGCCAGATGGGAATCAGAGCGTTGATGATGTAAGGATAGGAGTTTGGTTTTGGATGCATTAAACGTAACCAGCCACGTCTTCCCCCACTGAACCACGCGCTCGAGATCAGAGGAGAGAGAATCAGAGAGAACTTTGTCATTTACAGCCTTTGATGTGTTGTCGTAGATGGTCGTGTCATCAGCATAGATGTCAACGAATAATTTAAGTATGTGTTTAGGGAGGTCATTGATGTAGATCAGGAAGAGAGTTGGGCCCAAGATTGACCCCTGAGGGACTCCAGCATTAATACTGCAGGTCTCTGATTTTTGTCCATCGACCACTAATCTTATGAGCCTATCGGAGAGAAATGATTTAATGATTGAGAAAACATTTCCAGTTATACCGTAGCTGGAAATCTTGTGAAGTAGACCCTTATACCATACCTTGTCGAAGGCCTTTGATATGTCAAGAGCAATTGCCCTAGAAAGGAAGCCTTCACTAATCCTGTGAGATATAACACTCAGCACATCTGCGGTAGATCTTCCAGAGCGGAAACCATATTGTGTGTCACTAAGAAGGTTATTCCTGCTGAGGTGGTTGATTATTTCTCTATTTAATATGGATTCCAGGAACTTACTCATAACACACAGGAGACTTATTGGTCTGTACTGAGAGAGAGATGACTTATCACCTGAATTTTTAAATACAGGTCAAACTGATGAGGTCTTCCAGGGAGTCGGAAAGCACTTCTCCTTAAGGCAGCGCTTAAACAGTTTTATAAGTATGGGAGCAAGTTCTGGTTGAAGCTTTTTTAACACTATAATTGGGATGCCGTCAGGGCCAGTTGCTTTACTGGAATCAAGGTTCTTGATTATCTTGGCGACCTCATGCACGGATATTTGTATGTTACCAAGCGTCTTCTGTGTTATAGGAGGAAATATGGGGAGTTGATGGCCTTCGTCGCATAGAGTAGAATTAGCTGCAAAGTTCTTTGCAAATAGTTTGGGCTTGTCTGATGCTGACGAGATGACCTCTGGTCCATTGATAATGGTTGGGATAGAACGCACACTTCTGTTCAGGATCCTATTTGTTATTTGTCAAAACTGGTGGGAACCAAGCCGCTGATCAGCTACCTTGGATTTAACAGACTGGGCATATAGCTCTCTTGCATTTTTTATTACTCTTTTAGTGGTTGCTGGCAGTCCTCAAAGCAGCTTTAATCTCAGTGCATCTATTACGTTGGTAGCTATGGAAAAAGTGATTTCTGTGCGCGATAGCAGCAGCCCATTCTGGGGAGAACCATGTCTGGCTATTAGGTTTTTGTTGGAATTTTTTAGATGGTATGAATTGGTACATGCCTACAATTAACCATTCGGTCAGATCTGATACTATAGAGGACACTTCCTTTTTAAACATGGAGTGCAGAGGTAAATCAGATATGAATGTACGGAAGCTACCCCAGTAAACTATAGAGTATCGGTATACAGTACGGTGGAGGGGTACGTCTGGGGACTTATTACATTTCGTTTTTATCTTAACTGATACAACGGAGTGGTCGGAGGATCCTAGAGGAGAATGAACGGAACATGAACATAGCTCAGGGGAAGTTGAGAGAAAAATGTCTAGGAGGCTTGCATATTGACCGGGTGTATCGGGCACACGGGTGGGTTCGTGAACAATCTGAGTGAGGTCATAAGCAATGGAAAAATCATGACAAAACCTCCCCTCATCGTCTGTCTTATTTGAATGGGTCAGCCATTCCACGTTATGGGCGTCGAAGTCACCACAGATGTGGATGTTAGCCGAGGGATGTGTAGACAGGATGTGGTTTATTTTCTCAGATATGCTCTTAAGGATAGTAACTCCGCTGTTGTGGGGGCGATAGAGGGCAAATATAAATGCAGTGGTGTTAGCAAGTGCAACCCGAAAGCACATATAGGGTAAATTAGGATCTTCTCTAGAGATATCCCTGCCACACGGGAAGCCATCTTTAATGTAGGCACATATTCCCTGCCCATGGCGATCTTTGGGGGTCAGAGTTAGCTGTTAAGTTAGAGTATCCGTTAATTATGAACTCACCTAGGGAAGTGGTCGGCCCTATTCCAGTTTCGCTTAGAAATAATATGTTCGGTTTCGTGTCCTGTAATTGGGTTTCAACCTCTGGAAGGTTGGAACGTAGACCCCTGATGTTGGAGAAGGAGACCTACGTTGGAAGATGGGGTTCTAGGTTTATTCGAGTTTTTTTTTCTGGAGATATTTCATGTTGAGGTTTTGGGATTTGTGGAACAGGTCGGCATACTTGGTTAGAGCAGTACAGAGAGGGAAAGTAAGAGAGAAAAAGAAAGGATTTTTTTGTAGCACACGGAAAGGTAAAGCCGTAACAATTACCCACTAGTATGGCATCGAGAGGCCCCACTAGACACTACTGCATGTTCCAGATCCACTCACCAAATGGCAATACAGTAGTCCCAGTACTTTGCGCCTGCTGATAGGACAGCCTCCTTAGTGGATAATCCAAGGTTCGGGTCCCTGACTATCAGGCGGATAATGTCAGCCCAGACAAAACGTTTACCTCCAGCACCCTTACTAATGACATGACCACAAGGACAGACATAGAGACAGAAAAATTTCCGACATCTCAGACTACTGGTCACCAAGTACTACCGACCTTTAAGCAGCTTTTTCTTCACCCTTTGTCAGAAAAATCACTCATTGAATGAGGACTGTGGGACAAAAAAGGAGAAGCGATAGTTACTGGAGCTGCCAATAACACATCCACTGTATTATCTACTCTCCGTTAAAAATAAGGGGAGGAGGAGGGAAATAGGTACAAGTGACTTATTTATATCTAAGTAGTAAGTCCGGTGCTAAGTTATCAATTCAGGACACTTTTGATGATAATCTCCCCTCCCATATTAATGGGTGGAAGTTTGTCGTTATCTATCTCGAGTTTTAATCATTGGAGCTTTACCTTGTAATTAAAATCCAATAATTAACTTTTATCAATTTGTAAAGTCGGCTTAATATTAATTTACATTCGAGTTTAGATAATTATTCAAGGTTTTAGTTAAGGAGGTTCGTTTTCATAGGTGACTTTTTCTTTGCTAATGTCACTGTATTATATTTCGAATATAATTGAAAATAAGACTAACTATATTGGGTGGTTTGATTGGCTAGCCAGGAAGCAAGCATTTTCAATATATATAGGCAAGCTTGCAGTAATAGTATATATTAAGTATATTACTTAAATAAAGTCCTAACTTTATCTACTCTAATAGAGAAAATATATATCTCACTACTGATGCAATTCTTTATCTATATAAAAGCCAAGTACGTCCAAGGATGGAATACTGTTGCCATATCTGGGCAGGAGCTGCTAAAAACAGCCTATCCTGCCTTGACAGAGTACAAAATAGACTTCGTGGCTTGGTGGGGGATGCCCTTTTCTCTACCCGGCAACCTCTCTCCCACAGAAGAGACGTTGCGAGCCTATCCTTGTTTTATCGTTATTTCCATGGCAGGTGCTCGTCTGAACTTCAATCTCTGGTCCCCCCTCGCCAATCTTTTTACAAAAAACACCCGTCTAGCTGAATCCACTGTGAAAAATTTCCCCCACTCTATATCTGTGCCTAAATCAAAACGTGGATTCCATGAACAAAGCTTCTTTCTTAGAACTGCACGCCTGTGGAACTCTGTTCCGTCTGCCTGCTTCCCACCGGACTACAACTTGGATGTCTTCAAGTCCAATGTTAGCAAATACCTAATGAACCGCCCTCTTAAGTAAACACTTCATCAAATCTCCACACTAACATAATGTACTTGCAATAACCCTTATCCCTGAGTGGCTTCCGGGTCTTGATAAGTGGTGATCACTGTGTAAAAAAAAATTAAAAAAATAAGAAAATAATTCCCGTCATTTTGTTTACTTACATAAGAAGGGGGCAGCCCTTCATGTAACATTAGGGGGTAACCATCGTCTGCAATAACCATCATACGCCATCCCTTCGAGGATAAGGATTAGACATTTCAGTTATCATCATTAATGGTAGAAATTAGTTGGATTTGATTATTTAAGAGGACGGTTCAGCAAGAGTTTGATTTGAAAAAGAGCATGTTGTAGTCATTTGGGAAACATCCCCATCATACTGTCTTCCACAGACGGGCAGTTATAGGGAAGAAACTTTATTCATGGAATTTTCGTTTAGTTTTAGGCACATATAGAGAGTAAGAAACAATTTTGACAGTGGCTGTAGTTAAACGAGTGTTTTATAGGCCGTGTGAGAGCATAGATTGAAGATCAGTCGAGCACCGTTCATTAAAATAACGACAAATCAAAGATAGACTAGCAACGTCTCCTTTGTGTAAAAGAAGTTGTATGGAGAATAAAAGGGCATCATTACTAGATTTCGAAGACAGTTTTGAACATTGTCAAGGCAGGAAAGGTGCTTTAAGCAAGTCTTCCTAGATGTGGCAACAGTACTCTATCATAGAACGTATCTAGTGCTTATACAACGGAGGATTGTGAAGGAACTGATATACCTTCTAGGGCCGTATAATGAAGCCATTAACCTTTGTCCTCAAGTGGCTTTTGAGTCTGATGACTTCTAAGATAAAAATAAAATTCTCAGTAGTCCCTGTGTTTTTCTTTCCAGTCATGTCAGTATTTCGGTCTCTGCAATTATTAAGTAGGTTAGCTAAAATTGTGTCTGAGGATATTGTTACCAACGACGCGAAGATTTTATAGAAGCAATAACCGAAATAGAAAACATAAATTACTGACTTGAAAGTAAAGCTTTCAACAGAAATCGTTGAAATGGGTAAGCATATAGAATGTCACATAATCAGTCACATGTGTTGTAATTTTAGATTTTGTTTCGACCGGAAAAAACGGTTTGTTGTTACACATTCCGCTCGATGCCAATGCTTTTATTTACTTTTTTTTTACTCATGTCCATATCAAACAAGGCATGTTGCCACTTGGATGTAAGGAGCTACTGTTTGGGATAGTGTCTAATTATGAACTGTGAGAAGTTAACCAGCAATAGATAGGATCACATTTTATAGAAACTTCTACAAGTTAGTGCAGTCAGGGAAGCAAGAAACTGGTAGGTAATTGCAAAGTCTAGCAATGCGAGGAAAAAAAACTATACCTCTACTTTCCGGTAGCTAAAAACCTTAATATTGAAGGGGTGGGATTTTGCTGTTTGTCGAGTTAGTCGGGAATATGCACGTCGAGAAGGCACAAGTGCTAGAAGATCATCAGAACATTATATTAAAGTATTTGTAGTTGAAATAATGGCGTTGTTGCCTGTGCAAGTCAAATTCAGAGCTATTGTGAAAACAAAAGTAAAACATTATATAAGGAAAATGCTATAAATCTATCTTTGTGTTTGGCTGACAGTTAGAAACTACGTAATCCTTGGTACTCCTTGTGTAGCATCCACATCAAAAACTCGTGTAGTTTGAATTTAATCATAGTAGAGAGTTTTCCTTTACCCCTCTCTTTCTTTCTTTCTCTCTCTCTCTCTCTCTCTCTCTCTCTCTCTCTTTAGCAAACACCAAACAAAACATAAACAAAGTTTCTTTCTCAATAATCCTATTTTTGGAACGAAATACCATGATTGTTTCACAAGATACTACATCATAATCGTATTCACATCTAATACTTGTTGAGCCATCCTCTTGGAAAACAATTCCTCTTCAGTAATCTTCTGCCCTTTTCAATTATTGTGTCGAATCCTTTCGTGGTGCGACAATCGCTCAATTGACGATCTATCTAGGATCGGCTGTTGTTATTTGTGTAGTGAAATATAAGCAGTGCTTTGAACCGTTGCTTATTTTTGTATATAAATTTTCGCTTCCTAAACTGTGAAGACATACTATATTGAAATCAATAAAAATCGTGCATGAAATCTTATAAGATTTCATAGTTCTAGCTAGACTACTGATAGTGTTGTTGTAATTTCGATATTTGTTAACTGTTAATCCATGCTGATGACGGGCTAGACACAGAAAGGCGTGTCCATGGATCAAATTTAAACATGTAAAACTATGGAAATAAAATATTGAAATATTTATTAAATAAGAATAAAATAAATAAAAATAATAACATAAATAAAAATACTTCCTGTCAAAAAGAAGTGACGCAGAAAAAAAAAAACGAAAATAAAAAAGGAGGAATCAAAAATTGAAATACAAAAATGAACAATGGTGAAAACATGCTTGTATATCGCTAAAAATAACAACAGATTATATATTATATAACAACAGATTATATATATATATATATATATATATATATATATATATATATAT
The DNA here is from genome assembly GCF_053919585.1 of Euprymna scolopes. Classification (NCBI taxonomy): domain Eukaryota; kingdom Metazoa; phylum Mollusca; class Cephalopoda; order Sepiida; family Sepiolidae; genus Euprymna; species Euprymna scolopes. The sequence continues at coordinate 932,972 of NC_136498.1, read as the reverse complement.
ATATATATATATATATATATTATTGGCTCACATGGAGCTTTCACACAGGTCAACAAACGATCTGATTGGAAACCTGTGGTGTTCTCTGGAAGCTGAGTGACAACAAGTCTCCCCAGACGTCCAGCTCTCACCACCTCCTTCGATAGCATTTTCAAATGAATTTGCATCATCCCAACAGCCGCTTACCATTGATTTCTCGCTGGCAATGACCATTGGTTTATACTGGAATTTGAGTGGCACTCAGCCTCCCCAAGGTCCCAGTTCTCTTTGCGCTTGTCCAGCCGAGGTCTGGCTAGCGCTCTCTCCTCGGTCTTCCAGTCCTTCTTGACCCTTCTCGGCTCTTTGGTATCACTTTTTTATTGGAAGGAGCGGTGATGAAACAATGGGGGGATGCATAATGGGGGTGTAGCACTTGTAGATATGCAACTTCGGTGTTCTTCATTCCCTGTTACGCTTATTCGTTATATTGTCTCCTTGTATTATTCTCTGCATTCAAGGGGTTTCCTTAATATTTCAGTCGTTTTCATTATCGTTAGTCGTTGTACTTTTGCAGTTATTCCTTTGATTCCAATTTCTGACATTCCTTTTTCGAAGTTTTTCGGAATTGTTCCTAGCGCTCCTACTATTATCGGTACTATTTTGATTTTCTTCATCATCCAAATCCCTTTTAACTCTCTGGCTAGCTTGTTTCGTTTATCCATTTCTTTCATACTCTTCCTGTGGTCAGCTGGGACAGCAAAGTCTACGATTTGACAGGATTTTTCTTTCTTGTTAATTATTACGACATCTGGTCTTCTTGCTTGGATGGGTTTTTCCGTCTGTATGTCCATGTTCCATAGCAACTTCATACCATACTGAATCTTATTCGTCAAACACTATTTTCCTAAAGCAGATTACCTTAACTCTAAACTTTGAGCTACAATTATTATACTCAGGTTTTCTTATATAAAATCACCCAACCTATGTAGTTAAAACTGTAAATATTCCGGAACTAATTCAAAACTCGATCTTTCTATATTCGTTCTCTCCCCCTATACTTGACTCAAACTCTATAAATACGCAATAATTTTTTAATAGCTTCCCTATCATTTCATATAATAATATAATAAAAGATTTTATATTAATTTTTAGTTGACGGATCTGTCTACCTTTTTGAATTGGACGTATCTTAGATCTATCTGCCTCCTACGACCGCCGAGGATTACAGACTGGGTCTCTCTCTCTCTCTCTCTCTCTCTCTCTCTCTCTCTCTCTCTCTCTCTCTCTTACTCTCTCTTTCTCTCTCTCTCTCTCTCTCTCTCTCTCTATATATATATATATATATATATATATATATATACCATTAGTTATCATTCAAAATAAGAAGAGAAAATGGAATAAATAAACACTCACAAAGTTGTATCAATTTTTACAGTACGTCTTACACGTGTTTAGTTGAATAGCGCAAGACCTCTAATAATCCCTCATATATATATATGTGTGTGTGTGTGTGTGTGTGTGTGTGTGTGTGTGTGTGTGTGGATGATTATATATATACAGGGTGGCCGAAAAGTCCCAGGACACTCTATTTTTAATATTTTAATGCTGTTAAATATGATTGATTTTAATATTCTAATGTTGTTAAAACAATTTATTTCATTTATTTTTTTTTCAGGTTATGACTGACAAGTGTATTTACTGTTGAGGAGCGCTTAATTGCTGCTGTTTTATTAAAAATACATGCATAGTGTCCTGGGACTTTTCGGCCACCCTATATATATATATATATATATATATATATATATATATATATATATATATATAAAAGGAACGTTGTGTGTGTGAGAGAGTGAGTTCCATATGGACTCAGAAACGGCTGGGCTGAATTTTTTTAATTGTACACGAAAGTACGTGATGTGCTTAGGGTTGTTCTTACGTAGATTTAGTATTGAAATGCGTCTGATGAATATTAAAAATTAATAATTAAAAAAACTAGAATAAGAAAGGAAGTCGAAGTTTTACAGAAGTTAACACTTTTATGTAACTTAATATCACAAGTGCATTTGAGAATTTTTATCACTGCAGAAGCAGAATGCCCAGCCTATAAAATCAACTGTAGATTATTTTATTATAAGACAACGGCGCGTTCGAAATAAAAGTTTCTTTTTAGAATGGGAATAATATGAGCACAGAATCCCATTTCGAAATTTATATGCATCAGATTTGCAGATTTGCGCTATAGAAATTAGACACTCATTAAACAACATTTTCTGAATTTCAATTGTTCTGTAGACTCTTTAAGCTTAAGCTTTAGATTTTAGATATGTTTAGCATTGAAATAATGTCATGAATTTGGATCAAAATTGGAATAAGTATTCTAGACATAAGGATTAGTAACATTATCTTTATTTAAATCTTCGGAGAATCCATGTTACCTGTCCTGGGACGGGTATTTTTCGAGTATATAGATAAATACCAATCTAAGAGAATCAAGACGCCGTCTTGTCCCGAGTCATACAAATACAACAGTGGCCACCGACTTCAGGGAAAACGTCATTTTCCTATTGATACAATAAAACGTCGTCTTCTCGGCTGCCAACATCCAGAATAATCGCTTTATTGCTGCAGAAAACAAAAAAAAACGTGTAGCTACTTCTACTCAGCTGAGAAGAAAAGAAAAATCGAAGGAACGGGTCGAATACGGGTACTAAGTCAAAATGATGTTGTTTGGTAGGAAAATCGATACTTGTAATAATTTGCAACGAGTATCCCTTTGCTGTACATCACGTAGTGTACGAAATATGATATATGTGTGTGTTGGCAATGTTCCGAACAATATTGATCGCCAGGAAACGGTACACAGAAAAGGGGGCAGTAAGAGGTGGAAGAATATCTGCTCGGTTAAGGACATCTGAAATAGATTATCTGCACTGGTAGTATACTTCATATCTTCTGTTCTTCGTCAATGAAGGGAAAATTCTTCTAGACTGTGGTAATTTGTATGTTTGGCCTAGTCCAAAGTGCCTCTCTTTAGTGATTTGGATTACTCACGTGGATAAAAAAATCAACCTTGTATCTAACTCTGCCCTCGTGATGGTCGATATGATGCAAATCAAATTATAAACTGAACTTCGACAGGGACAAACTTAACAGTCCGCGTGGTGTTATTTAGCTTTTTAAGGTATATCATTCCTTGTTAAGCATTAAAAAAAAAAATGTTTCGCAACAAACAAAGCATATTGCCACTTGAATCATATCTAACAGCGGACTATGGCGAGTTGAGCAGCAAATGTATTTGTTCATATTAAATTAAAATTTCTGCATGTCAGTACAATCAGGAAAGCCGGAAACAAGGAGAAAAATCTAGCAATCTGAAAGAAGAAAACTATTAATGTACAAGCTTTCCCAGAATGTCAACAGTGAAGGGGTGGGATTTTATTGCTTGTTGGGTTAGTCAGAAATATGTACGTCGAGGAGCACAATTGTTATGAAGTAATCAGAGTACATTTCTTTTAAAACAGGCGCAGGGATGCACTATTACGGCGATGGGACAGAGGTTGGATTTTGGCCGATAGTGTGAAACTTCTTGATTAGATTAAAAGAGATGGGAAAAAAGAAGAGATGGGGACGGCATTCATTAGAAACTACATAACCTCTGGTACTCCTTGTGAAGCATCCACAGCAAGAACTCATCTAGTTTAACTACAACCAAAGTAAAGAAAGTTCATCCTCCTCATCCTCCTCCTCCTCCTCCATTCTCTTTCTTTATCAAACACAAAACAAAACTTACATAAACATTCTTTCCTAGATAAATCGATTTATGGTATAAAATACAAGAAGACTGTTTTCCACTGACTACAAGCCTGCAGTTTTAGACATGTTTAATATCACAATCATGTAATGAATTTGGATTGAAATTGGAATAAGTATTCTAAACATAAGGATTAGTAACATTATATCTTTATTCACATCTTCGGGGAATCCATGTTACCTGTACTGGGAGAGTTAGAAAACAAGGACAAACACTGAATGTTATTTGGCTTTTACGGCATATCAATCGCTGCTAATTTTTATAATGCGGAAACTAGATGTCTGTTATGTATACAGTTTTCGGATTAATTTCTTTGGATGCGTTTATTTTCTAACTGAAAGTTTATAAACGATAGATTTAATTTAACCAACAACGTTCGCTATCATTCCGGATTTGAATCGACGTGAGATTAGCGATAAACAAGTATCAAAACCTGTCAAAACGCTTTCAAATTGAGGTCTCGCTATCAGATGCAGTTTCGTGTCACACTCAAAGCACTTGTTGTAATGAGTAGAGCAAAAGTAATAGAAGCTGGTGATAATTCGTTGGTTGTTTTGTTTTACGACATATCAAACTTTTGCGCCTCATTTAATGCCTGCTCCAGTAATGTTGGAAAAATGGTTTTATGCTTCAAGTCTTTTATATCTTAAAATATTTATAGTGTTTGCTTTAATTGGTTTGTGAAGGGGGAATTGTTTTTGCTTTTGACTTTGCAGAACATTATTGAGTTTTGCGAAAGGAAAGGAAAAAGCATCAATGTTTATGCATTTTGGGTCAGGAAACTGGTATCTTCAAATCAACTGATCTGGTAGCACCAAACTGTGATATCTTGGAATGTATGTTTAAGGCAGATGTAAAAAAGAATATTTATTAATCAATTGTTTCTCTTGTTTTTTTATAGTCATAGAATGGGGGGGGTTATCAAATCCGATTAGTAACAATGATTGCACACAACATTTTCAAATAGAATTAGATAACAAGAGTATTATGGTGCTAAAGGGATTTTTAACACTATTAATATGTATAATATATTATATTAATATGTATAATATATTATATTAATAGGTATAATATATTATATTAATATGTATAATATATTATATTAATATGTATAATATATTATATAAATATGTATAATATATTATATTAATATGTATAATATATTATATCTAGGCATTATTTCTAGTCGTCTTGCACGTCTCCTTGCCACTGGACTTAAGCAGTGCCAATTCAGAGGAGGTGTGGTTGAAGATTGCGCTACCCATGCCTTATAATTACACACGCAGCTACCTGTATAGGGAGTATCAATCGTCTTTCGAGACTGAATGGAGGCGATGATGATGATGATGATGATGATGATGATGATGATGATGATGATGATGATCATCATCATCATCATCATCATCATCATCATCATCATCATCATCATCATCATCATCAATATATATTTAATAGATTCTGATATATATATTAATATGTCCTTAATTTGTTTTGGGCTTCGCCGAACATGATTGAGTTTTGCAAAAGTAAATAAAAGCAAGAACATCAATTTTAGGCTAGGATAAGAATATCTTAAGGCAGCCTGATCTGCCAGCATCTGACAATCTCGTCATAGATATAATAACAAAAGCGTCTAATAAATATACATATAATCACACAATTGCATTCAACAGCGCATAGTGAGCGTGCGCGATTCGTTTTAAGACGGAAATGACGTCATTTGATATTGTATTCACAGGCGACTTTTGTTTTATGTAATTAGCGGATGTAAGCACTTATATTTCAGCGGTCGTGTTTGGCGGTTGGAAAGGATATTTGCTCCAGCGACAACCTGAAATCATTTAAAAGAGAATGAAAGAAAATGATTTTGTATCTGTGTTTGCATATCGTTTTTGTATTTCTTAAAAGAAACATTGCAAAGGGAAAACACATTACAGTTTAATTTATACATTTTTTTAAAGCTAAGCTTTCCAAGATAGCATCTAATAAGTTACATTTTCAAATTCAATAAAAAAGAATGCGTTCAAAACAAATTTTAAAAATATCGGTAGAATCGTTCTCTGTAAATATTACTGAACACTCACACACACACACACGCGCGCGCGCGTGCGCGCGCACACACACACACACACACACACACATATATATATATGTATATATATATACTCGTTTTTTTTGTTTTTTTTATTCAAAAGTAATGGACTAGTGAATTCAATGAGGTTGTTAGATAGTGCTCAATAAAAAGAGCTGATAATACTTGTTTATTGTTATATAAACATGCTCACATCCCGCTGCTACAAACAGCCACTTGTTTCAATCAAACAACAGATATCATCAGGCAGCGACTTGACTATTCAAATGTTCATTGAAAAAACTTATTAAAGATTATTCAATGAACATTTGAATAGTCTGATTGAAACAATATTGAAAATGAAGACTAAATCAGTCAACATTACTCAACTATACTGTTTCGTGGGCTTTTTCAAGTACGAATAAAATAGCTAAAAATGGTACATGTAACATTCATTTTCCTTTGTAATTAATACCATTGTATTTGTTTCACCATTTTATTATCATACACACACGAAAACACAGACACACGAATTACGCATGCTCACTATGCGATATTGAGTGTCTAATTGTATGATTATATGTATAATTAATACACGCTTTTATTAGTATATATATTATAAGATTGTTTGTGTGTGTATGTTTGCTCGTGTGTATGTTTGCTTGTGTGAGTGCGCGCGTGCGTGCGTGCGTGTGTGTGTGTGTGTACATGATGTATGACTGACAATATTTAGATCTTCTACTTTGCATTTAGTGTACATTTTAAGATGAGATTGGATGAAATCAGAATAATGATCAGAAAGGAGTCTTTTCAATACTATTAATATATGTTTAATAGGATCTGATATGTATATTAATATGGTCTTAATTGTAGCGGAAAATTGTTTTGTTTTTTGATTTGAAGAACATGATTGAATTTTTACTAATCCAATCTTTCTACTCAAGATATTTGTGTTGTGATCAAATTAAAACAGTTTTTTTTCTTGGTCGAGGACATAGGCTCTCTTTGTTTCGGTTTGACACCGATGTTGTTTTTATCTTCTGTTTTGCGACTGCCAATAATGATTATCTCCTACACTGAAGTAAACAAGTTCGCAACATATGTGTCTGTAGGTTTCAAAATAATTGTTAATATTTAAAAACATTATTGCTATTGTTGTGGTTTAAATGTTGATAGAGAGACAAGAAGGCTTGGAAATAGTAAAATGAAAATATACATTAACAGTAAATACAGGAACGTATATTGGTTGAATGAGACTCCGTTCAACTGGAAGAACATAGTAAGGTTGCGACCTACTCTCTCTCTGAGTCTCAGGTCCAGACTGCTTGATAACAGAAACTGGTTACCGGAAGTGACGTTAGGAATAGTCCATCATCAGAATCTGTAGGGGTGCCACTCCAACAGTTATAAAGTCCCTTTAAAACGTCGAGTGTTCTTTAGGTAAGTAAGTAATTCATAAGCAAAACTGGCATTGGGGTGACCATTTCCCTAGATGAGTTTGTAATTAAAGGATACCTAACTTACCATCCAAATATGACCCCCAAGATCGCCATGGGCATAGAATATGTGTTTACATTAAAGATGACTTTTCATGCAGTAGGGACATCTCCAGAGAAATCTCCAATTTATCCTATATGTGCTTCCGGGTTTCAATTGCTTACACCACTGTGTTTATATTTGCCCTCTATCGCCCCCACAACAGCGGAGTTAATATCTTTAAGAGCATATCTGAGAAAATTGACCACATTCTCTCTGCTCGTTCTTCGGCTAACATTCACATCTGTGGAGACTTCTATGCCCACAATGTGGAATGGTTGACCTACTCAAACAAGACAGATGATGAGGTATGGTTCTGTCATGATTTCTTCCTTGATTATGACCTCACTCAGATTGTTCACGAACCCACCCGTGCCCGACACTGACGGTCAGTATGCCTTCTAAACCATTTTCTCACAACTTGCTCTGAGCTATGTTCATCTTTCATTCTGTCTCCACTGGGATCTTCCGACCACACTGTTGTATCAGTTAAGATAAAAACAAAATGTAATAAGTCCACAGACATTCCTCTCCATCGTACCGTATATCGATACCCTATGGCTGACTGGGATAGCTTCGTACATTTATATCTGATCTACCTCTGCGTTCCATGTTTAAAAAGAATGTGTCCTCTATAGTATCAGACCTGACGGAATGGATAATTGCAGGTATAGACCGCTTCGTACCCTCCAAAAAATTATAGCAAAAACCTAACGGGCAGCTGTAGTTCTCTCCAGAATGTGCTACTGCCATTGAGCTTTTTTCATTGCTTCCAACGTAATAGATGTACTGAGAATATGGCTGCTGTCAGAACTGCCAGCAACCACCGAAAAAGAGTAATAAAAATGCAAGAGAGTTGTATGCTTAGTCTGTCAAGTCCAAAGTAGCTGAGCAGCGGTTTGGTTCCAACCAGCTTTGGCAAATAGCAAACAGGATCCTGAAGAGAAGCACGTTTTCTATTCCAACCATCATCAATGGACCTGAGGTAATCTCGTCAGCATCAGACAAAATCAAACTCTTTGTCAAGAACTTCGCAGTTAATTTTACCCTATGCGACCAAGGCCATCACCTCTCCCATATTTCCTCCTGTAACAGAAAAAACGGTATGCGACATACAAATATCTGTACATAATGTTGCCGAGCTAATCAAGAACATCGATTCTAGAAAAGCAACTGGCCCTGGCGGCATTCCAATTTTAGTGTTGAAAAAGATTCAATCAGAACTAGCTCCCATACTAACAAAACTGTTTAAGCATTGTCTTAAGGAGAAGTGCTTCCCAACACACTGGAAAACCTCATCAGTATGCCCTGCATTTAAGAATTTAGGTGATCAGTCATCTCCCTCTCAGTACAGACCAATAAGTCTCCTGTGCGTCATGAGTAAGTTGCTGGAATTTGTGTTAAATAAAGAAGTAGTCAACCATCTCAGCAGAAATAACCTTCTTAGTCGCATGCAATATGGTTTACATTCAGGTAGATCTACAGTAGATGTGTTAATGGTTATATCCAATAGGATTAGCGAATCTCTCGACAAAGGCTTCCTTTCTAAGGCAATTGCTCTTTGATATTTCAAGAGTAAGGCCTTTGATAAGGTATGGCATAAAGGTCTACTTCCAAAGATTTCCAACTACGGTAAAACTGGAAATGTTTTCTCAATTATCAAATCATTTCTCTCTGATAGTCTCATACGTGTAGTGGTTGATGGGCAGGAATCAGAAGTCCACAGTATTACATCAATGATCTCACAAAACACATCTTAAGATCATTCGTAGACATTTATGCTGACGACACTAGCGTCTATGACAACACATCAAAGGGCGTAAATGTCCAAGTTCTCTCTGATTTTCTCTTCGCTAATCTTGAGCACGTGGTACAATGGGAAAGATGTGGCTGGTTACTTTTAATGCATCTAAAACTAAACTTCTGTCTTTACATCATCAACGCTCTGATCCCCCATCTGGCATAAATTGAACTGAATGGCTCTCGTCTTGAGGAGGCTCGATGTTTTGACAAGCTTCTGGGCTTGACCTTTACTCCTAATCTGAAATGGAATGCGTACATCAAAGCTGCTGCCAAGGTCGCTGAAAAAATGTTAGTATCCTTCTATGTTCCTGTAAATATCTCACTACTGATGCAATTCTCTATCTATATAAAAGCCAAGTACGTCCAAGGATGGAAGACGCTTGCCACATCTGGTCAGGATCTACTAGAAGTAGCTTGTCCTACCTTGACAGAGTTCAAAATACACTTCGTAGCTTAGTGAGGGTGCACTTTTCTTTTTTCTTCCACCGCTTTCTCACAGAATAAACGTTGCGATTTGTCTCTGCTTTATTTCCTGTTCAAGTGTTCGTCTGAGCTCCAATCTATGGCCTTCCATTGCCAAACTGTCATAAAAAACACTCGTCTAGCTGAAACCACCGTCAATAATGTCCATACTCTTTATTTGTGCCTAAACCAAAATTTAGATTCCATGAACAAAGCTTCTTTCTTAGAACTAAACGCCTGTGGAACTCTCTTCCGTTTGTCTGTTTTCCAGCTGAGTACAATTTGGTTGTCCTCAAGTCCAACGTAAACAAATTCTTGATCTTATGTAATCCAATTAAACAAATTTCCACTACTAACGATTACTACGATATTATCCCATTGACTATTGTACACTGAATAACCCTTATCCTCGAGTGGCCTCCGGGCCTTGATAAGTGGTGATTCCTACGTAAAAAGAAGTATGAGCAGACATCATAAACGCAAACGCAATACTCCGACTTCCTGGTGTTCACAACACATATGTCTGTAGTTATAAAAATCAGTGTTAATATTTATTTTAAAATATCATCATGTGTATATATATATATATATATATATATATATATATATATATATATATATATATATATATATATATATAATAGCATCCAAAAATTAAGGAACAGTCGATCATTATTTTTTAATGTGTTCTAACTTTATCCATGAAGAAGAAAAAAAAATTTTTTGAGAATTTTCCAATATTAAATAATGGTTGTTAAATAAATAATAACTTTTTTTTATTTTTGATATTAAATACATATTAGTGTTTTACATATAAATAAATTTAATTAAATTATAGGCGTCCAAAAGTTAAGAACGGAGGAAATTATTAATGCAAAAATAAAGACTCCTTTTAGTATTTAGTGGAAAGCCCCTAGTTTTCAATCACACTATGGCATCTTTTGCTGCAAGGCAGAAACAATCGTTCACATGTTATAGGTGAAATATTATTCCAAATTTTTTTATACATTCCCATAAAACATCAAGATTTTTTTGCATTTTTTTCTGTGATTTTATCACTAATAATTTCCAAACATTTTCGATTCGATTCAGGTCAGGACTTTGAGGTGACCAATCTTAACGGAAATATTGGATCCATTTAGATCTTCTAAAAACTATTTTTTCTTTATGGCACGGTGCGTTGTCTTGCATAAGGATATCAGAATCAGAAAGATTAGGAACCCCACATGTTTTCTAATCAATTCTCTGTACATTTGGGCATAAACATTTCCAAGAATCCTGACAAGGAGTCAGTTGCTTTTGAAGATATCATGCCCCATACCATTATACTACCCCTCCAATTTTTACTGAACTTTTAACGCACTTAGGGGACAGTCTTTCTCCATTTTTCTTCTGACATGTGGACGTTTGTCTGATCCGAAAAGATTGAATTTAGATTCATCACTAAAATGAACTTTTCCTATTTTTTCTCAAAGTAAATGTTTTTCGGCGAATAATCATCTGGCCTTTCTATTTTAAGAGAAATTAAAGGCTTTGAGCATGGACTTCTTGTAAATAATCAAACTTCGTTTAATCTTCGTGAGATCGTTTGTCGGAAATTTTTTTGTCGAGTTCCGGATGTAAAATCCCGGGATATCGAAGCCGCAGTTTTAAAGCGATCAGAACGAGATGATCGAGTGATTTTTCTATCCTTCCTCTTAGTTGTTATTCGGGGTCGGCCCAATTTTATCTTTTCAGTCAATGGTAAACCTTTTTTTTTCTATTTTCAATAACCCGAAAAACAGCGCTTTTAGAACTTTTATTTTAGCAATCTCCCCTGTGAGCTTTTTTTTCATCATGATGGTCACAAATAAGCTGTTTTTCTTGTATAGATAGCTTTTTCAAATATTCGGAGTCGACATTTTGTGAAGTTGCTATTAAAATTGCTAAAATGTGTATTAATTTTCCGCGTTCCTTAACTTTTGGACGCCTGTAATTTAAATAAGTTTATTTATATGTAAAAAAAACTAATATGTATTGAAAATCAAAAATCAAAAAATTATTTTTTATTTAACTACCATTATTAAACATTGGAAAATTCACCAAAAAATTGTTTTTCCATTTTCATAGATAAAGTTAGAAGTCATTCAAAAAAAAAAAGAAAATGATCGACCGTTCCTTAACTTTTGTCGCTACTGTATGTATATATATATATATATATATATATATATATATATATATATATATATATATATATATATATATTATGTTGAGAAGAAAATTCTTGCGGAATTTTACATTTTAATTTCAAATGATGTCTTTTCAAATAAGTTTTCGCTTTAATAATTTGACTCTATATTTCATTTTCAAGAACATTTTTCATTCTATCCGGTCGTTAAAATTACAATCGTTTTAAAACAGTTATGTCTTCTTTTCTGATCGTTGGATGCAAGACGGAAAAAAGTAAATTCGCACAATTTTATTATTTCAATTCAAGATAGGCCAAAAATCTGCCGAAACAGCTCACGATATCAACGAAGCGTTTTGCTGAGGGATCCCTACTGAACGCACAGCACAACGGTGGTTTACGAAATCTCATGGTGGCGACGAAGTCATGACTTATGGAGGATTCCATGACAGGATGGCTACAGAATCATCCCGTGGAACAGACATCAATTTCCTAAAGTGTAACCACGATGAAGCTGGAACGAGAATGTTGTTACATTGTGAATATCTGACAGATCCTGGATTTGAGCGGCTGATCATTACTTCCAGAGACACAGACATTCTTGTTCGCATTGTTCACTTTGCCAGTGACCTAACCAGCGAGATTTGGTTCCAGACAGGAACAGCGAAGCAACGGAGCTTTGTTGTTGTACACAACGTAGACCTTGATCCAGTTCCCCACCATAATCTTCTCGGATTCCACGCAATATTAGGCTGTGACACTGTTAGCCAATTTTGTAGCATTGGCAAAACAACAGCCTGCAGAACATTTATCAGTAAATGTCTCTTACTGGACGGGAATGGGCACGGCACACTCACGGAACAAAATGTGGCTGATGTGGAGAACTTCATCTGCAGGCTGTATTTCAATAATAAAAATGACACAAACATTAATGAAGTGCGTTTTAAAATGCGCCTCAAGGGTTCCAAGATCCAGAAGGTTACCATCAACTCGGTCTTCCTTGAAGGTGCACATTCAGCGAGCACATCATCAGTGCACGATTTGACTTCACTGGTCGCACGGTTAGACATATTTCCCTTGGTTGGAAATAGATGGAACTAGGACGGCACAACTGGTAATATACTTCCTCATCTGATGAGCGATGAACCATCGCCAGATGCTTACCTGAAATTCATTCAATATCGGCACAAGAATTGTGAATCTCAAAGATGTAGCTGTCGTCCGAAGGAACTGAGATGCAGCACTGGTTGTGGTTGTTCTGAGGGAACGTCGAAATCCTTTGAACTGTGCCTATGATGAGTCAGATTCGATGATATTTTCAAGCTTTTTTGTTATTGTAGCATGAGAGCATCTTCAAAATTTCATATCATCATAAATAACAAGGTGATTATGTTATAATTAAGCATTTTCACAATGATGTTCAAATTTGATTTGTCTACAAAGTAATAATAAAATCATATTAAATGTATAAAATATGGGAATCTATTATCACAGCATCACACGTGATAATATTTTCAACTAGAGCAAATTTCATAACATTATCTTAAGTTCATACGAAGTTGTGTCATGTTATTATAATTCTGTATTTTCGACCATGGCGCCCATTTTGCTTTTGCTCTAAAAATTAAATAAAAGCCAAATTCAACGGGAATCCACCTGAAAAATCTTCTGTATGGATCACTTTAACAGTCTGAAATGAATGCCGACTCCTAACATTCCGTACTCCCTAAAGTGATTTCGAGGCTCCTTTTCACATTTTCTCTCTAGTCTCTAATATTTAACTAGCTTTATAACCTCATTTGCTTCAATGTAGTTAAGCCGAGTTCAATGGGTGACCCAGTGAATCACTTTTTTGTGCTATTAAATTTTATAGATTGAATTATTTGTTTTATGTTTTATTTATTTTTTGCTGCTTTTTTGTTTTAGTTTCTTGAAATGATGCTCTTCATATTGAATAGAGAAACGTTGAATACATTTTCTCGGCTTATTCAAAGAAAGGAATTCCTTCTCTTGTGTTTTTTACTGGTTTTCATCTCAGGTAAGTATGTAAACACCATTTTTTTAATTGTAAATAGCGGGAAAATGAGTATCGATAACAACTAATCAGACAAAACTTTGTTCAATAGTTTTAAGCAGCTCAGATCACTTTCCACGACACTTTCAAGCGAGGGCGGAATGATTGGGAGGATCTAGCTTTCAAAAAAAAGGAGGAGCTAACGCTGGAAGAATGGTATCATGACGAGAAAACTTATACTAGAGTGCCATATAACTAAGGTAGTAATGCCTGGGAGGATTGTATCAGGACATGTTACATTAGCCTCTCGAAGAAGATGGTAATGCCTAAAGACAGTAAGTCAAGTAAGATAACATTAGGCCAGCTTGGGTGTTTTCAAACCTACTTATTCTTAACATAAGTAATCTGTCATATGGACGATTCGCACATGCGCATTCATGAAACAGTTGACAAAAAGATAAAAATACCATAACCGCCACGTACTAATTTTTCAGTTTTTACCCCTTAGCAGCCCTTTTTCCGGATGAAAATCGATTAAAAAGTTTTCCGCATGTCTGATTATTCAATATACCAAATTTCAAGAGTGTAGATCAAAAGGTCATTGAGTATATAGGTTGATAAGTGTCCTCTCACTCACATACACACAGTCTCAATTTTCTATAAAAGTATGTAGGTAGGTGAGAGGACACTTATCAACCTATATACTCAATGACATTTTGATCTACAGTCTTGAAATTTGGTATATATATTTATATATGAATAGATTAACAATTAACACAAATCAAACTCACACCCTTGACAAATTAAATAGTTTTTATAATAAGATTTTTATTTGTTTTTTCAAATTTCTTTTAAATAGTTTATTGTCTCTTTTATAAATGGAAATTGAACAAAACATAAATGCATTGCACATTCATCATTTTTTATAGCCAAACATTAAACATCATAGCAAATCTCAATTATTAATAGATATATTTTCAGCCGGTGGGCACACACACACACACACACACACACAACCACACACACACACACATATGCATATATATATGTGTGTGTGTGTGTGTGTTTAGCAGCAAACACACGAACACGTATGCGTGTGTGTACTGCTTACAAATAATATAAACAATCACTAAATCTATAAATATTCCCAGTATTTGTGTTGATCTATTGGTTTTTTTCTTTGATTTCTTTTCAATATATAGATATCAATTGAATTTGCAAAAAGTACGAATTGATTCGCAAATACTAGCTGGCGGTCTAACATAAATCCTAACCCTAACCCTCCGGTGGTTATTTCATGCCAAAATCAGCGTCGTGGCCACGTTGAGGTGGCCTTGTTTTCTGTCGGTCTGAGGTATGATTTGGTGCAGTTTTAGAGAATCCAATAAAGAAATAATTTTACCCTCCCCCATGCACTAAATTGGTCTTTAGTAAAACCTAAGAGACTGAATTCTACATTGTTTCCTTTCTATCATAACCTGATCGAGGTCATACTAAATCAGAATATGTAAGCATATTTCTTTTTCTTATTTATGAGTCATCACTTATCGGCGTCTTGGGTCGCTCGGAGATAAGGGTTTAAGAGACCTTCCGTTCAACTAAAACACCGGAAACAAATTTCGTGAAAAAAAAATTGCGACTTAAAGTTTGCATGAGAGAATAACTATGATGAATATATTTACGGATTGTTTTTATTGCTAAAATTAAAGTTTATTTTTGAAGATAAATAATTCGCTATGAATTAATGACGAATATTCCCCATGTCTACGTTTTTATGATAAACAGGTCCTTTAGTTTTAAAATATTTATATGATGATTTTTAGTCGCGTGCAAACGACTCTATAAGTCACTCCATTGGTCCATCGGTCTGTCGGTCGGTCTAACACTTTTGTGCTTGGTCTTTTTGGTTAAGATCAAAGGTCTGTTGTTAATAGATGCTGTTTTTAGCTTTTAAGTTTTTCTTGGCCTTTTGGCCAAGATCAAAATGTAGTATCTGTCCGGCAGATGCTGCAAGCTATGACTAGCTATGACTAGCTATGACTAGCAAAGACCAGATGTGGGGGCAACCCCACATGCCTGACCTTTAACCAGCTCCCATTTCCCACCTCTCGGGAGCTGGTCCCCCCTTTCCCTCCCCCCTCCCTTCACTCCTCACATTAAAAATTGGCCTTGTGCCTAATTTGCTCGGTGGGGGAGCAAATAAATACCATCTGTCCGGCAGATACTGCAAGCAAAGACTATATATGGGGTTTCCCCCATATATAAGACCTTGGTCAATGTAGGGGCAACCCTTCATACCAATTGTCACTATCCAGCTCCCCTACTCCCCGGGGAGTTGGTCCCCATTTCCCCTTCACTCCTCACATTAAAAATCGTCCGTTTGCCTAATTTGCCTACCTTCTTCTTGGCCTTTTGGGCAAGATCAAAGTGCAGTATCTGTTCTTACTACATGCTGTACTTATGTTTGTAACTTTGTGATATAAAGTGGGGGATTCCTTTTTCTGTATTAATTTAATGTAAAATGATCACCCACTTTACAACCAGTCAGTTTCAAAGCAATTCAAGTCATTCTCCAGATCATTCAAGTTGTTTTTGAAGGATTCCAGTTATTTTTTAAGCATTCAAGTCATTCTTAAGGTCATTCACTTCATTGTTAAGTTCATTAAAGTCATTCTAAGTCTTTTTATTTATTAAAGTCATTTCAGCCCATTTTTCGGTCATTTTAGTTTATCTTTTAGAATTTCATGTCAATCCTACATTCACACATTCATTCATTACACGAGAGCACGCGACTAATGGCTATCGACCTTGTTATGATAAACAGGTCCCGTAGTTTTAAAATATTTATAAAATGATTATTTTATAATATTATGCTCTATTTATTTAAATTTTTAAACACGTACTCAATTTAAAAAATAGTATTTTGAACACGTAAGATTCGAACTCGTGTATAAACCTATAAAAACTATTGCCCTTTTTTATGTCATCTCGCCGTGAGATAGAGATAAACATTCCAACAGTTATTTAGACTTGGAGACGACCATGCTGTAGACTCGTGGTATTTTGTTGCATAGTCGATATTTCCAAGGAAAGAAGCTTTGTTTATGAAAGTTTCGTTTGGTTTTCGGTAAAGAGAGAGGAATTTATAGTTTATTGTTAATAATCTGAGGCGTTCTTAAGGGGGCGACGGGGCCACCCAGATAATATTTCTTGAGCCAGACTGCGTTTTCGTTAAGGTGTTGGGGTTTCAAATCCTATTTTTCGACCTTTGTGTCTAATCTTCTGGCCTTGGGATAAAGATGAATAAAACTAGCAGACACCTTACATAGTGCTGTTTAAATTTCGGACCGATTTTTATGTTTATTAGTTTCGATAAGTTTCAATTTTAAAGTTTATAAAGTAAAAGAAAAACAAGTAAAACCGTTTGTGTTGTGTTCGGAGCAAGTTTTATTTTGCTATTAATGACTTTCTTTTCAATTGCAATTTCAGGAAATGATACGAATTAAGCGAAAGAGAAAAAGAGAGGGATACATAGATAAAGAGAAATGTAGACATAGTAATAGTAATAGAGAAGGAACTGAGAAAAACAGAGAAAGAAATAGAGAGAGAAAGACTAACAAAGCAGAAGAGAAAGAGAGAAAGTACGTTTTACGTTTTTGCTTTTTTATGTAATCATTTTATATTTTATTTTTTTATTTTTATTTTCAGCTGATCAATGCGAAATCGGGCGGTTTGGTTTCGATTGTCTCCATGAATGCCATTGTGAAGATGTGTCCACTTGTGACAACATCACAGGAGAATGCGGCACTGGCTGTGGTCAGGGCTGGGACGGACCAACATGCCAGAGAAGTAAGTTAAGAAATATTGTAAATGATAATCTGTAATAAAAAGAGATAAGAAAGTGCATAAATAAACACATAAATAAACACATAAATAAACACATAAATAAACACACAAATAAACACATACAATCATAAACATTATTAAAGAGAATAGAAATTTGGTTGATTATACCTTTTTTCTGTTTTCCATTTTTCTTATCTGTTTGGTGTTGGAGTCGAAGTTGTTGATGTAAGTCCCATAAATATTATTCGTGACGTTTTCATTGGTTCGGACCGGCATCCTCAGAGGGTAAGTGGAACACTGATGAGAGACAAACAATGGAAAGTTTTACTAGTAGCAAATAGGTGTCGGCGGTTGCTAGATCCAGTAGTGTGCATGGGCGAGCCAGTTGTAAGGGTCAGTAACTGGAATCGTGGGGATGGGTAGCGGTTATGATAAGCAATTTAAAGATTTGTTTGCTTCTATTACAGTTAACTGCGTTGAGTGATGATTTAAGTATTTTTATATATGGCTTCCAGTATTTTCAGTTTTTTAAAGTTTGTTTCATGGCACATTATCTCTGTGCTTTGGGTTCAGATTTGTCTGACATAGCAAAGGGGGCAGTTGTATTCCTTTTGCAGATGTTGGAAAATTGTGCTATAGTCAACATTATGCATAGTTAATCAGTTGCTGTGGTTGTGTGATCAACGTAATTATTAGTCTTTGGATTATTGTAGAAGTTACACTCTCCCATGTTGTTTTTTTTCTAACGGTTTGAGGGTTGGAGAAGTAATGTTTAGTAATATTATGTTCCCGGTTTTGAATTTTTTTATAGTAGATGATAAGTATAATTTTATTATTATTGTCAGTTGCAGACTTATGTATGATATTTCTTATAGTCTTTTCTTCTAATTCAAATTGGTTGTATTTGATAATGGTAAAACATGTTAATGTAGTTAGGGTTGTGGTCCTTGTGTATTATTATGGGTTATTGTTAGTGTAAGTGCTGCAGTTTTTTCTTTTTTTTTACATTGTGGTCACCACTTATCAAGGCCCGGAAGCCACTCGGGGATTGCGTGTACAGTAATCAATGGGATAGTATCGTAGTAATCGTTAGTATTGGAGATTTGATGAAGTGTCTTACTTAAGGGAATGGTTCATCAGAAATTTGTATATGTTGGACTTGAAGACATCCAAGTTGTAGTCACGTGGGAAACAGGCAAACGGAAGAGAGTTCCACTGGCGTGCACTTCTAAGAAAGAAGCTTTGTTCATTGAATCTACGTTTTAATTTAGGCACAGATAAAGAGTGGGGAAAATTATTGACAGTGGTTTCAGCTAGACGGGTGTTTATCGTGAAAGATGGGCGAGGGGGGACGAGAGATTGGAGCCCAGACGAGCACTTTCCAAGGTAATAACGATTCAATCAGGTCTGATACATCTTTTTTTATACATGGAATGCAGAGTTAGATCAGATATAAATGTAAGAAAGCTATCCCAGTTAGCCATAGAGTATCGATATAAAGTATGGTGGAGAGGTACGTCTGAAGACTTATTATATTTCATTTTTGTCTTAACTGATACAACTGAGTGGTCGGAAGATCCCAGAGGAGATAGAACGGAACATGAATATAGCTCAGGGACAGTTGTGGGAAAAAGGTCTAGAAGGCTTGCATACTGACCGGTAATACCGGGCACACGCGTGGGTTCGTGAGTGAGGTCATGGGTAATGGCAAAATCATGACAGAACCTCCCCTCATCATTTGACTTATTTGGTTTGGTCAGCCATTCCACATTATGGACATTGAAGCCACCGCAAATGTGAATGTTAGCCGAAGGATGAACAGACAGGATGTGGTCAATTTTCTCAGATGTGCTATTTAAGATAGTAACCTCGCTGTTATTGTTGTTATTAATAAATACTTGTCTGATGTGTTTTAGTTTGAGGAGCATTGGATTTTTAGGCGAGCAGTTTAGTTTAGCTCAGTTTAGAAAGTTTTATTTTGCTTTGGCTATTTTATGCGATGAAAACACTCACTTTTGAAATTTAGAAGGCAATAATATAGAATTAGTAGTTGTTTTTGTATCATGTTTTTGTACTGTATGTTTTGTAAAGTATTATCAGAGGTATCGATAAGGAGGTTGAGAAAGGAAACTTGAGAATCGAGTTATTTTGAAAGAAGTTTTTGTGCATTTGAATTTGTTTATTGCCATCAGCTACAATGGGTATATCATCTACATATCTTACGTAAACGGAAGGTTTACTAGTGTGTTTCCAACGACGCTCATATCGAATTCGCTTAAGATCGGTGCGAGAACCGATCTCATGCTGACGCTGTTGATTTGGATATATTTGCTGCCTTTGTAGTAATAGAAAGCTACTTCGATGGTGTAGACGAACAATAAATTTTTAATATTTTTTGTTAATTTTTAGTGGACGATGAGAAGGATGGTGGTATATATTATCACGTATTATGTCTACAGTTTTTTTAATGGTTATTGAAAAGACTTTCTACGTCAAGGGAGGCGATACTTTTATTATCAGGTTGTGCTGATTCGAGGATTTGTAAAATTTCTTGTGTTGATTTAACGCTGTATCTGCTAGAACAAAATGGGCTGATAAGTTAAGGAATGGTTTGGAGTAGTAACTTGGGATATGATAGGTAGGAGGGAGGATAGGGTTTGTATACTTTGACGATACCAAAAAGATACCCCGGTTTATTGTCACCGATAATTTTAGAAAGTTGGTAATTACTGATTAAGGCATTGTTGACGGTGATAAGTTTGTTGACTTGGATCTTTATTTTGCTGGTAGGACTTTTGTTGATATTTTTTTATTTGCTTGGTCGTTGAGGATAGTTTGCAGTTTTAGTAGTCGAATTTATTAAAAACTACAAATATGGTTGTTTTGTCAGCTTTTCTTATAATATTGGGGTGCTTGTTTTTTGTTCTATTCAATAGTGTTTATTTAAATATAAAATGCTGCCAAAATAAACGCAATCTACCTATCTATTTATCTATCCATCCATCAATCTATCTATTTATCTCCCCCTCTCTCTAAAAATTAGGTTTATAATTTTTGTGGTGGAATCACCCTCCAAATGGACTGTTCTATCCATTATATAAACCATAGACCTTTTGATCCCAGGTGTGGATTAAACACCAGAGCGACCTCGCCTGCTCGGTGACGTTTACTACTCTTTTCAGTTGTAAACTTTTTACGTTGTTGTTCCAGTAATACATCGTTTAAACTCTATTCCGTTTTCTGTTTCCTTTGTGGCTTATTGCAAGCCATAAAACTATCGACATTGGATTCGGAGAAGATACTCACGTTTAAAAACAGTGTTCTAAAACACTAAACACTGACGACATAGGATTCAAGGACCATACTAAAATCGAAACCAGTAACGACATTGAAAAAAATACTCGCGTTGAAATAGTATTCTAAAAATACTAACGACGTCGGACTCAAATGTTATCAAGCCTAAGGAAGTGTCTAACATGCCACTTGCAACTGAAAGGTTCACGGTAACTAAAAAAACGCAGATCATTACAAAAAAAAGAGTTGAAAAGAAAAGATTTCGTCACGACTTTCAAAGATAGCGTTGAACTTTTGCAAAAAGAAAAGGGTTCGTCGCGACTTAGAAAGGTAAATGTTTATACTTTTGGAAAAAGAATTCGTCACTTGTTTTCGCTGCTAAAATCGGGCGTTGTTTTTTTTTCTCTGGAGAAAAATATACACTTGATTTTTTTTCTTTAGACAAGTAACTTTTATATATTTATGTTTTTTCTTTTCATTTTATGCTCTGGAGGAAGAAATAAGAAAGAATAAAACGGTTTTGTAAAATTCATCGAACGTTTTGAAATTGCTCATGCTGACAAAGCAAAATGGACGAATTGAAAGTAGCGTTGGAACATTTGACCAAGTTGCATATCGATGCCGCAAAGCGTCAGGCACGATTCGAGGAACAGCAAAAGAAATTGCAAAAATAGTTAGCGGAATGTCAAATACGAACCGAGGAACTGCAAAAGGAAGTTAAAAAACAGTTATCCGAACGCCAATAACGAACACAGGAATTGCTTACAGAAATTGTTAAAAAATAATGCGAACGCGGAAAGCAATTCAGCATTTTCTCAGAATACAATATGGACCGCGATAGACAATTTTAAATACGAGGAAGAGGAAAAATCATTCGCAGCGTATTTTCGGCGTTATGAAGATTTTTTTTTAATATTGACTGCAGCAATTGGTCTGATCAAAAGAAAACCAGACTTCTACTACGAAAATTGGAAACGGCTGAGCATGATAAATTCGTGGATTACATCTTGCCTCGGAAAACAGCAGATTTATCATTCAATGAGACGGTAAATTTGTTAATAGAACTTTTCTCGCCAAAAACGTCTCTTTTCCATAAGAGTTGGAGATGTTTGAATATGGTAAAAGATGATAATGACGATTTTGCCACCTACGCAGCTGTAGTGAACAAACAAGTCCTTACAAAATTAGAAAATGAACCGAACTTAAAACTTCAACAATTGACTGAGGATTGTCAAAAAGTAGAAATTATAAAAAAGATGCAAGAAATATCGAAGCAGGCATCGCGAATATCAAAAAAGTAACTAAGAAGAAACCGTCGACACACAAACACAAACCACCGAAACTCAGAAAAACTAAAAGCACCGAGCGCTTGTTTCAGATGTGGTGGAATACATTGGGTAAGGGATTGCCCATTTTTAACAAAAAAAATGCCATTTATGCAATAAGATCCGTCATAAAAGTTCGCACTGTAGGAAAACTAAGAATAAGAGCCGTATACGTCAAAGCAGAACAAAGGACGTCGTAGATGAAAATCTACGCAAATATGTAACGGTTTACATTTTCGGCAAGGCTATTAAATTCCAATTAGACAATGGATCGGATCTTTCAATAATAAATCTCAAAACGTGGAAAATATTACGAAAGCCGACTATGTTAAAAACTAACAGAACGGCGACGGCCGTTAATGGTACAAAAATTCATTTTGGAGGTGAATTAATTACAAACATCATTTTACGGGGATAAACATAAAAACTAAGATTGTATATGTTAAAAGATAGTGAGAACCTGTTCGATTCTGACATCATGGAGGAGTTTCGTCTCTGGGATCTTCCTATATCCACATTCTGCAAGAAAATAGATACCCGCCCAGCAGAAACGGAGAAACTTATAACTTGTTTTAAAAAGAATTCACAAACGTAGTTACTCCTGGCCTGAGGAGATGTACAAAAGTGGCCGCAGATTTTAAGTTGAAACCTGGCGCACAACCGGTGTTTAAAAAGAAACGTAATGTCCCGTTCGCTTCCCTGAACAAAATAAATCAGGAACTAGACAGATTATAAAGCATCGGTGTACTGGCTAAAGTCGAATATAGTGAGTGAGCTGCTCCGGCAGTTTACGTAAAGAAAAGGTCCGGGGAAATTTGCGTTTGCGCCGACTTCGCGACCGGACTCAACGGGTCCTTAGAAGATTTTCACTATCCATTACCTAGTCCAGAAAAAGTGTTCACGAAATTAAATGGCGGCAAGTGTTTTTTCTAAGATCGACCTAAGCGAACTTACCTACAGATTCTGGTAAACGACATAAGCGCTAATCTCCTCTGTATTAACACTCATCGGGGTTTGTACAGATACGAAAGACTCACGTTTGGTATCAAGGTGGCACCCGCAATATTCCAGCAAGTAATGGATACTATGCTGTCCAGTTTGGACACCGCAATCGCATATTTTGATGACATTATTATATCGAGCAAAAGCAGGGAGGAACATGAAAAACATATCAGACAAGTATTCAGTCGAATACAAGAGTATGGATTTAAGATCAAAGCAGATAAATGCGAGTTCTTTTTGCAAACAATTAAATACCTGGGTCAAATAATCGATAAAGATAGCAGACTCCCAGACCCAGATAGGGCGACCGCTATTTAAGAAATGCCGGCACCAGTAAACATAACTCAATTGGAGAGTTTTTTTAGATTTGGCAACTTATTACCAGGAGTTCATCCCAAATATGCATAAATTGCGCGCACAACTTAATGAATTGCTGAAAAAGGATAAGGCTTGAGAGTGGACAGAAGATTGCCAGACATCGTTCCAAGAAATAAAAAGAATCCTGACTTCAAAACTATTCCTAGCGCATTTCAACCCGCAGTTGGACATAATAGTAGCTACCGACGCTAGTCAATATGGCGTCGGGGCGTACATGCTACATCGAATGCCGGATGGCTCGAAACAGCCTATTGCTTTCGCATCACGGACTCTCTTGCAGCGGAAAAGAATTATTCCCAGATCGAGAAAGAGGTCCTAGGAATTATATTTGCAGTTTCAAAATTCCACAGGTTCTTGTACCGAAGACATTTTTTCTACAAACCGACCATAAGCTGTTGATATCCATTTTTGGATAAAAAAGGACTTCCAACATTCACTGCGAACCGACTATTAAGATGCGGAACTATTCTGCTGAACTATAATTTTTCAATTCAATTTTTCCCCTCAAAACAACTAGCCCATTCAGACGGTCTATCGAGACTGGTTCCTGCCAAAATGGAACCTCTTGAAGATTCAGTAACGGCGGCAATACGTATTAATAGTGATGTAAAAACCATGATAAACAATATTATCCGCGAACTGCCGGTCACACATCAGGAAATTAAGTCAGAACCCCTAAATGACAATTTCATTCAAACCACGAAGCAGAAATTAGCACTGGGTGACACTATTTCAGACATTTTTTCTGGTTGCGACAAAATACTGTTATACGGTGAAAGGGTTGTCATCCCCCAAACCCTTCAAAAAATAATTCTCAACGATTTTCACATGGGGAATCCAGGAATAAACAGAATGAAAAGCCTAATGAGAAGTTTTGTTTATTGGCCAGCTATGAACCAAGATATTACCGACATGGTGAACAGATGCAAAGGCTGTGCTTTGGCTGCTAAAGCACCACCGATAATATATAAACCTTAGCCTAAGGCTGAACAAGCATGGTCGAGGATCCACATCGATTATGCGGGACCTGTGGAGGATTTTTACTATCTGATAGTAGTTTACTCTTACTCTAAATGGCCAGAGGTACTAAGATGCAAAAAACCGACCACGGCAACAACGACAAATTTTTTATTGGAATTGTTTGCTCAGTTTGAGGTTGTAGACTGTCTGGTTAGCGATAACGCTACACAGTTCACCTCGACAGAGTTTCGAGAATTCTGCGAGACGTATCAAGTCAAGCATATTACGACACCCCAGTACCACGCCAGAAACAACGGCCAGGACGAACGCTTCGATGATACGCTTAAAAGGGCATTAAAAAAGGCGTCCGGTACACCGACAGAAAAGACCTTCAGCAATTTCTGCAGGTTTACAGAATCACGAGAAATACGAACACACCAGATGCGGGATCCCCAGCAGAAATCATGTTTGGACGGAAAATAAAATCCGTATTAGATAAACTGCTACCCAAACACATAGTACACAACAGAACCTCTACAATGCCAACGAAACGGTTTAACAGCAGAGATAACGTGTATTTTAGACATTTTAGAAATAACGTTTCTTTTTGGGAACAGGGCACGATCTTATGAAGAATCGGCCGTGTTACATACATCATTCAGGGCCCAAAGTTCCAACATAAGAGGCACCTGAACCAAATCAGGAAACGCTTCTACGAGGATCAAGAAGAACCACCGCAGGACGGCAGTGAGGCGATTGAAACTGTGTATAACTGTTTTGACATAGACCCTCCAAAAGGATGTCTAAACTGAGACGCACCGGCAGAAAAAGGAAGCGCACAGACCCCTTGGTGGTCTGCCCAAAAAGGAAGAAATACTGATTTTCACATCCGGGGAAATCACCCTCCAAATGGACTGTTCTATCCATTATATAAACCATAGACCTTCTGATCCCAGGTGTGGATAGAACACCAGAGCGACCCTCGCCTGCTCGGTGACGTTTACTACTCTTTTCAGTTGTAACCTTTTTACGTTGTTGTTCCAGTAATACATTGTTTAAACTCTGTTCCGTTGTTCTGTTTTCTTTGTGGCTTATTGCAAGCCATAACAATAATCCAAAAGTTTCAGTAAACTTAAAGTGAATATAAATATTAATATTTACGTATATAGCAATCCCAACTAAATTTTAAAAAGCTCAATACAACTAAAATAGGAAAAGGAAATAGAGCTTATCATATAAAAACACAATTAAAGACTGTGAATTATAATTTAAAAGAATTTATTGTTCGACAGGATACTTAAAAAAAAGAAATATTAAGATTTCCTTGATCCACCGAGTTTTAAAGAATGGGTTCTTTAATCAAACAAGTAAGAAATTAGTAAATTATTGTTATTACGAGGGGCGTGCAATAAGTAATGCCCCTGACCCACTTCAAATTGTCTGATCTAGCTGAAATTCTGCATGTGCAATGATTTATATCTCTACTGGTTACGTGGCAAATTACAGCTCTGAACTAATTGTGGTTTCTGTTTTACAGGTGTTTGAACTGAGTCAGGTGTGAAATGGAGCCTGTTTAATGTCGAGCAGTGATCCGATTTTTGTATTTGAAAGGACGCACACCACAAGAGACTTTTGATGAAATGAAAGAAACTTATGGTGATAATGCCCCATCATGTGACCCTGTAAAACGCTGGCATCGTGAATTCAAACATGGCCAGAAGTCTGTGGAAACAGCTCCCAAAACTGGTCGCCCCTCTGCTGCCATTGATGAGGCATCTGTGCGTCAAGTTGAGGCTGCCATTTTGGATATCGGCGCATTAATATTCGGCAAATAGCACAAGATGTCAAGATTAGTACAGGGTTTATGTAAACTAACATTCATGACCAAATGCATATGCATAAGATGTTTGCCAAATTGATTCCCAGGTTGTTCACACCATTCCAGAAGGGAGAACGCGTCGAGTGGTCGAGGATGAATTTGGAGATGTGTCAAGAAGATGAGTGAAAGTTTTTCAAAAGACTGATTACACAGGATGAAACCTGGGTCCATCATTATGATCCAGAGATCAAAGCCCAGTCAATGCAGTGGAAGCACTTGGACTCACCACCTCCAAAGAAGGTAAGGATGCAGCCCTCCGCTGGCAAGATCATGCTCACAGTCTTCTAAGAACAGGACGGAGTAGTGATGACAGATTTTCTGGCAAAGGGTACCACAATTACAGGAGTCTATTATGCTTCACTTTTGAGGAAATTAAGGGAAGCTACCAAAATCAAGAGGCGGGGCAAGATCAGCAAAGGTACGCTCCTCCTGCAGGACAACGCTCCTGTCCACAACTCGCATGTCGCCAGATCAGAAGCCTCTCCACCCTACTCTCCTGACCTTGCACCCACTGACTTTCACCTCTTCCAAGCTATGAAGTTGTTTTTGAAAGGAAAGCGTTTCCCAGATGATGTAATCTTGATTTCTGAAGTCACGTCGTGGTTGGAGGACCAACCTGGGGTATTCTACAAAAACGGTCTCCAGAGCTGCATAAAACGATGGGAGAAATGCATAACTCTGGGTTGTTCTTATGGAGAGAAAGACTAATAACTGTGCCAAGTTTCGTTGCTCTACTGCTATGGGAAGTGGGTCAGGGGCATTACTTATTGCACTTCCCTCGTATTATTATTATTATTATTATTATTATCATTATCATTATTATTATTATTATAGCGAAGCTATGAATTTGCTGGAACTGGTATAAATTGAAAGTGCATTATATGAAACCCAGTCATATATGAAAAAAAATATTTGTGTAATGAGTTTATGAAATGGAGAAAAAAAAAACGAAAAACTTAAATAAAAAATTAAAAATCCAAATGAAAGGACATGCAATAATTAAATATTTCCAAAGGTGAAATTCTAATAAAATTCAATGATCTCATAAGAAGTAGTCGGATTCGTAATATTGACAAAGAAATCCAAATTAAAAATATAAAATCCGCGTAATCAAAATCTGTAGAAAAATCCAGTTTGTAAGCGATCGAGGAAGAAAGATTATTGCGAAGCGTTAATTTCCAGTTCGCGATAGAGCATCTGGTGTAACACTACTTCCATCACCAGCAAAAAAATGTACATTATTACAAAAAGTATATGTCCCTTAGCGGCCAAGATTTATTTTCTTAAATAAATCTTGGCCGCTTTTTGTAACAAAGTATATCACTTTTTGTAACAAAGTATATCACAAACTTGACCATGAGATTAAATCACTCCTTGTATCACAAACCTTACCATCAGATTAATCACTCCTTGCATCTCAATCGTAGGAATAATTAGTAAAAAGATAGACCATTGCCGAAAATAAAATCCAAAGTGAATCATAATCTACGGTCATCATCTGAGGAGGTGCTAAGCTGTTTAATACATTACCCAATTGTAAGAATATTTATAATGTTCGACATGAATTCATATTAACCATCGATTTCTCCGAAATGTTGGAAATGTCACTAGAATACCCCCCCCCACAAAAAAAATAATACCAGGAAATGCCGAGGAGATTTGTGAAGCCCTGGTTGAACAAAATCGTCACCACACATCGCTACGCTTCACAACAGGACTCGACTCTTTCACACAAGTCAAAAACGCGTGGCTACTAAGTAATATTTCTCATCGCTGGTCACCTGACTGGTGGCCACCTAAATCACCCGACTGTAAGCACTGATGAAGGTCAAAACCACAAAGCACCCTGGTCGAATCTCTGAAGATAAAGACATTGCCGTAAAATCGTGACTGATTTCGTGCTTACCTTTATATTGCAAATAATGTAACATGTAACCAAATGTGGCTAAATAAACGTTCGTGTCTCTGCATGGATTTTGTTTGATTGCCTAGCTCGTTTTCTTTTTGCCGAGTGTGGAACTTTTTTGCAATACTTTGCATATATATACAAAAATTATATATTTATATATATATATAATTTTTGTATAGAAGGGGATGTTATAATTATGCAAATCATAATTTGCATAATTATAACATCCCCTTCTATATAAAAATTGTATATATATATATATATATATATATATATATATATATATATATATATATATATATATATACATGCATATAAATATATATAATTTTTGTATGGAAGGGGATGTTATAATTATGCAAATTATGATATGATTTGCAACACTTTTTGTGCATAAAACACGAGATACAAGATAAAGAGAATTATTTCCGTATTTCATGAAGTTTGTAAAATTTAGACTTTTTTCTTCAAAAATAAAGCGGTTAACAAAAGAATTTTATCTAACCTAATAAGCAAAAACATGGAAAACTTCAAAGTTCGAAAACTTTGAATATTAAACATTTGTATCAAAATAGGATTAATCCATAAATATTATTTATATTTATATTTCCTTTTAAACATTAAAACACACACATACACACACACACACACGCGCACGCATATATATATATATATATATATATATATATATATATATATATATATATATATATATATATATATATACATTTGTCTGTCTGTTTATCTATCCTTTTCACTTTTGCTCGGAATATGTTTAGCCGATCTAGCTAAAATCTTGAATGCCTTTTCTTATGATACGGTTTAGAGGACTAGGTATTATGGTATTTGATTAGGTATTATCACAAATTAACAAGGATTAGTATTTAATGCAAAATTGCGCACAAATTTAACCATATTCAGCCATCAAATGAGTTTTTAGGTGGAGACGTTAACCTTAATATCGTTTAAAAAATCAACAACAAAAACTACGTAAAATAAATAAATAAATTAAAAATATGTTCAAATAAAAAAATGGGCGACTTTCTAAGAAAACGCCGGATCTTCAAGGTGGAGACGGTAACCTTAATATCATTTTAAAAAATCAACAACAAAAATTAATGAAGAATTCTTGATACAATTATTTATTACGAGAAATGGAAAGTCTTAATAATTCAACGACAGTCACTTGGAAGAACAAAAGATGTAAGCGTGACACACAAAATAACACGCACGCTATCATCATCATAATAATAATAATAATAATAATAATAATAATAATGATAATAATGATAATAATGATAATAATAATAATAATAATAATAATAATAATAATAATAATAATAATAATAATAATAATAATAATAATAATAATAATCTTAAAACTAATCGAATGCATGGATTATCTTAATTTTTCTCTGAGAGTGATCTCCCCTGTTCTCTCAGAATGATCTCCCTTTGATTGTTAATCTAAGGGAAATAATTCTAATAATCATTATATTTTTACTATTAATTCAGTGAGCTCGAAAATTTGTCAAGAACTCATCAACCTTTATCCTCGAGTAGTTTTTGGATTTGACAAATCGTGATCCATTATTGAAAATAAAAAAATAGAAAAATGTAATAGATGTTCATGAAACATAACATTTTTAATGATTGTACTAGGCCATTCTTGTTCTAATTTAATTTGCTGACCGATCAAGGGAGATAACTTTTTTCAATAAATAATAATGTTTTTTTAAATTTCCGGATTTTTTTTTTTTTTTTTTTTTTTTTTTTACCAATGCTCTTTTTTTGAAACGCTTAAAAATTATTTTAAATTGAAAATTATTATTTCTGAATACTCACCTTGTGAACAAACGTTATTATATCTTTAAAAGCTACAATTGATGTAAAAAATATTTAAAAACTTTTTATTTAAATCCAAATAGAAGACGTGCAAAACAAAATTGTTATACCTTTATATATTAGTAATATACTTTTAACTTATTTAAAATGAGCAAACGTAACAACCCGCTGATTTAGAATAAGTGGTTTATGCAAAGAACTGATAATATAATATTTAGTTCACTGCATCTAATAATCACAAAAGTCCATACAAATTTTCAGACAGATCGGCTAAGTAGTTTCTGATATAAAGTGAAACGGACAAACAGACAAACAAGCTAAAAGAAATACATTAATGTATAAAATATGAATGAAAAACGCATTTTTATTAAGGGTAAATAATTTGCAATTTAAGATGAAGTTTTGTGGAGACACGAAAAAAGCAAATGCTGACACTGTTTGAAAACCAAAAGGACATGTTTTGGTTAGATTTGATCAAATTTATGTTGTGACAGTGAGAAAAGGGGAGAAATATAACTGCTTATTATTCAAGGTATTCAAGAAGAACATTCTTTCGTTATTTCCTAGTATTGTTTCTTGATATATATTGTTTCTCACATATAATTTATATAATTATTAACATAGAATATAGTTTAGGGAGAGGGGATGCAGTATAATGGAATTTCCAATAAATTCATTTCAGGTATAAAAAATACTATCACATCTCACAAATGTAGAAATTAGTATGAATTCCAAAAGTTATGAAAAATATTACAGTACAATCTTTGCTAGATCTATATTTCACCAAGAAAATCTTAGACTTAAAGGTGGTTTTATGTGCTATTGTTAATCTTGTCCATTTCTTGAAGCAAAATGGAGACTGATTGCTTAACTACATTCATTATTGGCAGTAAAAGAGAATTATTTCAAGCTAAACGACTAATAAAGGCGGAAACTGATCTTCTCTTTTGTTTCGTATCATTTCTGTTAAAAATAAGCGTTGTATTATTTATGCATAGTTAAAACATACTTTTATATATATAAAGTTTTATTACGAAATTAAATTCATCAGAATGCATTTCAGTTCATTTGTAAACAAATCTTAGATCTTTTGTTACTAGTTAAATAAAAGCATTACTGCATGAACCTTTGGAATTTTTAATGAAATTCGGAAGTGTTTAATCTGTTTAATCAATCATAATTTAAAAGTATTTTAAATTAGTAGAAAATATTCATGTATTAAAAAATTGAAAGTGTTAGAAGCTATTTACAGCTAATAATTTTGTAGAGATAAAACCATTATCATGACAAAATTCGTTCTGGTTTTATAACAATATGGAATAGTTTATAATTTGAATAACAAACGACACAATAATTATTTAACTTTTAAAACACTATTAAAAATGATAAAAACTAATCAAAATAAAAGTTGACACTCTCGGGTAACGGTAGTTTATATAGTTAGTCTAATATATATATATATATATATATATATATATATATATATATATATACAAAAGTTAAGCAACGCTGAGCCTGGTCAGTACTAACTAAATGATTATTTGGGAATATCATGCGCAATATGTTGGAGTAGGTCGAGACTTCCCTGCAAGAACTTCAAAGCCCGACGTCATCATCCTCTCTGACAAGGATATACAATTGACTAAGGATCACTTGTGAATTTAGTATTTCCACTGAACTTCATCCTTCGAAAGAAGCCGGTTCAATCTGCTGAGAGTGTGTGCTGCTTTAAAAAAATAAATAAAATGGGCGAAAATAAACGAAAAATGTAAAGTTATACTTAACAAATCAGTGTTTCTTAGGTTTTTTCTTTTTTTTTTCAGAAAATATTGCCCTGCATCGGCCAACCCGGCAGAGTACAACGGCATTCAAAGGAGAGTCAAGCCAAGCTGTGGATGGACACACGTGTCCCTTTTACGATAGATCTGAGAACAAATTCTCGTGCACCCACACAAAGGTCATATCTAAAGTTATGCCGTATTGGATGGTCGACTTGGAAGGGTTGCCGGAAATTTATTACATGAGGATTTACAACAGGGATGATTTGAAACAAAAGTGTAAGTTTTTCTTTCCATAACATAAAAAAGATATTTGTAATGTTTCAATAAGAAAATATTTAAAAAATCTTTAAACATACGTGCGTGTGGGTGTTGATACGTGGGTCTTTTAATCGCTTTTTGCTTCCTTTCATGAATTGGATTTGCAAACCTTTGTTTTCACTCAGCTAAAAAAACGTGACGTCATTCGTCACTTCCTCATACCTCTGTTTTTTTCTAGCGTTTGACCTACTCGCCCCTGCCTCAATATTACGTCGCTCACCCCTGGAAACAATTCTGTTTTGCAAATCTGGGTGATTATAAATCACTCAATGCGATATTCGTCAAATTCCCACAATCTGACTTAATCGCCATATTTTAGATGATGATTGATTCAATTTATTTTATTTGGATTCAATTTATTTTATTTGGATTCAATTTTTATTATTTTCTTATTAGAACGCTTCTTCAGGTGTATCTTGTCGAACTCGCAAATCATTCTGTTTGATTCGGGAGTATTTCTATCGAACCCGAGAATCTGCGCGGAATTTCGAATGAAACCTTTATTTAATCCACGGGGTAACAGGGTCTAATTCTGTCAGACATGAATGGACCCGTGGCATAGTAAATGAAGTACTTGGTAAAATTCAGCTGTAAAGTTACACTTTTCCGGATGTTGGAGGTTCAATCTTTAGTGCGAACGATACTTAAAATACAGTTGCGAATTACTTAGGACTTCTAGCCAGTCATGGTTGATGGAACGAGAGCATGCTACTCCTGTGGATTAAATAAATGGTTCCGTTCGAAATTCTGTGGAGATTTCCGAGTTAGATGAAAAGAGTTCCGAGTTCGACAAGAGAAAGCTACAAAAAGGTTACCTGAGACTCTATAATGCGGTGGCATTCATTTCCCTGTTTTATTATACATATCCGCTTACCTAATTACATGCAGCGTCTAATATTTTCAATTAAAAAATAAAATCTAGCGGTTTTCTGGAGATATTTTTGTTAAAATCTAGCAAGTTTTGAAAATCTCAGTAGGATATAGCTATACATCATATAAACATTGTAAGAGGTATACGAGAATCGATCAACATTTCGACATAGCAATGCCGTGGTCAGGACTTGAAATGAATCTCGTATTCAGAAAATAATTTAAATGCGAGATTCGTTTGGAGTCCTGACGACAACATGGAAATGTTGAAATGTTTATCGATTCGCATAGACTACTTATAAGGTTTTTATAATGTTATTTATATATAAGCTCTACGCATGTATTGAGCACTTTTGTAAAAGAAATGTTTTTAGTACATGTTAACAATATACTTAAACTTAATTACTCAATGCACACACACACACACATATGTGTGTGTGTGTGTGTGTGTGTGTGTGTGTGTGTGTGTGTGTGTGTGTGTGTGTGTGTGTGTGTGTGTGTGTGTGTGTAGGATTTTCCTTATAATTGAGCACTCTGCTGGATTTTTCTTGCCAAAAAAAAAAACTAATCATATATATATATGTGTGTGTGTGTGTGTGTGTGTGTGTGTGTGTGTGTGAGATAATGTTGTTTCCGGCATAGACGAATATTCAGCTACTTTCTATATATTTTTCTATTGCAGTTTCCTACCGGTTGCTGGACTTTCAAGTCTATGTATCCAACACCACGAAATTTATGGACAGTCAAAGATGTTACGCGCATGATACATCGAGATTCTTGTCTCACAAGTTTACCTGTGCATCGCCGGTTCACGCCAGATACGTTACCGTTCGTTTATCATCTAAAAAAGAACCATTATCCATCTGCGAATTCCAAGTGTTCAGTAAGTCTTTTTGTTTATTGTGAAAGCGAATAATTTATTCTATTTCATTTTATTAAGAATCAGCAATGACATAAAGACTTTTTAATGATAATTTCCACTTCTCAAGGCGCGAAGGCCACTCAAGGATAAGTATTAATATGTACGGTAGTATTAATACTTAGTGGTGGAAATGGGATAGAAAGGGATTATTTATGGGGGCGGCTCAATAAGAACTTGTTTACATTGAACTTGAAGACGACCATATCGTAGTCAGCTGTAAAGTAGCCCATTGGAACAGAGTTCCATATGTAGGTAGTTCTATGAAAGAAACTTTGTTCATAGCATCTGCGTTTAGATTTAGATACAGGTAGAGAGTGTGGAAACTGTAGTAGTAGTAGTAGTAGTAGTAGTAGTAGTAGTAGTAGTAGTAGTAGTAGTAGCTAGACGCTTGTTTTGAGGAAGTTTGGCAAGGGGTGACCATAGATTGAAGCTGGGACCAGAACTTGTCATGAAAATAATAATAGACCAGATACTAGCTCGCAGCGTCTCTCTTGTGTAAAAGATGTTGCAGGAAAGAAAAAAGGGCATCACTTACTAGATTTCGAAGTCGGTTTTTAACTTTATTAAAACAGGATAAGATGCTTCGAGCAACTCTCGCCCACTAGAGAAGATATTGTAAACTTGAAAATTTCGAACACGTGTTTCTATAATGCTTGAATGCAACTACTTATTTAAGATATATATCATAAAGAAAAGTAAAATATATTATATAATACAAATAAAGCATTGCGTGTACTCATGTAAAATCACGAGCACTTAAAACTACACGAGTTTAGAAGATTTGAAGTGCTTAATATTTGATTAAAGAGGTTTTACCTCGAAATATATTATGGAAAACGATTGCACTCATTAGATCAGTGTTTAAAACTTGAGATTGAATCAAGAAAAATTTACAAAAACATCGCATTGTGTTTATCTTTCATCTCATCACCGGTATATTTCCATCTGTTAAAGTTTCATTGTGATATTCTTCTATGATCTTGCTTTATTATAAAACTATTAATTAATATAAACTGCAAAATAATGTTAGACAAAAATTAATTTGTTTCATTTGGACTACATTTCTCATCTTAGATGTTATTCTTAAAATGTTTCGGATTTTGTAATCTTCGATAGTTTTAAGTGGATCTTGTCGAACTTGGGAATCCCGTACAAATTCTCGAATTCAACATAATAATTTCTGAATTCGACAAGATACACTTGAAGAAAGTCAAACGTTACATTGGCTGAAACGTGATGAAAAAAACATCCAAGGAAAAAAAAACAGTAATGTGAAGAATCGAATACATGCAAATCATTAATGTTCATAAAAAAATTCCGAAACAAAAATTATTTTGAATGTCACATATTAAAGAACTGACGAGAAAGGAAAAAGTTCTAAACACGTAAAGAAAAACTAATTTAAAATAATATTCTTTTTCTTGTGTAAATAATGAGTGTTTAATCATGTCCGTTATAGAAGTTACCACCTAAAGGAAGTCGATGTTATTCTAGTCACAATTCTACATCTGGATTTGAGATTTGCTTTTGTTACGTAATGTTCGAAAACAGCTTTAACTTCGAAGATTCTCAATTGTTATTGGATTTAGTCAATATTGATTTGAGAAGAGCGAATACTAACTGCCTGAAAATATGTAGTTTCAGATTGCAATAAGATGTGCTATCGATTTTTGCATTTCCTCTTACGAAAACCAGTTGCAAATCCATAATGTTTTTAAACACCGTTAAATCTAGCCTTTGGGATATGAGGTACGACCAAAAAGTCTATTAAAGACGGTGGTAATCATACCTATGCATGAACTTGTTTTGTTTGACACACAATATCCAATGGGATATTTAAGTAAATACATCGCGTTACTATTTTAAATGATATTGTAGTTTTAATTAGCAGATTGTATTTTTGATTATCTATAGATTATACAACGCTATTTAGTGTTATCTTTGTTAGATCCTGATGTTAAATATTGGCAGGCAATCACGGGAAGAAAACATACTTGACGGGTTACAAACACGCAAATGGATTCCATGTGAATAATGCGGGACTTTCCACCATCGTCTAATGGAATGCATAATTTGACCCAGAAATATGTGCGAGGATATCGGTCAAATGATTGTAACAATAGACAATAGGAAATATAAAATACTCCAATAGGAAATGAATGTTTATACAAATAAATCGTCATAAAGAGAAATCAGTCAGTTGGTCAGAGAGAGAGAGAGAGAGAGAGAGAGAGAGAGAGAGAGAGAGAGAGAGAGAGAGAAAGGCTGTCACCACTTCTTCGCCGCCGGACATCCGATCCAGCCAGACACCTCACCTCACACGCTTTCAAAAACGTTCAAATACCAGTAATAACTTATAATCAAAAGCTGATTTATCGGTTTGAATTAAAAATAATATATATATTTTTTATCAACTACGATATGGGAGAGATGCATAACTCTGGATGGTTCATATGTAGAGAAAGACCAATAACTGTGCCAAGTTTCGTTGCTCTACTACTATGGGAAGTGGACCAGGGGCATTACTTATTTGCACGCCCTTCGTATGTTGTGGTTTTTATTAACTGTGTGTATATATCTTGTATATATCTTGTATATATCTTTTGCCAGTAGATGTTAACAATTATACAGACTGGACAAACGCATTTTGGACAACCAGCCGCAGCGAATACGTAAAATTAATGATTGTCAAACTGACATCAATATCAACCGAGTATGGGATGAAAGGATGTAGCAATGACATTTATCCTTCGGTAGCCAAAAGCAAAATACTCGAGTCACTTAGTTTCTATGTGTACAAATCGACGCATACACTGGCCTGAATTAATTAAAACAAATGAATTGGTCTGAATTGATCAAATTTTTCCGTTTTGATCTACACCGAGCGTATAAAAAGCCAGATTCTTCCTTCCATAAGACATAAGTAAAAAATCAACAACAGATTTAACCTGGATATTTGGCGAGTCTCTCGTGTTCTCATGCAGCCGTTGGGAAAGCAAATGATGTATCTCTCAACTCACACACAGACAATCATAAACATACTCACTCTAACACTAATGGACCCACATACATAATGCATTAACTCTTTTTCCCATCGAAAGCAAATGTATGAAGTTATTCATTTAAATACTTTTAACATTTCTCTACAATGAAAACAAATCAACATTGACTTTTATTTATAACTTTTTATCAAATGTCAATTTTGCAATTGAGTAGAAAAGGTTTTATTACTTTTGAATCCGTGGATAATTCAGAACCCTTAACTTACAGACTCAGACTTCTTCAAGATCGCCATGGACATGGAATATGTGCCTACATTAAGGATGGCTTCCCGTGTGGCAGGGATATCTCTAGAGAAGATCCTAATTTACCCTCTATGTGCTTCAGGGTTGCACTTGCTAACACCACTGCATTTATATTTGCCCTCTATCTGCCCCACAACAGCGGAGTTACTATCTTTAAGAGCATATCTGAGAAAATAGACCACATACTGTCTGCACACCCCTCGGCTAACATCCACATCTGTGGTGACTTCAATGTCCATAACGTGGAATGGCTGACCTATTCAAATAAGACAGACGATGAGGGGAGGTTGTGTCATGATTTCGCCATTGCTTATGACCTCACTCAGATTGTTCGCAAACCCACCCGTGTGCCCGATACACCCAGTCAATATGCAAGCCTCCTAGACCTTTTCTCTCAACTTCCCCTGAGCTATGTTCATGTTCCGTTCATTCTCCTCTAGGATGCTCCGACCACTCCGTCGTATCAGTTAAGATAAAAACGAAATGTAATAAGTCCCCAGACGTACCCCTCCACCGTACTGTATACCGATACTCTATGGCTGACTGGGACAGCTTCCGTACATTCATATCTGATTTACCTCTGCACTCCATGTTTAAAAAGGAAGTGTCCTCTATAGTATCAGATCTGACCGAATGGTTACTTGTAGGCATAGACCAATTCATACCATCTAAAAAATTCCAACAAAAATCTAACAGCCAGCCATGGTTCTCCCCAGAATGTGCTGCTGCTATCGCGCACAGAAACAACTTTTTCCATAGCTACCAACGTAATAGATGCACTGAGACTAAAGCTGCTTTCAGGACTGCCAGCAACCACTGTAAAAGAGTAATAAAAAATGCAAGAGAGCTATATGCCCAGTCTGTTAAATCCAAGGTAGTTGATCAGCGGCTTGGTTCCCACCAGTTTTGGCAAATAACAAATAGGATCCTGAACAGAAGTGTGCGTTCTATCTCAACCATTATCAATGGATCAGAGGTCATCTCGTCAGCGTCAGACAAGGCCAAACTATTTGCAAAGAACTTTGCAGCTAATTCTACTCGATGCGACGAAGGCCATCAACTCCCCATATTTCCTCCTATAACACAGAACAAGCTAGGTAACATACAAATATCCGTGCAGGAAGTCGCCAAGCTAATCAAGAACCTAGATTCCAGTAAAGCAACTGGCCCTAATGGCATCCCAATTATAGTGTTAAAAAAGCTTCAACCAGAACTTGCTCCCATACTTACAAAACTATTTAAGCGCTGCCTTAAGGAGAAGTGCTTTCCGACTCCCTGGAAGACCTCATCAGTTTGCCCTGTATTTAAGAATTCAGGTGATAAGTCATCTCCCTCTCAGTACAGACCAATAAGTCTCCTGTGTGTTATGAGTAAGATGTGCTGACGGTTATATCCCACAGGATTAGTGAATCTCTTCACAAAGGCTTCCTTTCTAGGGCAATTGCTCTTGACATATCAAAGGCCTTCGACAAGGTATGGCAAAAGGGTCTACTTCACAAGATTTCCAGCTACGGTATAACTGGAAATGTTTTCTCAATCATTAAATCATTTCTCTCCGATAGGCTCATAAGAGTAGTGGTATATGGACAAAAATCGGAGGCCTGCAGTATTAATGCTGGAGTCCCTCAAGAGTCAATCCTGGGCCCAACTCTCTTTCTGATCTACATCAATGACCTCCCTAAACACATACTTAAATCATTCGTTGACATCTATGCTGATGACACGACCATCTACGGCAACACATCAAAGGCTGTAAATGACAAAGTTCTCTCTGATTCCCTCTCCTCTGATCTCGAGCGCGTGGTTCAGTGGGAGAAGACGTGGCTGGTTGCCTTTAATGCATCAAAAACTCCTATCCTTACATCATCAACGCTCTGATCCCCATCTGGCATCAATTGTGATGGATGGCTCTCGTCTGGGTGAGGCCCCGTGTTTTGACAAGCTTCTGGGTTTGACCTTTACTCCTGATCTGAAATGGAACACGTACATCAAGTCTGTTGGCAAGGTCGCTGGAAAGATGGTGGGATCCTTCTACCGCTCCAGAAGATATCTCACTACTGATGCAATTCTCTATCTATATAAAAGCCAAGTACGTCCAAGGATGGAATACTGTTGGCATATCTGGGCAGGAGCTGCTAAAAACAGCCTATCCGACCTTGACAGAGTACAAAATAGACTTCGTGGCTTAGTGAGGGATGCCCTTTTCTCTACCCTGCAACCTCTCTCCCACAGAAGAGACGTTGCGAGCCTATCCTTTTAATTTTTTAACGTTATTTCCATGGCAGGTGCTCGTCTGAACTCGAATTTCTGGTCCCCCCTCGCCAATCTTTCACGAAAAACACCCGTCTCGCTGAATCCATTGTGAAAAATTTCCCCCACTCTATATCTGTGCCTAAATCAAAACGCGGGTTCCATGAGCAAAGCTTCTTTCTTAGAACTGCACGCCTGCTTCCCACCTGACTACAACTTTGATGTGTTCAAGTCCAACGCTAACAAATTCCTAAATAACCGCCCCCTTAAGTAAACACTTCATCAAATCTCCACACTAACGTAATGTACTTGCAATAACCCTTATCCCTGAGTGGCTTCCGGGCCTTGATAAGTGGTGATCACTGTGTAAAAAAAATATATGTATATACAAATATATATATATATATATATATATATATATATATATATAAAGGGTGAGAGATTAATAATTGTGAAGTTTTCAAAGGAGGAAACATATCAAAATCATATTCATATGTATGATCGTTTTTGGAACAATTCATTTTAAGCTTGCCAACGCCAGTAGATTTTAAATTACTTATTTTGTATTTTATTTAATCTTCGCCAAATGGACGGTGTTAATAAAATAAATGGGCGTGCAAGGATTGAACCTGCAACCTCTAGATTCTCTCGTTTCGCTAGGCATGACTGGGTAAGAATTATGTTTAATTTTATTTTTAATAAAACACAGATGATTCAACCTTTCGTACAACAAAGTATTAGCCGAGCTTGTCAGTATATGTATTTATATTGTATTTATATTTCTTTCAAACAGATTGTGCCCCGATGTGGTTCGGAGAGTTTTGCGAGCAGGAATGCAACTGTTTGAACCAAACTGAAGTCTGCAATCAATTTACGGGACGTTGTACAAGCGGCTGTCCGGAGGGAAAATACGGACCAAACTGCAAAGAAGGTATAAATGGTTTCTTTTGTGGGTTTCTACCATTAAGCGAGATCTTTGTTCATCATATTACACAGCACCAATGTCATAATTTACTTGTCGAACTTAGAAATCATTCTACTGAACTCAGGTTTCTGTACAAAATTTCGAACGGAAACTTTCAATTAACGGACGAGGTAAGCATACTATTGCTTAATCAGACATGACTGGGTAGAAGTATTGTTTCATTATATTCTTAGTATCGCATAGGATTGAATCTTCAACATCTAACAGACTATCATTAAGAATTGATTATAACTTAGCACTTAAACCTAAACGTACATTCCATGAACAAAGTTTCTTTCTTAGAACTGCACGCCTATGGAACTCTCTTCTATTTCCCTGCTTTCCAACTGACTACACTATGGTCGTCTTCAAGTCCAACATGAACAAATTCTTGATGAGCCGTCCCTTAAGTAATCCAATTTTTCAAATGTTCACTACTAATGATTATTATGATATTGTCCCATTGACTACTGTACACTCAATAACCCTTATACTCGGGTGGCCTCCAGGCTTGATAATGTGACTCCTTTGCGAAAAAGAAACAACTATCCGTTACGCCATAAGTCTTGCGGATGTTAAAAGTCTAATCCTCAGTATCAGCGATATTAAAATAACAATTACGAATTGCTTATGATTTTTACTATAGCTGACGGAACGAGAGCATGTTGTACTTGGATTTAAATAAATGTTTCCGTTCGAAATTCTATGCAGCTTCTTGAGTTAGAAACGACTGGAAACAATGTCGAGATAAACAGATATCCTGCATATACCTGACATTCCGAAATAGTCACCCGTTTCGGTATTGACCAGTCTAAATGTCTATTAACTTCGACAATCTAACAGGAACCGGTGTGTTCCTGATTATGCCGTCATCTTTGCCCTCGTTATACATAAAGTTTTTAAAGAGACTTCAGGAGACTTCAGATTAAATTTCATACAACCTTGTGCAATTTTACTTTTTTCTTCTTCCTCTATTTCAGTTGTGCCAGAAATTATATCAACAGAAACGTCCACAAAAGGTAAGGAGCATAAAATATACTGAAGACAATCCTTACAATTTTTTTACGTATTAAGTTGGTTAAAAATTTTGTCTGTTTGTTTAATGTCATCTTTCTTGACTTCTAAAGATTGTTTTATGTTTCTAATCTTCAAATCCTGTGTTTGGTGGAGCGAGTTTGTTAACATGAATGTGGTATAAGGATTCAGCAGAAGAGTTTTTGCGAGGTGCTTTCAATAAGTTTCCAGATATTCTTGTAGAGGCATTTAAAATTGTTGTACACTCTTGAAAATTCAGTATGTTATTGCGATACATATTATGAGATGACTGACCAATTTTTATGATTTCAGGTTTAAATGAACAGTTACAGCAGGAATTGGAATGCGCCCTACTAAAGCCTGGTTGTTACAGCTGGTAAATTCCAAAACTGCAATCTGGATGTAAGGGCATTTGAAAGAACGATATGTAATAAAATTTTGTTTTAAACTTTGTGATAGACATAGAGAGGACCTACCTCAGAAACGGGTGAGAATCTGTCTCAGCAGCTGAAAGACAGAAAAAGAAAAAAACAAAGAGGCCCAAGATGGCGGCTGTTGTCTTTTAAAGCCTCCGGTCATGCGTAGATCTCCAGCAGTCTCGTGTGGTATATGCAAATTGGATGTGCCCGAAACATTATAAAAGGCAAGTCGCTGGGAGGAGTGATAGAAGCGTTTAAGACATGCGAATATAGAACGTCGACATGTGTCTCGTGTTGTGAACCATGAACTCGACTTGTGACTAGTAAACCTCTGCTTGACGTTTTAACCAAAAAGTTTTGTTGCTTTTCTTTAGACAAAGACTTTGATACAAACTTGAATAATGCCTCGGAAACGTATGAAATGCTTTTGCACCATCTTGACGGAATCGAACATCAGTTTCGAGTGGCATGAAAGATTCAACGATGAACGATGTGGGAGTAAAGACGTCAGAACACCAGAGTTGATTGGTCAAATAAGGAATTGCATGGATAAGCACAGTCGGGTGTCTATATCTATAGAGACAATAAGTGCATAATCTTATGTCAGTGTGGAAACTGTAACACACAATTATTCGCGAGGAACTGAAGATGCGGAAGATTTCTACGAATACATCACTTCATAACTTCATCCTTGTCCCAAACTACTTGATCAATCAAGTTCCTCGCCCTATCTATAATCCATACCTTGCGCCCCGTTTCTTTTTGTTATTCCCTAAGCTCAAGAAAAGCTTAGCGGCTGTTGTGATATAATTAAGGAAATGAAAGAGGCTGTGAAGAGGGTCATTGACATGTTCACACAAAAAAAATTCCATGGAGCCTTCCAAAAGTTGTTGGAACGGTACAAATGCATTGCAATCGGAGGAGATTACTTCGTAGGGGACTAAAGTTTC
Organism: Euprymna scolopes; assembly: GCF_053919585.1. Lineage (NCBI taxonomy): Eukaryota > Metazoa > Mollusca > Cephalopoda > Sepiida > Sepiolidae > Euprymna > Euprymna scolopes. The sequence goes on along the minus strand of NC_136498.1, from coordinate 889,877 downwards.
ATGTGTATACTACTAATAAAAGTGCCCATACGAAAAAAGTCTGGATACTTATTGAAGGCACGTCTGATATCTTTGTATTTATGGCCATAAAATGGAAGATAAAGTAGACCACTATAGATATCTGATGTTTTCTTTTTACTGCAGAAAAGTTTTTTAAAAAGCAAAAAACTGCATAAACTTGATCATTTTCTAAACTTGATGATTGGGTTTCTATTTTTAAAAACGAGCAAACTGTTGTGGCCAACTCAGTAATTATTAGGACTCTATACTATAATATGCTAAAGCGAGCTTATGTTTGCACTAGGTTTTTACTCTTCATTCGCTTTTTTTTTTTAAATGAAATTGCCTGATTGCCGAAAATGGAACGAAAAAATAATATTGTTTTTATGTCTATCTGATGACGTTGATGTAGCGAACCTGAAGTCGAATTAAAGTACATTTTTGTCCTTCAGACAACCATCAAAATATAGTATTTTTTGTTAAAAATGATTCAATATGGTCGGTTCTATGTTCACGTCAGATGTCCATAGTAACATGTAAGAAACTTCTACAAGGGTTTTGGAGATTGATATCCATAATGCTAGATATTCTGAAGTTGCATTAACCAGAAAAATTCAATAAATTTCAACTTGAACAAAGGTGGTGGAATAATATCGGTAGTCGTCCGTGTTCGCACTGAACGTTTGTAGAATGTACGACAATGATATACAATTATTTGCTGGAATCAATTGCTATTTACATCAATAACAACACTCTGTGTAATGAAAATCAATATGGAGTTCGTCCTACAATATGAACAACTGATGTGCTGATTGTAATATTGTACGGGATTCGGTTCTAGAGCGATAACCGTTGACATAGCAAAGGCCTTCGATAAGATTGGTAAAAATTGTAAACTATGGAATATTTTTAAATATCGTTTAAACTGTTGCTGGGAAAAATTTTGGTATTATATTATCCGAAAATGAGATGGGATTAATATTTATATTTCCTCTTAACTTCATATTACATTGATATTATACTAGCGACACCCGTGAAAATTCCACAGCTGTATTTTTATATATTGCTTCCTTGGTTTCTATCGGCGTCCGGCGCGAACACATACCACACAATATTATTGTTCCATGTTTATTCCAACTGAATCATATTTATCTAAGCACCATGGTTAATGTAGTTTTAGAATACATCTGATTATTTAAAGAAGTTTCTCTGTAACAGAGCGCATATAAACACGAGTGAGAAAATCAGCAGCAGCTGTAAGGTAGCTGGTTTTGGGAAAATATTAGCAGCAGTCACCGTCTTAGCACATATGTAAATGAGCAAGTGTATGCCAGCTTCCGTCTCAAGAAAAATGAGAAAAATACACCACATGGCCAAGAAAGAAGAAAAGTGCGCGCTGGATAAGATGACTGTACATTCTTGGGTGAGGAAGTGCTGACTAGCGCCAGCGCGAGGTGACGAGGAAAAAAAACTTTTTAAAAGTAAATGTGTGTGTGTGTGTGTGTGTGTGTGTGTGTGTGTGTGTGTGTGTGTGTGTGTGTGTGTGTGTGTGTGTGTGTGTGTGTGTGTGAAAACAAAATAAATGTACTTCATTTTCACTTTTAAAAAAATGCCGAGTCGGATTTTTATTTCTTTCCTATTATTATTTGTTTTTATCTTAAGCGTTATTCTCACAACGCTTTACTGATGTAACCTCTGACCTTTTCCAATTGTATTTGGACAAACTCGAGCATCTTTCTGTCTCATTCGGGGATCTGCACGGAATTTTGAACGCATCCGTTCATTTAATCGACGAGGATCGCATATTCTCGTTCCATCAGGCATCACTAGGTAGACTCCTAAGTAATTTACAATCGTATTTTGAGTATCGTTCGCACTTAGGATTAAAACGTCCACCCCCATAAGTTCGACAAAAGAACCTAAAGTAGATTGGGGGTGACATCGACTGAAACATTGGGAAAATCACACACAAGACCAGAATAATCCAAACAATCCCCAGTTTCCATCCTCATCACAAAATCCAGAAACGTAATAAGGTTTTCTTGTTTTATTCTTTGCAGTTGATGTGACGACATCGTTTACGGAGATGATGAATGAAACTTCACCCCAGCGCTATACGAACGGTAAGAATTTAAAATATTTCTCGGTAAACACGTGGAAGAGTTAATTTGCTAAGCAAGAAAAAGCACAATACTTAGTTTGGTACTTATGCAGAATAAGAACTGTACTATCGACGGAATTATCTGGGCAATTTGCGTTTGCAGAAGTGCCGAATAAACGTGTCGTAACTTTTTTTGCGCATATGCTGGCCAATTATAATACTAGTATAAGACAATTAATTATAATTAGATAATCCAATGAAAAAATCATTGTAAAAGTAAAAACAATATTCGTTTTGTTGTTACAAAGAAAATAGAATGAATAATTTGGGGGAAATTTTACGAAACATTAAGAAAATTAAAATCCAAACCAAGAAAAAAGAAAATATTAATTATAATTTCATCAATAAATATTATTTTGGAATAAGAAATAACTATTAGGAAAAAAGGTTTTCCTTGTTCTTTTATATATTTTTTGTTCTAATCAAAATAAATATTTGTTTTTACATACATAATAAACAAATGATAGCAAAACTAGTTTCTTAAAAGACGTTGGCTGTTGTGATTTCACTGGCTCAGCGTTTCGGTAGCTTTCGTTATTTTACGTAAAATGTTCTGAACATGAAAGCATGGTTCTTCTTCTGCATAGGTACACATAATTTATTTTAAACGCATTAGAACAACATTCCCGATCTAGCCCACTTTATTTTTTATGTTAATTGCTGTGTCTTAAAAGAACAAAAAATAAGACAACAAAGACTGATGATCAGTATGCAAGTCCACTAGACATTTTTCTCACAACTTGCCCCGAGCTATGTTCATCTTCCGTTCTGTCCTGGGATGTCTGGTACCCCTTATTGTCTCAGTTAAGATAAAAACAAAATGTAAGTTTTCCATATCCAGATCGATACTCTATGGTTGACTGGGATAACTTCCGTACATTTATATAAGATCTATCTCTGCGTTTATTGTTAAAAAGAAAACGTGTCCTCCATAGTATCAGACCTGACGAAATAGTAAATTGTAGGTATAGACCACTTCATAACCTCCAAAACATCCAGCAAAATCCTCACAGCTAGCCGTGGTTCTCTCCAGAGTGTATTGCTGCCATTGCGCACAGAAATCACTATTGTCATTGCTTCCAACGTAATAGATGTACTGAGATTAAAGCCGCCTTCAGGACTGCCAGCAATCACTGTGAAAGAGTAATGAAGAGTGTGAGAAAGTCGTATGCTCCGTTTGTCAAGTCGAAAGTTGCTTAGCAGTGGCTTAATTCCCACGAATTTTGGCAAATAACAAACAGTCCTTAATAGAAGTGTGTGCTCTATCCCAACCACCATCAATGAACCTGAGGTAATCTCGTTAGCATCAGGCAAAGCCAAATTCTTTGCCAAGAACTTTGAAGCTAATTCTACCCTATGTGATCAGGGCTGCCAACCCCTTGTATTTCCACCTGTGTATGAAAACACGCTCTCCAATTTACAAATATCTGTGCGTGATGTCGCCAAGCTGATCAAGAACCTTAATTACAGTAAAGCAACTGGTTCTGACAGCATTCTTATTATAGTGCTCAAAAAGCTTCAACCAGAACTAGCTCCCATACTTACAAAGCGGTTTAAGCGTTGTCTTAAGAATTGCTTCCCAACACCCTAGAAAATCTCATCAGTATGCTCTGTATTAAAGAATTCAGGTGATCGGCCATCTCTCTCTCAATATTGACCAATCAGTCTCATGTGCGTCATGAGTAAGTTCCTGGAATTTGTGCTAAATAGAGAAGTAGTCAACAACCTCAGCAAAAATAATCGCCTCAGTGACATGAAATATGGTTTCCGTCCTGCTAGATCTACAACGTATGTGCTAACAGTTATATCATAGGATTAGCGAATTTCTCAACAGAGGCTTCCTTTCTAGGGCAATTGCTCTTGACATATTAAGGGCCTTTGATAGGGTATGGCATAAAGGCCTACTTCACAATGTCTCCAGCTACAGTATAGCTGGAAATGTCTTTTCATTTATTAAATCATTTCTCTCTGATAGGTTCATAAGAGTAGTGATTGATGGGCAAAAATCAGAATCCCACAGAATTAATACTGGAGTCCCTAAGGGGCCCATCGTGAGTCCATCTCTCTTCCTGATCTACATCAATGATCTCTCACATCACATCCTAAGATCATTCGTAGACATTTATGTTAACGACACTACCATCTATGACAGCACTTCAAAGGCCATAAACAACCAAATTCTCTCTGATTCTCTCTCCTCTGATCTTGATCATGTGGTACAATGGGGAAAGAGTTGGCTGGTTACTTTTAATGTATCTAAAACCAAGCTTCTATCTTTACATCATCAACGCTCTTATCCCTGTCTGGCACCAATTGAAATTAATAGCTCGCGTCTTGGGGAGGCTGCGGGTTTTGACAAGCTTCTAAGTCTAACCTTAATTCCTGATTTGAGATGAAACACGTATGTCACATCCGTTGCCAAAGCTGCTGGAAAGTGCTCATAATTCATATTTGGCAACTTATTTCTTTTCCTCCCTCCTAGTACTCCGCTGATTCAGTGAATGTATAGCACACGTGGTATGGCATAGTTGTATCTCAGTTTTCCTTGAAGGTAGACATTGCTGTGTCCTTCTGGCGTGTCCAGTCTCTCCAGCTGACTAACGTAGGTATGATTTTATTATTCATATATTGTTGTATTTTTCCACGGGGAATAAAATTTGTAGATATAAGCGCATATTATGTATCATTAATCTACTTTATAATATTTAATAGTAAATGATTATGTTTTGGTATTTTCCTTATTATAAGTTTTGATGGGATTGTTATTTTATTTACTATTTTCAATCTTGTAAATATGAGCTTAACTAATGTAATATCTTAAGTTTTCTTTTATAATTTATTTTATTGTACTATTTTATATTAATATCAACAAAGTTCAAGTGATTCAAACTGTTTGACAGGGACTGTAGATAATCCCTGACCCAACAGGATGACTATATTTTACAAAATAATATAAACATTTTTGTATTGGGTGTATAAACACCCCATGGGACTGACCATGCTTGGAACACCCAAGTGACTAACGCAGGGTTAAATAAGAGCTAGAATCTTATAAATAAAATTATTGATTAATCTATCACACGGTGACTTACGTTGCAAGTGAAGCGTTTAATATTATTCTGATATTCTAGCTACAACTGTAGATAATAATACAACAAAACAGTACTCACTTTTTTACTGTTGGGATTACCACTTATCAAGAATAGACCGGAAGTGACATAACTGATAAACGTGAGGATGAACGGCGCCATAAAAACGCGTTTGTCGAAGAAAAGGGATGATTCGAACATTGCCCCAGTTATAACTGATACTAAAGTTGGTCATACTACCCGGTGGATAAAATAAAGAGTTCCGTGCAGATTCCCGAGTTCAACAGAAAGGTTCTCGAGTTCGACAGAAAGATTCTCGAGTTCGACAGAAAGATTCTCGAGAAAGTCGGACTTACACCGATCGTAACGTTATGAAAATAACATTCAAGATGAGAACAGTAGTTCGAATAATCCAAATAAGACGAATTATCAATCCCTATCTCAAAAGTTCTTAAACATTACTTTAAAACATGATTTTGTTTTTGTTATATTGTGAGGTATCAAAAGTGTATATATTCTATAGCTGGGGGGATATGGAAAATTTTTTGTCCCTTTATCGTCCGTAGATCATCTATCTTCAACTGCTTGGTGATGAGATAATGTAATACGTACGAAAACAATAGACGTCACAAATGAGACATACTGGAACTTTAAAATGTGTGATTCTGAGGGACCATACTATAACCATTAATATTTTGTACATGAAAATTTATTCCAGATTGTCTCAGTGCTCCACACTATAACCATTAATATTTTGTACATGAAAATTTATTCCAGATTGTCTCAGTGCTCCTCAGAAGTCTGCGAATTTGTTTCTTCATACTTATTTTTGTCCAGCCATGCTTCCAAGTGCTTCGCAGCTCGTAGGAATGCACGTCTGCACGGTTTACCGACAACTCCTAGACTCTTTAACTCTCATCTTTAACCTGTCAATTCCGGTACGTCATCCGCAAAAGGACGCGTTACATTCATGAGTTCCGGTGACGTAATGTATCCAACAACACGTCTCATTAACGCATGACCTATGGTTATGTATACCAACTTCTCCAAGTCAACCTATCATATATTCTGTTTATATTTATCTAAGCTAGTTTTCTAAACATTTAAGCTAAAACTTATTTTTGCATTCCAGTGACCAATTTTATTTCTTCAAACAATAATTCTTAATATGAACTATTTTAGCAAGATCACTGGCTGTTGTCCGGTCTAATATCCAGCAATTTCTTTTTTCTTCAGACAAGGATCCCTCATCTGAGCATTTGATCACAGCCCTCGCCATGCTATTCGGCATTGCTGTTATAATAATCGGCTTTATGTCATTTTTCTTGGCCAAAAGAACACAGATTCTCAAACGACTTCCGGTTCTACGCTTATAAACGTGAGTAATCTTCAGGTTCCATTTTCTTTTCTTAAGAATCGTTGTGCCTACAAAAACGGCATAAAGTTTAGGTGCGATAAAAATATTTAACTTATGACAAAATAGATTTTTCTTTTTAACTGAAGTCATATTTAAAAACGAAACGGTCTTTACCATTTTTTAAATTACCTCTTCCCTGGCGACTGCAGTAGGTTGCGGAGTCTGTGAACATCAAGGATGTCCACCCTCTCAAGCTTTTCTTACTCTCTGAGAAGAGACAGTTCATCGCTAATTACCTGGAGCGTTCACACCGGGAAATACCGATGGGGCCGTCCAGGCATATTTTTGCTGATCAGAGTGCTCGTCTTCGGAGGTGCTTAGTTTTCAATCCCATTTTCCAACGATTGTGTCACATTTCCCCGCCGTGGATGAGACGTAAATACTTGAAAAAAGCGCTGGTTCTACCAGATCAGACTATCTGAAGATATCCCACACTGTGGAGATTTCTAGATGCAGGAGATCTTTCTACCTTAATAGTTTTTCCCCTCAAACTGCTGGACATTTGAATTTCCTTCTGGTTTCCTGCTTCCTTGACTGTATTGATATGTAGAAATTAGTCATCATCATTATCATCATCATGGTTTTCGAAACTCCTACATGAGGAACCCCTTCCTGTTTTTTCTTCCAGCTTATTGATGACTGTCATTCAGAGGTTGTGCCATAGTCTAGGCACAGCTAGTCGGCGACGATATTTTGCACAAAATTAGGTGTAATATACGACACTTATATTCCCGAATTTAGAGCGGACTAGACTCAACGTTGCTTAGTTTCGATAATCTAGCTGGAACCGATGTGTCGTATACATCAACGATACTAAGAATTAAATTACGAAATAATAAAGATTTTTACTTGATGATGGTTGACGAAACGAGAGTAATCTACCTTCATTGATTAAATATATAAACTTTCTCTTCAAAATTCCATACAGTTGCGAGTTCAACAGAATATCCTTCAAATCAATAACACCAATGTCATTTTTTAAATGTATTCCTTTTAAAGTTGTACTATTTTAGACGACGAGACATCATAATTCGATTTTGTAATAATACATTTTAAAATAAGTAAAGTCAGAATTGTTTTCATTTGTAATGTCTTGTTTTTTTATTTCTTAAGCGTTTTTACATGGGCTGACACATGTGATGAATACGAGTATTCTTTTATAAATTAATGAACTATCTTATTAAGAGTAATGGATAAGTAGAGATCGCGGGGAGATATTTCGCTCTTGGCAAATATCAAAGTTTTTCTTTCAGCTATTACAGTATTATTGGCGATATGTACCGCGCACGTCCCGTAGACAGACTACCGAAAACCATCGTCTCCTGTGATCAAAATATCTGTGACGACCTGCATTATGTCGACTGACGTCTCTTTGTTTTCACTTGTTTTGACCCATTTGATCTCGCCTAACCTTACGCGACGTCACTTCCTGTCTCTTTCGTGGGAACTTGTTGATTTCCCAAACTTGGTGTTATTTCGGTCTGTACTTAGTTCGATCTTTATCAATATTAACACAAACTGATGTAATCGCTAACCAACATAGGACGATCCATAATGTAAAAATCTGAACATCAGATTAATCAGCAATAGTTATCTTTACTGATCAGACGATCTCACTTTTTTAGTGTAAATGAAAGTTGATAACGCATGTACAAACGCTAAACTGCCTTAGCGTATTTTTATATATGTTTTTTTTTGTTTCAATTATAGATTCCTGTGATTGTTTGAAGTTACACATCTCTTATTAACACAAGAAGCCAAACAGAGAGACAACGATGCTAAGCTGATTATGAAGAAGTGTGGGGTGCCGTAGCCAATTGTAGAAAAGAGAAGATCTACATCGAACATGATGAGTCCAATGAATACACTAATTGACTTCATTTGAGAAGCCTCAAATGTGTAAAACGTGAAGTGATAAAGCCGCACTAGAGTTAACATCCGGGAAATCAAAAAATAAAATAAAATAACAAAATATACAATTATAAAAACAAAAATGAACTTTTTTATTAAACGCTGTAAGATCTAATTTTCTACAGGCCTGTATATTTTAAAAGTTCTAAAACAGTTTAGTGTTTTATGTTTCATAATTAGATTTCGTTCAAAACTCTCTCTTTCGGCAAATGAGAGACAATATGGCTGCTTAGTGGTCTGTTGCTGCTGTGGTTTTATTTCTTAAGTGAAGAGTAGAATAAAAACTTGACATTGTACGCGTTAAAAAGGGCAAAAGTTATGACCCGTTGACTTGGAGTGAGAGTATTATGCTAATTGGTGCTTGAATATGGTTAGGTTTGTGCTCATTTTCGCATAAAATACTAATGCTTATTAACCCCTATTAACCCGTAATTGTGCATTAAATGCATAAAACTAAGTTGCACATTCTCATAACAAGCATCCATACAAAATTTCAACTAGATCGCCCAAAAGTTTCTGAGAAATATTCTAGAGTAAATGTAGTATTGTTATGACTATTCTCCATTAATCTATAACGCTGCATCGTACAGATATCGTAATACCTGGTTTGTTGCACTGTACCATACCGAAGACCCATACAAAATTTCAGCTACATCGGCTGAGTAGTTTCCGAGAAAGAGTTAAACGGGCAGACAGGCAACAAAACAGACTTAGTGACATATAATATGGATGACTTACTCTATCACTTACTCGAAATTCGAGTGAAAAGCTCCGTCTCGGACATACGACTTGTAGGATACGTTTCTTTAAATTATTTTTACACCCTTAAGTTATCCAGAAGTAATCAACAACCATCAACCGCCTTTGTTTGGTTTGATAAGACAACTTAAAGATTTTCAAATTAGAGATGAAGAATCATACACTCATTTTCTGTAAATTAAATGTAATCTGGTTGACAGAAAATGAAATATTAATACATTTGGTAAAAGCTATTACTTGTTATTCTTATTCGTTTCTCCACTGTCACCTTTTCTTTAACATTAACCCTGATGTGTATTCAAACAGCTTTATCAGTTAATAATAATAGAAAATATTTTTTCATATTCTGGGTGTTTTTGTCTTCTCATTTTTTTTTTTTTTTTTTTTTTGTCGTCGTCGTCGTCGTCGTCGTCGTCGTCGTCGTCGTCGTCGATTTGTGGTGTGTGATATTGTCTTTCCATAACGGGTGCGTACATCATACAGATTTTTCTTGATTTGCTTTTTTATCATGGGAGTAGAATCGTGGACAAGGATCCAAGTAATTATTGTTGTACAAGACGGTTACTTACCTCTCTTTGATAAACGAGAACAATGTGTTAAAGAAGAATAGAGAAGAAGGTCACATGACTGATATTACGCCGTTCAAAATTATGCACAAAACATTTAAACGTCTATATTACATTTCTCTTAATCTGTCTGTCTCTACATTCCACATTTTTTTTTCGGGAGCTACCGGGCCGATCTTGCTGAAACTTTGTATGAACGTATTTATTATTAGGTGCACTTAAGTACGTATTATGGTATTCGTTCCGTGCACAATTAAGGAGTAATATGGAGTAGTCTTTAATGCAAAAAGGTGCATAATTTACCCAATAATAATGTAATGTATTTCTAGATATACTATGTGTGTGTTATTGCATCCTTACATGTGTGTATCAATAAAAGGTCTATCTTGTGCAATGTGTGTATGGGTGTGCAACGCATACAATAAAACAGTTCATAACCATCAGTGTGTGTAGCTTAGAGACAAAGAACACACTTCTCTCCGTTGTGTCGTCTTCTCTTATCTAAGTTCATCTTCCGTCAAAGGAAACGAACAACAATAGGGTATATATTTGAAATAAATTTCTTTCCATTTATAAAGTTTGCGACGGCTACTGTTTTTGATTCCTACATCGTGTTATGGTCGCATTTCTCCTAGCTTCACAACGCGGAGATGATATCTTCCATGCTCTTGTTCAACTCTGATTCTCAACTCTAAACTAAAACTGTACGTGTCTCTTCCAAAATATCTCATTACTTCATTAGCTCATATAACATATTAGCTCATATAACATATTAGTTCATATAACATATTAACTCATATAACATATTAGCTCATATAACATATTAGTTCATATAACATATTAGCTCATATAACATATTAGTTCATATAACATATTAGCTCATATAACATATTAGCTCATAAAAAATATTAACTCATATAACATATTAGCTCATATAACATATTAGTTCATATAACATATTAGCTCATATAACATATTAGCTCATATAACATATTAGTTCATATAACATATTAGCTCATATAACATATTAGTTCATATAACATATTAGCTCATATAACATATTAGTTCATATAACATATTAGCTCATATAACATATTAGTTCATAAAACATATTAGCTCATATAACATATTAGTTCATATAACATATTAGCTCATATAACATATTAGCTCATATAACATATTAGTTCATATAACATATTAGCTCATATAACATATTATTTCATATAACATATTAGCTCATATAACATATTAGTTCATATAACATATTAGTGCATATAACATATTAGCTCATATAACATATTAGCTCATATAACATATTAGTTCATATAACATATTATTTCATATAACATATTAGCTCATATAACATATTAGTTCATATAACATATTAGCTCATATAACATATTATTTCATATAACATATTATTTCATATAACATATTATTTCATATAACATATTAGCTCATATAACATTAAGATCAGCTGATGGCATCAGTAAATCATTCCATTGTTTATGTTCTAACATTCCGTTTTGGCATTCCCAATGCATTTTAACATAAATAGTTTTATCAGTAAAATTACCTAATTCGCCTTTATTTTCTAAACATTCTGTTTTCTTAACATCAACAACGATCATAATAATCACTCAGTCTACTCGGCTTCCCCCAGTAGTGCTCTATAAAATACATATTAAACCATTAATTTTGCATAAAATGCTTGATTCTAAGTCAACATGCTATAACTTTTGCTCATTTTTTAACAGGCAAAAATGTCAATTGGTATGTGTATTCGTATTATTTTCTTCAACAGAAACCAATGTTTCATATTTACCTGGGATCTTTATTGAATATTATTCGTTGGGAATAAAGAATAGATAATAAAAATGTTTATTTTAATAATTATTCAATAAATTTTACATGACAATATATATATTAGAATATTCTTTTAATATTACTGTAAAAAAAAAACTAAATAAGCCAGAGTTCGATTTTTATTTAAGATATAACTTTATATAGTATTTAATTGAAATTTATTATTGAGATGAGTATTATTTATTTATTTATTTATTGATTGATTGATTTTATTGCGTACTATTATCCTCATCTTTCTTTAAATGTTGTTTCACTACGATTCGGCCAACTATTCCTCTGGCCTTCGTCAGGTGGTAATTGCTGAGAATGCAGTTAGGAGATTCGGAGTTCCTATCCCGTCGATGCTGCTGTTGAATGATTGGCATGTACATGCTTTTGAAAATTACGTTAAAAAAAGAAAAGAAGACGGCGTAGCGGATAATACGAAACAAGTTTCAATATTACACGTCTTTCTCTGAACGGTGTACCATCAATCAGGTGAGTCTATTTTCCGATTTTAATCACAACTGCACCAATCGGAATCAGGTTTTGTTTTGTTCGGTTTTAGGACGTCCGCTCTTTTAGGCTTTACCTTCTGTCTTTGAGAAGATGTTAGCTTACTGCTAATCACATGGGGTGCCCCTACCAGGAAACTCCACCAGGCTTGCTTGGACACTTTTGTACGATAAAATGCATTTTCACTAGTGCCGGCTTTTTAAAACTTTAACTGACCTTGCGTCTAACCTCCTGGTGATGAAGTACATGAACCCACGATTGTAGATCTGGCTACATGAAATTTATGCGACTCGTAAGAGCATTCGGTATCCTCACATCGACCAGTTTTAAGCAATGAACTCAAACCCAAAATATATTTAAAGACTTCTCTTTTTCAATTATTTATACACACGTGTGCAACATCTCCTCCGCACAATAATAAATATAATTTTATTAAGATTACTCATGTTCTCAGGTGCGATGTATTTTGACCCATCTTATCCACAATCTATTATATTTTTACATCCATACGTCTTCTCGTTCATTCTCTTACAATCCAATTGCAAATCTAAATACAAAGTGCCTTCAATAAGTTTCCAGAATTTTTGTACATGCATTTAAAATTGTTGTAGACTCTTGAAAATTCAGTATGTTATTGCTATACATCTTATGAGCTGACTGATCAATTTTTATGATTTCAGATTCAAATGAACAGCTACAGCAGAAATTAGAATACCCCCTACCAATGCCTGATTTTTTAGTGGTATAAGGGATTCAAGGAAGGCTCTCTTATGCCACTCAAAAATCAGGCATTAGTAGTAGTAGACTTTAACAGGTGTGGAAGAATTAAGGAAGTTAGTACACCAAAGTTCATTGGCCAAATAAAAAATTCATGGATAAGAACCGTCATAAGGCAACAAGTGCACAGTTTGATGTCAGTGTGTTAAGTGTACACAAAATTATTCCCAAGGAACTGAACATGACTTCCTAAAGTTTTATGTTTATATAGAAAATGATTTTTAAGGGAATCTCAGTTTGCATATATTTTTCTCCCTATGTTAAAAAACGGCTTTCTAAAAATCTCGTAAATTATAATTATTTAACCTTATCTACCTTGTTCCTGCAGACTTTTTCAATATGGTGTTACTAAAATTTGATTTTCTAATCTAAAAATATAACTACTGAATCAATTTGATGATTTTTTGGTGTACGATACTTTCTGTCAACCACGAATATGTAAATCATATTTTTTCTTTCATGGAAAGAGGGAATTCTGGACAGTCACTCAAGTAGAGATTAGTATTTCATGTAAAAAGGAGCGCAAATGTAACCATATTAAATGATTTATTTGGCATAACGCACTATTCTAGGTCAACAGGCTATAATTGTTGCCAAATCTGCCCAGTAGTTTCTGACCAAACATATGGAGAACATATGGCAGTGTGGTAATACGTATTAATCCCTAACTGTGCATACGGACCGATACCGTAATATTTTGTCTGCAGCACCTCATTATAACAAAAAGACATGCAAAATTTCAGCCAAATCGGCACAGTAGTTTGCAAGAAAAATTACAACAGGCAGACATACAGACACAGAGAAGTATATGTAAATATGTGTGTGTGTGTGTGTGTGTGTGTGTGTGTGTGTGTGTGTGTGTGTGTGTGTGTGATTATAAACAATAACATAAATACATGCTTGCCCCGCTACTGCTGTTAAAAGTCAATTATTCCCGATCCAAAAATAAACGTAATAATCAAAGAGTTTCCTCCCTTGACTGTTTCAAGGGGAATAATTACCAGTGACTATGCGTAAAATATCAATTATGAATGCTTGATTTGGATGTTATATATATATATATATATATATATATATATATATATATATATATATATATATATATATATATATATATATATATAGTAAGTTATCTAAATATATATGGCAATTAAGCTACACAGAATATTCCGCGTTTCATCCACACTAGGATTCGTCCACATCCGAATAAGCCTGACGAATTAAGGATTCGTCCACGTCCGATAAGCCTGACGAATCCTAGTGTGGACAAAACGCGGAATATTCTGTGTAGCTTAATTTCCATATATATTTTATAACTTACTACCTAGCTCTATCTATGTATTGAGCACTGCTGAAGTAAATACTTAAAGTTTACGCATAAAATAATACTTTCGTATATTAATTTATGTGATTAAATGAAGTAGTCATATATAAACATATATATAAAACATATACATATTTACATATTTCGCATATCACGAAAAAAAATACATCTTAGAAACGAAAAAAATCTTCGTTCATATTTTAATAATTTCCATTTTCATATAGGAATGTTCCTTTTTTTTTTTTTAACTCCATCACTGCTATTTATAAAAAGATTGAGAAAAAATGATTTGTGTTTAATGTGGAAAAATTTAACTCTCTAAATAAGTGGCACTCTTGACTAAGAAAAAAATTGATTCAGTCTAGAAGGATTTCTTCTTCACCGAGCGAGATCATTATAACAAAAATACATGCAAAATTTCAGCCAAATTGGAGCAGTAGTTTCTTAGAAAAATTGGAAGAGATGTAGACAGACGGACAGACAAATATATATATATATATATATATATATATATATATATATATATATATATATAATGGAGATGAGTATTGGCTGAAGAAAGCTTGATATGGATATCTAAAACGGTCCTAATTATCGGGCTTGAAACCGACGGTACCAATGACTTATCTCATCTAACAACTTTCTGTACACAATATATATATATATATATATATATATATATATATATATATATATATATGTTCGTCTGGAAACACCCTCCCATTGGCTGATTAGGATAAACGCGGCGGCAACTAGAAAGCTGATTGGCTAATTAGAGCATTCAATAGCATGTGCATATATATAAAAAGGCGCGTTAACCACAACTATTCTCACAAGAATATTCAGTGTAGCTTGTGTGTCTATGTGTGTGCGTGTGTGTATGTGTTATTATAAACAATATCAATAATATCAAACACATGCTTCGTTAGCAGTGTCAGAAATCGCCATTATAAATACGTGATAACACCTTGAATAATTAGACTTACTATCTTTCGAAGTTTATAACTACTTGGAAAATGTAATTTAAAACCTCATTTTTTTTCAACAAAAAGAACTAAAACCAAATTATAAATAATAACAGGTTTTAAAGCAAAATATGTAATATTTGTTTTTTTAATCGGTTTTCTTTAAAAAAGATTTCAAGAAAATCAACGAATTTGAACGTACTTCGAATATAATAAATATATATGAATTCCAAAAAATCACTTACCTATAAAAATACTAATCAATGAGTACTTCCATTCTTCATTGTTAAGAATTTATCCATATTTATATTTTATATTCAATGTACTCTTTAAATAAAATAATTTTATAAGCAAGGATTCAAAAATACCGCGATATCAGAAACAAACGTCTCCCTTTCTTCCAGTTGAGAACTTCGGTGGCGTAAAAGTGCCAGAATTTTTATTTCTGACAGTGACTATGAGTAAAATATCAATTATAAACGTTTGAATTGTATGTTATATATATATATATATATATATATATATATATATATATATATATATATATATAAAATTTTAGTCGTTCAATAAATTTCAAAATTTATGACGTGAAATATTTAAATTTTAAATCAAAAGATTTTTATTATTCTATGTAAGACAAAGAATACATTTAAAATATTATAACTCCTTATCCTATAGGATTTCGATGTCTACCATCTCTTCAGAGGAGAAAATATTAGCAAATAGTTATAATGGTTTACACCTTATTTGCTAAAGTTAGTGAGACATGGAAAATCACAATTAAAAATTTATTTCTTTATATATATATATATATATATATATATATATATATATATATATATGTATATATATATGTATATATATATATATATATATATATATATATATATATATATATATATATATATATATATATACAAAACAGTAATTTTTCGTTCATATCTTAATAATTTCTTTGTTCGTTTAGGAATGTTCCTTTTTTTTACTTCCTCCGCCGATATTTACGAAAAGATAATTTCAAAAAAATGATCCGTTTTTAATGTGGCGAAATTTAGCTTTCTGAAAAGTGGCACTTTTTACTAGGAAAAAATTGACTCAGTCTAGAAGGATTTCTTCTTCACTGACCGAGAACACTATATATAAATTGTAGTTTATCTTGCTCCTAGTCAAAAGGGGACATCACACTCTGGCAATTTATGCGTTATAAAGTTATAAAGTGACGTCTTCACGTAATATTCCTCTATGGAATGAGGCTTTGTATTAAAAAATAAAAATAAATAAAACCTTGACTGAATAATTTTCCCGCTTAAAATATAAAGATGTAGATGATTTTTATCTCTTGCTTCCCGTTGAAGGGAGTTTTTATCATTGAATATTATTACAATATTATCAGCATTATTATATCCCAAATAAATTCTAAACATTTAATTTATACGTTTTGTTTGCTTCGACTTTTATTTTTATTATTCAAATTCATTTTTTGTTTTCATATTTTAGTAAAGGGCGGAAATTCTTACATAAATCATGTGTAATTACAACAAAATTTATTGTTTGAAAAGGAGTACAGATAATTATAAAAAGTCTTTTCCTGAACCATGAATAAATAGTTTATCTTATCAAAAGAAATTTTAACAAAATAGGTATATGTAATTATAAATTTTGCTTCTTAGCACATCGATGGAAAATTTAAATTTAGGTGATATTGTTAAAAAGGATACCCATAGCTGAAATAAAGAATATACTGGAACCATTATAAAATCCAATGAATAGTGGTATATTCCAGAATGAATTGGATGTCTTTTTATTAGCATATTCGAGATATATATCCATTCCCAATTCGTACAATCCTTTAAAAAGTCCTATGAAAAATCTAATATCCGTGCAAGCAAACATTGGAGTGAATTAACTGAAAAACAGTATTTTGTACAATTGTACCCGATAAGTTTATTCCGTTATTAATTTCTATTAAATTGGTATACATTTTTCTATGTTGAAGTTTCTTAAGGTAAATTATATTATAAAATTAGATAAACTAAGAATGTTAGACATTTTCAAATATTTTCTTCTTCGTTCTATATATACATATGGATATATATGTGTGTGTATGTGCGTGTGTGTGTGTGTGTGTGTGTGTGCGTGCGCGAAATAGGAAAAAATGATGATAAAAAAATGAGTAAAATACAAAATGTATTGACTTTTTTACAAAGAAGTCATCATTTACCAAAGCCCGGAGACCACCTGAGATAAGGGTTAATGAGTGATTAGTGGTCAAGGGGAAAATGTCATAGTAATCGTTAATAGTGAAAATTTGGTAAATGTGGTTACTTAAGGGGGCGGTTCATCAAGAATTTGTTTTATATAGATAGAGAATTGCATCAGCGGTGAGATATTTAATAAGGCGGTAAAGTATTCCACTATTGTTCTAGCGACTTTGACAACGGATTTGATATACGCGTTCCATTTCAGATCAGAAGTAAAGGTCAAGCCCAGAAGCTTGTCAAAACATGAAGTCTCCCCAAGACGAGAGCCATTCATTTCAGTTGACGCCAAGTGAGGGATCAGAGCGTTGATGATATAAAGACAGAAGCTTGGTTTTAGATGCATTAAAAGTAACCAGCCGCCTCATTCTCCATTGTACCACGTGCTCACGATTAGAGAAGAGAGAATCAGAGAAAACTTGGTCATATACAGCCTTTGACGTGTTTCCATATATGGTAGTGTCATCAGCATAAATGTTTCTGAATGATCTTAGGGTGTGATTTGGGAGATCATTGATGTAGATCAGGAAGAGAGTTCAACCCCCAAGGGACTCCAGCATTAATACTGTGGGCTTCTGATTTTCGCCCATCAACACTACTCTTATGAACCTATCAGAGAGAAATGATTTAATAACTGAGAAGATATTTCCAGCTATACCATAACTAGAGATCCTGTGAAGTAGGCCTTTATGCCATACCCTATCAAAGGTCTTTGATATGATAAGAGCAATTGCCCTATAAAGAAAGCCTCCGTCGAGAAATTCGCTAATCCTATGAGTTATAACCGTTAGCACACATGCTGTAGATCTAGCCGAACGGAAGCCATATTGTATGTCACTAAGATGGTTACTTTTACTTAGGTGGTTGACTACTTCTCTATTTAATACAAATTCTAGCAACTTACTCATGACACATAGGAGACTTATTGGTCTGTACTGCGGGGGAGATGGCCGATCACCTGAATTCTTAAATACAGGGCATACTAATGAGGTTTTCCAGGGTGTTGGGAAGCAATTCTCCTTAAGACAACGCTTAAACAGCTTTTTAAGTATGGGAGCTAGTTCTGGTTGAAGCTTTTTCAACACTATAATTGGAATGCCGTTAGTGCCAGTTGCTTTACTGGAATCAAGGTTTTTGATTAGCTTGGCAACATCACGCACATATATTTGAATGTCGCAGAGCGTGTTTTCTGATATACTGGGAGTTGACGGCCTTCATCGCATAGGGTAAATGGGCTATCTTATGACGTCACTTCCGTTGGTGACGTCACTTCCGGTATCGAGTACCGGTGTCTGTACGTGTGCAAACGCCGTACCGTTGAGCAATGGTATTCTCAATTCGACATTGCTTGTAATATATGTGAATACCTGTTTCGTTCCTCAAAATCCTGTTCCTTCCGTTTATTACCATTTAACCCCAGAACAACTGGCGACAAGGATTCGACTTTCACAAAGGTTAACTCCACAAAAAAGGGAAAAATTCTAATTGACAAGCTAAGAAATCGGCTAGCAATGACATGCTAAAAATAAACAAAAAAACTTTTTTAACAGAAACGAACACATAGCAAAGTATCCACTCAAATGTAAGTTAATCTTTTTGTCTCTATATTTAAATTGAAACAACTGTACGAAACGCTTTTGTAATGTTTAAAAATTCAGTTGGTTGGCTTATTGAAAGAAGAAAGAAAAAAAAGAAGAGTAAAATGCTGACCTAATTTTCACTGCGAGAACAATTCTATTGTAAAATGTCGAATGTTTATTCGTTATTTGAACATTTTTCAAATGAAATGAAAAGTTTTTTTGCCTTTGTTTTTTTTGTTTTTTTGCTGCTAACTTATGCAAGATTTTAACGAGGAGAGAAATGTTTCTTTTTTTCTATTTCGTTTTACATGGGCTAAAGGAAATACGTTTTTTTCATTGAGTGGAATTTTCTGAAATATTCTATTTTTAACTGTCGGTTCTAAAGTGAACACTTTTTTCTTTCGCGTGGGACAACTTTCCCACCCGCATACACAAAAAAAAACTAACCAATTTGGTTAACTGCCAGACAATTCCACAAGTATTTTTATTCTTTTGCAACTGTAGTGTATCACAGTACATTTTTGGGGGAAGGGGGTTGTTTCGCAAGTAATTTTTTTATCCACACGCATATTCGGTTATCTCTAAGGGTTTTACCAATAAGCAAAGGATACATTGCTCCCTACTTTATACGTACACGCTCAAAGAAAGGACATTTTCTTTGTTATTATTTTATCTCTCTTTACCAGTCAAAAACGGAAATAAATTTTTCTTTTGTGCGTTTGGAAATAAAACCATTAAAAGATGAAGGACGTTAAAGCAGTATTAATATAGCTAATCAAAGCTCAGATGGACCAGCCGCAGAAGGCTGAGAAAAAATTTAAAGAACGTGATAAACAGCTCCAGTTACAATTTCAAGAAAGTCAACAATCGTTGGAGGAGAGTATGTTATTTCAACAACTGAGACAAGAAGAGGTATTGTTAAAAATATTCGATAGAACGGAACACAGGGATGATAGTTTTGCTTTTTCCCAAAGTACAATATGGAACGCTATGGAAACGTTCAACTACCAACCGGAGTTGGATGGGACGTTTGGCGCTTTCTATCGGAGATATGAGGACCTGTTCACCGTGGATTGTCAAGAGTGGAGCAACGCTAAGAAGTTCGCCTACTTTTGAGAAAATTAGGGACCACAGAACATAGCAAGTGTGGATTATATTCTCCCCATGAAAACGAATGAATTGGAATTTTCTGAAGCGGTCAAACTTTTATCCGAACTATTCAGCCCGAATTCTACGCCCTTTCATAGAAGATGGAAGTGCTTGAAACTGCAAAAAAAAAAGCGACGACGACGATTACCTAACCTTCGCGTCCGTGGTAAATAAACACTGCGATGATTTCCGTCTCTGACTTATCGGCAGATGACTTAAAGTGTTTAATTTAATTTTTGCGAAGGGTCTAGTCTCATCCAAAAACGCTTAGATTAGACAACATGTTCTCTCTAGACGAGAGCGAACAGGACCTCACCCTCCAGAAGTTGGCCGAGGATTGTCAACGGGTAGTCTGCGTAAGGATCAACTTGGGATATGTCGAGGAGGCAGGCGCAACATTCATTAGAAGGACGAACTTCAGACCGGAAAAATACTTACCCCGAAAAAGCAAAGCTGGAAGTAAGAAAACTCAAGCTACACCTAATAAATACCACCCAGTCAAAAGATCCGGATCTCCTACAGGCCCGTGCTATCGCTGCGGCGGGAAACATTTGTCGAGTCAATGTTTTTACAAATATAAGTACTGCAACGAATGTGGCAGGAAAGGCCACAAAGCGACTCAGTGCAGGAAGAACAAAAAAGAACAGCGTCTGACAGACTTGAATTCGGATAAGAACCGACGCAAATATGTCACAGTTAACATCGCAAATAAAACTGTGCATCTACAATTGGATTCTGGATCAGACCTGTCCATCATAAACCTTAAGACGTGGAAAAGGCTAAGGAAACCAACCATGCGGAAGACGAACAAATCAGCTCGAGCTGTGACAGGCGATAAAGTGGAATTTGAGGGAGAGCTCACACTCCCGGTGACCTTCAATGGTGTTACTAAAAAAGTGAAAGTGTATGTACATAGGACATCCGAAAACCTCTTCGGTACTGACTGGATGGAGCGATTCGATTGATTACTTGGTTGGTTGGGTTTTTTTTTTGGTTTTTTTTACATGGGCGTCACCACTTGTCAAGGCTGATAGGCCACTCAAGGATAAGGGTTTTAGAGTGTAGAGTTGTCAAAAGGACAATATAGTAATCGATAGTAATGGAAGTTCGGTAAATTTGTTAACTAAACGAACGGCTCATCAGAAACTTGTTCACGTTGGACTTGAAGACAACCATATTATAGACAGCTGGCAAGCAGGAAAACGGAAGACAATTCCACAGGCGTGCAGTTCTTAGAAAGAAGCTTTGATCATGGAATCTATGTTTAGGTTTAGGCACAGATAAAGAGTGGGGAAAATTATTGATAATGATTTCAGCTAGTCGAGTGTTTCTTGTGAAAGTTTGGCGAGGGGGGACCATAGATTGAGGCTCAGTCAAACACTTTCCATGAAAATAACGATAAAGCAGAGACAAACTCGCAACATCTCTTCTGTGAGATAGAGGTTGCAGCGAAGAGAAAAGGACATCTCCCACCAGGCCACGAAGTCTATTTTGAACCCTATCAAGGCAGGACAAGTCTTTTCTAGCAGCTTCTTCCCAGATGTGGCAACAGTATTCCATCCTTGGACGTATCTGGCTCTTATATAGATAGAGAATTACATCATCAGTGAGATATCTACTGGATCGATAGAAAGATCCCACCATTTTTCCAGCGACCTTGGCAACAGATTTGATATACGTATTCCATTTAAGATCAGGAGTAAAGGTCAAGCCCAGAAGCCTGTCAAAACTTGAGGCCTCCCCAAGACGAGAGCCATTCATTTTAATTGATGCCAGATGGGGATCAGAACGTTGATGATGTAAAGATAGAAGCTTGGTTTTCGATGCATTAAAAGTAACCAGCCACTCCTTTCCCCATTGAACAACGTGATCAAGATCAGAGGAGAGAGAATCGGAGAGAACTTGGTCGTTTACTCTTAGATGTGCTATCATAGATGGTAGTGTCGTCAGAAAAAATGTCTACGAATGATGTAAGGATGTGATTTGGAAGATCATTAATGTAGATCAGGAAAAGAGTTGGGCCCAGGATGGACCCCTGAGGGACTCCAGCATTTATACTGTGAGCTTCTGATTTTTGCCCATCAACTACTACTCTTATGAACCTATCAGAGAGAAATGATTTAATAATTGAGAAGACATTTCCAGCTATACCATAGCTGGAGATCTTGTGAAGTAAACCTTTATGCCATACCCTATCAAAGGCATTTGATATGTCAAGAGCAATTTCCCTAGAAAGGTTGCCTCTGTCGAGAAATTCGCTAATCCTATGCGATATAATTGTAAGCACATCTGCTGTAGATCTAGCAGAACGGAAACCATATTGTGTGTCACTAAGAAGGTTATGTTTTCATACATGGTTGATTACTTCTGTATTTAACACAGATTCCAGCAACTTACTCATGACGCACAAGAGACTTATTGGTCTGTACTGAGAGGGGGGTGAACGATCACCTTAATTCTTAAATACAGGGTATACTGATGAGATTTTCCAGGGTAATGGGAAGCAATTCTCCTTAAGACAACGTTTAAACAGTTTTGTAAGTATAGGTGCTAGTTCTGGTTGAAGTTTTTTGATTACTATAATTGGAATACCGTCAGGGCCGGTTGCTTTACTGGAATCAAGGTTTTTGATTAGCTTGGCAACATAACGTACAGATATTTGTATATCACATAGTGTGTTTTCTGATACAGGAGGAATATTGGGGGTTGGCGGCCTTGGTCGCAAAGCGTAGAATTGGCTGCAAAGTTCTTGGCAAAAGTTTGGCTTTGTCTGATGCTGACGAGATTAACTTAGGTCCATTGATGATAGTTGGGATAGAGCACACGCTTCTGTTCAGGATTCTGTTTGCTATTTGCCAAAACTGGTGGGAACCAAGCCGCGGTTTAGTTGGGTTGTTTCAGAGAAGGATCAATTCGAATTGTGTGACTAATCTATGAATAAATTTTGTCATAGGGTAGAAGACTCGTCTACGGAGGAGCAACAACTGAAGGACGAGTTAAAAGAGTAATTTCCAGAAATATTCTCACCACGTCTAGAAAAATGTACAAAGGCTATAGCAAGACTCGAACTAAAAGAAAACATTGCCCCTTTTCAAGAAGGGACGCAACAGAGAAATCGAAAAAGAAACCTTCAACGAAATCTGCCAAAGGAGGCATAAAAACTGAAACTGCAAAGCCGGAAACTAAAAAATCCGTGCTAAAACAATTTCCCAAGCCAAAGCAACAATTTCTACACGTATATAGGATTACACCAAACCCGAACACACCAACAGTAGTCTCACCTGCAGGAACGATGTTTGCGCAGAAAGTGAGAGCCGTTTTCGACAAGCTCTTACCCAAACAGTCAAGGCCACTAGTGACCACTTATCTACCCAGTAAACGTTTCATACCAGGTGAAAGAGTGTTTTTCAAAAGTTATAAAACAACCCATCATTCTGGGAGATGGGTCCAATTAATAAGAGAGTCGGTGACATGGTATATATCATCCAAGGACAAACATATACCCACAAACGTCACTAGAGACAACTAAGAAGATGTCGATTAGTCGAAACCAGCGACAGTCCACCATTGGAAGATGAGCCGATAGACACTGTCTTCGAAACTCTTGATCTTGAACCTCCTCAACCAACACCTGAACTACGGCGATCGTTCCGTAAGAGAAAGGTTTCCGAACAATTGATGGTAAACCCTAAAAGGAAGAGGTACTGACAGCTTTTACAAACAAAAAGCTTGGGAGGGAGATGTTGGAGACGCCCATCCATGGGATTAATGGACTATCTTATGACGTCTCTTCCGTTGGTGACGTCACTTCGAGTACCGGTGCCTGGCAGTCTGAGATTGGCATGCGACCAAGCTGGACGTGTGCAAACGTCCTACTGTTGAGCAATGGTATTCTCAACTCGACTTTGCCTGTAATATATGTGAATACATATTTCGTTCCTCAAAATCCTGTGTTCCTTCCGTTTATTACCATTTAACCCCATCACAGTAAATTAGTTGCAAAGTTCTTGGCAAAGAGTTTGGCTTTGTCTAATGCTGACGAGATTACATCAGGTCCATTAGTGATCGTTGAGATAGATCACACGTTTCTGTTCAGAACTCTGTTGGCTATTTGCCAAAACTGGTATTTACCAAGCCGCTGCTCTGCAACTTTGGACTTAAAGGACCAAGCATACAACTCTCCTGCGTTCTTTATTATTCTTTTGCAGTGGTTGCTGTCATTACTGAAAGCGGCTTTAATCTCAGTACATCTAATATGTTTGAAGCAATGACAATAGTGATTTCTGTGCGCAATGGCAACAACACATTCTGGAGAGAACCACGACTAGCTGTTAGGTTTTTGCTGGAATTTTTTGGAGGATGCATCAATAAATTCAAACAAGTAATTATATTAACGAAAAATACTTAATTCATAGATCTTCATTATTAATTCCTTGCTTGAAGTTTTAATAGATCGAAAAATATTGTATTTTACTCAGTTATTTTTTATCATTTATTTTTTCTATTTCTCAAATTGCTCTATCTAGTATTGACTAGGAGGCCGACCCGGTGTTGCTCAGGACCGTATAATCAAACAATGAGAAAAATGAAGTTTGAACATATATGTTATTCTTAGGAGAGAGGATTTTTTTATGTCTATATATCATTTGATATCTCGAGCAAAAGAATATTTTACATAATCTACGACGTGAATTACACAAATTATGCATGAAATAATTTTATCTTTCCTAGGACATGTGATTAATAGCACGAATATTAAATAATTTTACAATTTCTCGGACGGCTAATGTACAACACATATATTAAATAATTTTTTACCCTCTGAATGAGAATGTAAATATATATCTGAAACAATTTAACATACTCTCGACAGGTATTGTACAACATATATGAACTAAAAAAATACCTCTTAATGGTTCGTCTCCTAAAAGTAGTACGTATAATCGCCGATGCATTCTTTTGCTCCAGATAGCATTCATAAACTACATTTACCAAATGAATGCATCGGCGATAATACGTACGACTTTTAGGAGACGAACCATTAAAAGGTATTTATTTATTTTTTTGTTAAAAATATTTAAAATTTAAACTCTTAACCTTAATTTTCAACCCGATTTTATCTTATTTTATTTTTATTTTCATTTGTATTTTACATTTTATCTTACCTTGTTTATTAACATAAAAAAATAACTATTTTTCTTTATATTTTAAATATTTTTCAAATACATCTGCCTTACTTTAAAAAAAGCTGGGTTTATTTTTGATGTCTTTAAAAATAACCACCCAATATTTTTTTCTGATGAGGAGACTTTGTTTCAAAAATCTATATCATAAAATTATTGTCCAGGACTCACTGTCTATCACAATAAAAACATCGCTTCCGAAACGATGTTGTTTGTTCTTCCTTGTGAGACAGATTTTTTAATTTTAATTTTAATCATAAATTATCAATCATCTTACTCAATATTAAAATAGCTCTAGGACATATATGCCTATCAATCTTATTATAAATCTACATTACAACGAGCACTATTTTCTTTTCTTTTATTTTAATTGTATTAATGAATTTACTAATACATTAAAATATACTCTGCTCTTTAGACTCTTGTTCTAATCCCCTATATATATATATATATATATATATATATATATATATATATATATATATATATATATATATACTAGCAAAAGTACTAGTCGTTGACTGGGTTCAAAAACAGCCTACAGAAAATGGACTCTGATTTATGAAAGTATGATAGGTTATAAAAAGGAAGGTTTGTAAATATACAGATTCGAGTTTTGGGGTATCAAAACCAAGAAAAAATATGATGAAAGTAAAAATAAAATAGATAAACCCCATAATTTATTATACCATACCTGTTCACACTGAAATACTTATCACAATATCCTGTGGATCTATATTAAAAATCCTTGTTAAACTTTGTGACATATTTCCATTCTATGGAGGTCAGGCGCGAACGAACACCCCATAATTTTATTATACCATATTTCTTCAGACTGAAACATAATTATCAAAGTATACTTACGCAGGTAGATATGAAAAGTCGTTATTAAAGTTGTTGCCTATTTCCATTCTATGGAGGTCAGGTGCGAACGCAGACCCCACAATTTTATTATACCATCCCTATTTAAGGATAAAGCATCTATATCAAAAACACTTGTAAACGATTTTCTTAATTTTTAAATTTTTTATTTCCATACTTTGTGGACCAGGCGCGTACGTAGACCCCACAATTTTAATGAATCATCATTATGCCAGATCAAACATACCCATTCCTGTGTCTCGATACATCTTCTATCATTATATGTGATCAGTTTTCTATAATATTCAACTATATATGATCCTATTCGTGACCAGACACACACACAGGCGTTCAGCATTATATTATATATATATATATATATATATATATATATATATATATATATATATATATATATATTACACAGTGATCACCACTTATCAAGGCTCGGAAGCCACTCAGGGATAAGGGTTATTGCAAGTACATTACGTTAGTGTGGAGATTTGATGAAGTGTTTACTTAAGGGGGCGGTTCATTAGGAATTTGTTAACATTAGACTTGAAGACATCCAAGTTGTAGTCCGGAGGGAAGCAGGCAGACGGAACAGAGTTCCACAGGCGTGCAGTTCTAAGAAAGAAGCTTTGTTCATGGAATCCGCGTTTTGATTTAGACACAGATATAGAGTGGCGGAAATTTTTCACAGTGGATTCAGCTAGACGGGTGTTTTTCGTGAAAGATTGGCGAGGGGGGACCAGGGATTGGAGTTCAGATGCCATGATCTAAAGAGTTTTTTCTCCTTATTCTTAATTGTTTTGATAATGTAATAAAGTTTCTATGTAACTTTACTCCTTGTCTTTTTAATTTATTCTATAAATTGCTCTTTTAACTGGGTAGAGATATTTCTATCCTGCTATATTCGTTGAAAATATATTTTACTAGGTTAATTTATTACTATATATATATATATGTTTGTGTGTATATATATATATATATATATATATATAGAGAGAGAGAGAGAGAGAGAGAGAGAGAGAGAGAGAACAAATAGTTAATAAAACATGTTAAAAAACACTTTGAAAAAGAGTTAAAATTATATTTAATTTGAAATTGGTTACAAGTATGCCTGAATCAATATGCGCATATGAGCCCGTATAATCGCCTCCTTGGGGGCAGGGGCATCGATGTGTGTATGTATCTGTATATGAGCGCATTCATGCCAATGCACGCGTACCCAATTTTAGCACCTTAAAGAAAATTTTACGTAAGCGAGAGCAACGCGGGTGTGTACGCATGCAGGCGCACATATGTGCATATATTTGCATGCCAGGGCGGGGATGTATGTGTACATGTGACCGTTTCTTTTAAGTATATATGTGTGTACGTGCGCATGTGTGTACCCGTGCCCGCGACCGCTAACTAACCGTCTCCAAACAATTAACAACAAAATACAAACTAAAAATAAATAAACCGAATCATAGACCCCCCCGCCTCCAAACATAAGCGAGCACCCAACAGGTCAAGACATACTTACCAAAAAATCATCTCACCAACGAGACGCATAAAAACTTTAACACTAAGACTCGAATTTTAAACCACCCCCTCCTTCCACCCCCACATATTCCCCTTCCTCTCCATGTATCCCTATGCCCTCAGCCACACCAGAAATGAACTTCCCAAACCCTCCCCCCACAAGTTCCTTAAACCCCAAAACTAAAACATTATCGACATACCAAGCGCCCCTCCCACCTTCCCCCTTGTTCCCTTCCTCTAATTCTTCCGTCCTCCTCGCACCCCTCCCCTGACCTCATTCACTCTTTCACTCTCTCATCCCAAAATAGCGAACATTTCTGTAAAATCTGAGGATGCTACAGACGGCCAAAAAAAAACGGCCAAGTAGCTGAAACAATAATGTAACTTAACAGAAAGATACGGTAATAAAAAATAAAACGTATATATATATATATATATATATATATATATATATATATATATATATATATATATTATTTCATTTTCACCCCAAACAAGGAATAGCGCCACTATGCTGTAGTTGCAGGATACTATGTAGAGAGTCTGACAGCAAGATGTCTATTCACATTCCACTTGAACTTTGCATGTCAGTACGTCAGTACAATTGGGAAAACAGAATCCCGGAATGGAGTTCCAGACTCTAGCAGTTTTAAGGAAGAAACTATTAGAGTAGAAGGCTTTCTTACATATAGGGATCTCTCCTATGTAGGGGTGGGACTTGGCTACTTGTCGAGTTTGTCGAGGTATTTACGTCGAGGGGTTAATAGGGTTTGTAGTTCATCAGAGCACTCACCAGTGAAATACTTCTAAAATAGGCAGAGGGATGCAACATTTCGTCGATTGGACAGTGGTTAAAGCTTAAATGAAAATGCAGGATCTATCAGATTGACGATTCTCTTTTGAACCCTGTCCATATATATATATATATATATATATATATATATATATATATATATATATATATATATATATATACACTAGCAAAAGTACTCGTCGTTGACTGGGTTCAAAAACAGCCTACAGAAAATGGACTCTGATTTATGAAAGTATGGCAGGTTATGAAAAGTAAGGGTTGTAAATTTGGATTGAATTTAGGGGTATCAAAGCCAAAGCAAAATATGATGAAAGTAAAAATAAAATAGACAAACCCCATAATTTATTATACCATACCTGTTCACACTGAAATACTTATCATAATATTCTGTGGATCTATATTAAAAAACCATGTTATACTTTGTGACATATTTCCATTCTATGGAGGTCATGTGCGAACGAACACCCCATAATTTTATTATACCATATTTCTTCAAACTGAAACATAATTATCAAAGTATACTTACGCAGATAGATAGGAAAAGTCTTTATTAAAGTTTGTGCCTATTTCCATTCTATGGAGGCCAGGCGCGAACGCAGACCCCACAATTTTATTATACTATCCCTATTTAAGTTAAAACATACTTATCAAATTATTATTATGTACATCTATATCAAAAAACTTGTAAACGTTTTTTTATAATTTTTATTTTTTTTATTTACATACTTTGTGGACCAGGCGCGAATGTAGACCCCCACAATTTTAATGAACCACCGTTTTGCCAGATCAAGCATACCCATTCCTGTCTCTCGATTTTTACTTTCCTCCTACTTATCAAGTCAACACCTAAGAAACATGTCTACCAACACTCAGAATTTAGGAATATTATTATTGAAAATATATGGGATCGATTAAATTGTTTCTGTCGAATGACCTGGATTCTAACTTGGCATTCCCAGGTGTTCAGTTTATGTCGTTAACCATTTAGCCACCATCACCCTGTGTTTCTGTTGTTCTTATTGTTGAGAATTATTTATTCATTTCGTATGACTCAAATGACTATTATTGGAATCCATTTTATGGATATCTTTCTAATTAGAATTCTTTCTAGACAGACATCGGGTAGTTAAGGCAGGAGCCCCGTGATGTTTACTAACATCTATAAGTGAAAGTATTTTTGCCGAATGACCTGGATTCGAACACTTCACGATCCACCTGGTGTTACTACCACCATCGTTTTGCGAAGAAGTATAAGTCCTCAGACGTACCTCTCCATCGTACAGTATATCGATACCGTATGGCTGATTGGGATAGCATCCGTTCATTTATATCAGATCTACTCTTGCGTTCCATGTTTGAAAAAAGAAGTGTCCTCTATAGTATCAGACGTGGCGGAATGGTTAATTGTAGGTATAGACCGTTTCATGCCCTCGAAAAAGTTTCAGCAAAACCTTTAAAGCCAGCCG
This sequence comes from Euprymna scolopes, assembly GCF_053919585.1. Lineage (NCBI taxonomy): Eukaryota > Metazoa > Mollusca > Cephalopoda > Sepiida > Sepiolidae > Euprymna > Euprymna scolopes. The sequence goes on along the minus strand of NC_136498.1, from coordinate 859,706 downwards.
TGGTTCTTTCCAAAATGTGCTGCTGCCATTACGCACAGAAATCACTTTTGCAATTGCTTCCAATGTAACAGATGTACTGAAACTAAAACCGCTTTCAGGACTACTAGTAACCAATGTAAAAGAGTAATAAAGAACGTGAGTGAGTTGTATACTCAGTCCATCAATTCCAAAATGGCCGAACAGCGGCTTGGTTCCAACCAGTTTTGACAAATAGCAAACAGGATCCTCATGTACTCTATCCCAACGATCATAAATTGACCTGAGGTCATCTCGTCAGCATCAGACAAAGCCAAACCCTTTACCAAGAACCTTGCAGCTAATTCTACTCTATGCGACCAAGACCGCTCCGCCCCTCGCTCTGCAACATACAAATATCTGTGCGTGATGTTGCCAAGCTAATCAAAAACCTTGATTCCAGTAAAGCAACTGGCCCTGATGGCGTTCCAATTATAGTGTTGAAAAAGCTTCAACCAGAACTAACTCCCATACTTACAAAGCTGTTTAAGCGTTGTCTTAAGGAGAATTGCTTCCCAACATCCTGGAAAATCACACCGGTATGCCCTTATGTATTTAAGAATTCAAATGATCGGTGATCTCCCTCTCAGTACAGACCAATAAGTCTCCTGTGCATCATGAGTAAGTTACTTGGATCTGTGTTAAATAAAGAAGTAGTCGACCACCTCAGCAAAAATAACCTACTCGGTGACATGCAATATGGTTTTCGTCTGCTAGATCTACAGCATATGTGCTAACGGTTATATTTTATAGGATTAGCAAATCTTTTGACGGGGTTTCTTTTCTAGGGCAATTGCTCTGGACATATCAAAGGTCTTTGATAGAGTATGGCATAAAGGTCTACTTCACAGGATCTCCAGCTATGGTATAGCTGGAAATGTCGTCTCAGTTGTTAAATCATTTCTCTCTGATAGGTTCATAAGAGTAGTGGTTGATGAGCAGAAATCAGAAGCTGATCTACATTAACGATCTTCCAAATCACATCTTTAGATCATTCGTAGACATTTTTACTGACGACACTACCATCTATGACAGCACATCAAAGGCCGTAAACGACCAAGTTCTCTGATTCTCTCTCCTTTGATCTTGAGCATGTGGTACAATGGGGAAAAAGTGGCTGGTTACTTTTAATGCATCGAAAACCAAGCTTTTATCTTTACATCATCAGCGTTCTGATCCCCATCTGGCATCCATTTAAATGATTGGCTCTCCTCTTGGTGAGACTCCATGTTTCGACAAGCTTCTGGGCTTTACCTTTACTCCTGACCTAAAATAGAATATGTAATCAAATCTATTGCCAGGGTTGCTGGAAATATGATGGGATCCTTCAATTGATCCAGTAGATATCTACCTGATGATGCAATACTCTACCTATATAAGAGCCAAGTACGTCCAAGGATGGAGTATTGCTGTCACATCGGGACAGGAGATGTTAGGAAGATCTTATCTTGCCTTGACAGAGTTCAAAATAGACTTCGTAGCCTTGTGGGAGATGCCCTTTTCTCTTTCCTGCAACCCCTTTCCACAGAAGAGACGTTTCGATCTTGTCTCCGCTTTATCATTATTTTCATTGCAAGTGCTCGTCTGAGCTCCAATTTATGGTTCCCTCTCACCACAAGAAACACTCGTTTGGCTGAAAACACTATTAATAATTTCCACCACTCTTTATCTGTGCTTAAACCTAAAAGTAGATTCCATGAATAAAGCTTCTTTCTTAGAACTGTACACCTGCGGAACTCTCTTTCGTTTACCTGCTTTCCAGCTGACTATAATATGGCCGTCTTCAAATCCAATGTTAATAAGTTCTTGATGAGCCGTTCTCTTTAAGTAATCCAATTTTACCAAATTTACAGTTCTAACGATTACTATGATACTGTCCTTTTGACACTCTATAACCCTTATCCTCGAGTGACCTCTAGGCCTTGATGAGTCGTGATTCCCTTGTAAAGAAAAAAAAAGAAGGCACACAAATGCAAACAACCTTGCACCTTTAAAACGCCGGACCATTAAAACGGATAAACCGGTTGGATTGCACGACAAATTCCACACTATCTCAACAGTCGTGTCGCCTTTTATATGTATTCGATGCAGCAGGTTGGGTCGCGACGGTGGTCACAACTGGTGCGTGATGATAATTATCGGTAACGCAGTCAACGATAACCGTTAACTGCTCGACGTCTTTATTTCCAACGCTGTGGCAATTTGTCCAACCACAGTTGCTGGAGGATGTTGTCGCCCATGGTGCGTTCATCAAGCAAACTTTTCATTTGCCTCAAAAGCTGGGAGGGTCACCGAGAGAAAGGTTGTTGAAAAGGTGTTTTAACCTGGAAGCCTCTGATGTCCCTGTTCGTTCAAGTATGACTCGTTTAAACGTATTGTAAAGATCGTCTCCGAGAGGTGATTTGAAAATGTCCTCAACTTTCTCATCGACGTCTGTAGGCAGAGATTTTATGATGTAGTATGGACTGAAGAAGTGTTTTTTTATATTTATAAAAATAGCCTTTGTTTGAAAATCCATATATGCGGCTTTTGCGAGTTGTACGAATACGAAAACATTTTAAAGGAATTTAAGCTTTCTGCCGAGTCGGAAATAGACTGGTTCTTGGTCATTTCGATGCAGAAACAGGTTGCAGATCCAATTATGGTTGTTTATTTGTTTTTGTCTTTTTGCCGCGGAAAGAAAAATAATGAAACTCTTTGTTATTTATTATTTTATTGCATGAAATATCTTGATTTTTAATCCTATTAAGGTCAAAATCCCACGGGAAAAAATGAGTTCATTTTATTTATATAGAGAAGATAGATAGAAGAGAAGATATACATATGTTGTTAATTGGATATTGTTATTTTGTTTTAGCTATTCGCTATAATGGGTGAATAATGACGGACGTTGTAAAATCGCAGCATGTAGCTATAACACAAACGGGTGCGATGATGGGAATGTGCCCCTCATCATGGAAAATTTTGACGAAACGTATACATTGTTTTGGTTGTACTCGGTAACGAAATAATAGAATAATCGAAATATCCGTTTCGATATTCTGGTCGCAGACTGGAGGTTAAAGCCTACTTTACAAGAAGCAGAAAGGGCATTTGCTCTAATATATGAACTCCAAGTGATATTTGATTAGAAAGAAAGACCATAAAGTTTCAGTCATTTTTTCCTTGAGTGAAGAGCCATTCATGAAAATTTAGAGAATAAAAGGATACGTCTACAATTGAAAAACGCAATTGAAATCTTAACAGGATTAAACGAAACAAGCCATTTCGTAGCTTAATTTACAACAAAATTCAAATCAACATCTAGATTAACTGCATATTCCAACTGATCCAATGAAGGCGGTCGAAAAGTAAAACCAGAATAGACAGTGGTATCATCAGCTTAATTAATGTTAATTTTCCCAATAATATTCTCGAAAACGTCATTGATATCGAGAAGAAACAATGTTAGAGCCCTGATGAGCACCAGCATTTATATGAAAAAAGAATGACGCGCCAGTATCAAGAGTTACCTGCAAGCTTGGATCACAAAGTACTAATGTCAAAAACCATTAGTACCATAACCTTGAAATTTTTGTTTGTGTTGAAGACTAGAACGGTACACTCTGTTTAACGTTCTCAAAATATTAAGCCCAATGGCCTTATTCTTCCTTATATAATTCATAAACTGATAGATCCGCTCAATTCACAAGGTTGGATTCCATGGAAGGACTGCCATTAGAAAACCACTGCTTTCAAACACAAATCTTGAAAAACGTGTATAGTGATTAAGAAATAGTGAAAGAATGTCATTTTGTCCTTATGAATTATTCTTTACTTTATTCCCAACCTCTTGCCTTGTTTATGTTTGTAGACAGCTGTAAAAAAAAGGAAAGGAAAAGCAATTTTTAAAAAAGATAAGACAACAATGCAACTCAGTAACACACAACAACAGTCATGAAGGATTCTCCTACAACAATCTTTAAGTATTTTTCCACAATCGTCTCCCCAACTTCTCATACAACAAAGGATTCTTATGCAACAATCTGTCTGCGTTTTCCTCTCGGCCCACGTTTACGCAGTCAAGAATCGGGATTTTAATATAAGTAGCGAGATTTTGCGTCACTTTGCGAGACTACTAGTTATAAAAATTGTGGTCGCCGCCATCTTAATTCTTTCTCCTCTAACTGGACAGTGCAAACGTTTTAATGGTAATTCATTCCCTTGGTTTCCATAATTTTCCATACAACAGCAAAAAGAAGAATTCAATTCAGACTGCCTTCTTCCAACTGTTAAACATGAAAGTGGGTCGGTAATAATTTAAAGTGTGGAAATCTGCTGGCTTTATAGTTTTCCTGCGTGGAAGAATCCACAGCTAAAATTATTTGATATTTGAAATTTTGGAGAGTTGCAGGCGGATATGCCACCTTTCAAGATGGTATTACTCGACTTCACATGCACAACTTTTAGCTATATAGCACCAATAACAGTGAAATAAAATATAACATCTAATCTGACGACCACAATCCTCAGATTTTAATAGTATTCAACATTTGCGGATAATTGTAGAAAAAAACAAGTGATTATTATAAAAAAACAAAGAATTATTGAAAGAACTAAAGATGGTTTTAGCTAAAAAAGGTACAAAATTATTCTATAAACCATTCAAGAATTGTATGGATCATTCTATGTTGCATTCAATCAGTGATTAGTGCAAAAGAGCGTCTTGCATCATATTAAAATAAAACTAGTATGGGGAGGCTGGTCTTACCGAGTCGTAAAATATGCTAAAATACCTTTTAATTAATTCACGCAGATTTCGGATTTATTATTACAGAGACAATTCTCTATTGAATATTATATTGTACTTAATATGTAGTAGGAATTTCAAAACTTTATTAAAAAGACTTGGATGCTATCAGCTAGAATCTATGTGTGCCGGTACGTGTTATTTATTAATCCAAACGAAATTTGCCTCCACTGCATGTATATATGTGCTGTAAAACTGCGATTTCAATGTGGGATCGGTGTAAGGCTATTCTATTTCTGAGGGGTTTCATGGCGCCCATGTAGGATTTCTCGCATGTAGGAGTTTCACCATAGTCACAGACGAACACTTCCGAACAATCCGACTTAACGAACTACAAATGAATCTAAGAAGAAAATACCAACCGCAACTTATTGAATAATAAAGTATTCCAGTAGAACAACGCATTCTTACTTAATCTAAACTCCATCAACACGCAACACAAGCAAGGTCACAAAATGCAAAAAATAACTATGTGGAGTTTAAAACATAATATTAGAGGGAAACACATACACATTCATAAATCTTACACAAATATTCAAAATAAAAAAGACCTAGACTGCACTTCCAAAAATTTGGTCTATAAAATAAAATGTGCAACATGCGAGAAGTCCTACATAGAATAAATCCCTCAGTAATAGAGTAGCATTTCATCGACCCAACATTAAAATGGCAGAAAATAGACACCTGCAAGTTTTACAGCACATACATCATGCAGTGGAGTCAAATTTAGGATAATGCCTATACTTCAAACCGACAACTACTTTTACTTGCTAACACATTTCATAACAAAATTCACTCTCGCATTAAACAAATTCCAATAACATCTCATATAAATAATCAAAACACAAAATACACTAACGTGCACGCATGCTTATGCATATGTGCACCCCCCCCCCCCCCAACACACGAATTAAGACAAGCACAATAAAGCACACACACGCACTCACGTACATGTATACTACACCGGCACACACGCTCACATCACAGAAAGAATATTATAATGAAGGATTAGTTATATTAGGATATAAAAGTGAAATAAAATATATTAAAAATGTTAATAAAATATTGTTACAAGAAAGGTCTCCCTTTTCTTGTAAGTAAGAAAAACATTAGATAAGTAAAAATGAGATTAGATAGACCGAGATTCGAACCTCATAAGCAAGGTTCAGGAATAGGGTCAGAAATGGAATTTGCGCATTGTTCAGTTTTCACATAAAATATTTTAGATATGTTGTTTGAAATGGAATTTAATTATCAATTCTTTTTATGAAAACTGAATAGAAATAAGGTCAGTTAGAAGAACGAACAAAATAAAATTAAAAACATATTGAAAAATAAGTTAGGTCGAAAATAGGTTAGAAGAATTCTTTGTCTGCAGAAATAGGTTGGGCATGTGCGAACCATGCATGTTTAAGCGACGTGAGTTCAGGCCACGTGAGTCAAGCACGTTCTTGGACATGTGCATGACGATAACAGAAAATGAATTCTCAATATTGTTTACTAGTTTTAGGAGATTAGACAGGCGGGAGACAGAGTTGGAAAGACGAGAGACAGAGCTGACATCGTCAGAGAAACAGGGTCCCCTTTGGAAGCGAAGGGTTAGAAAGTTTTAATCGTGTAGTCAGCTTTGAATTCCTGGATGTCATCATAATTGCAACCGGCCGAATGTAATAAAAGAACACATCATGTTTTGTAACTGCGTCTTCGTGTTGCGTCATTCTTCAACAATTAAAGGTAATGTGAAACACTCTTTATATGAACATTGTGTCCACTCATAGTTATAATGAACTTTGTGTATAACTCATTAAAAGTAATGTGTCCCCCTCTCCATCATAAAAAATGACTGTCTCCTCCCTCTCTTTAAAATTTACCCGATATATGTCTCCCCCAATATAACATCTCTATGCAACAATATTAATGAAAGGGGTTGTATCAAAACCGAAACCATCACATGTTAATTCATACAATATGGCATGGGTAAATCCAGTTGTAAAAATATTATAAAAAAATATCGTAAAAATAATTGTGTAGATAATAATTATCAGAACATCTCAAAATAATAACGGTAATAATAAAAAGAAAATAGGCGTAGAAACCTCATTTGTTTTAACTCGCCTTAAAGTGCACACATAAAAATAATTTGTCTAAGAAATTTTTGCAAATTATTGATAAAAATTTTCCTTGTGGAACTAATCTAAATTATAAACCGAAATCATGTTAAATAATCTCTTTCGACAACGATTAACTTAGTGAAAACTATAATAAGTTCTAACAGTGCCAAAATAGACAAAGAGACGAATGAAGGAGGTTTATTAAATAATCAACACATTGAAGGGAATTCACTTTGCAACCTCCAGGAATATTGATGAATGTCCGTTAGAAGGTAAATGTCTCATTTCCAATATAGTATATAAATTTGAAGTATTAGATAATAATAGAACCAAAACATATATTGAGGCCACGCGCATAGTTTTAAATGTAGATTTAATAATCAAACAGTATCCTTTAAAATATCACTAGCTAATAATTAGAAGAAAACAAACTCATTAGCAAATTGGATTAGAGAATTAAGAAAAAATAAAATTGAATACAAATTGAAATGGTCGATACTAGGAAGTGCTAGTAAATACTCTCTAAACAAGTCTGGCCGATTTACCATTTTTCAATCTAGAATCTTTTCATATAACAATATCTAAAGTTAACCTTCTTACCAAACGCCAGGAAGTAATTCAAAACTGTTTACATAGATCTGAATATATATTTTATCAACTAAAACCGGACTAGAAACATAAATTAAGTTAAATTAAATTAACTTACAAAGCATGGAAAATCTAATTTTTATTTATATCTATCAATATATAAATAAATAAAAAATATGAATTAAAACTAAAATTAAAAATAACTTAATAATAATAATTTGTTTAATAAATAAATCTAAACGAAATAAATTAATATTTTTAATAATAAATTTAATATAAAGTAAATGGAAAGGGTGTGAATTTTAGATGCGTTGTATTGAAACATTTCAAACTATCATGATAATATAAAGTAAAATAATATTAAATTCAACTCGTTTAATTAATTAATTAATAAGTAAGCAGACTTAGATCCAAGAATATCTTGGCTTAAATATAACATATTTATAAGAGTAAATTAGAAAAAAATATATTAAACTATCATAAAATGCTAATTTTATAAATTGAATTATAGCAGTTATAAGAACTTAATCATGTATAGTTTTAAATTTAGATTGATAAATAATTCCATATAACCGGAAATTAAAAATAGGGATTATTTGTTTTTAAAGTTTCGTAAACATGTTTAATAGATTATAATCATGCATTTTATTTGGGTAAATATGGATATATTAATTATAAATAATAAATTTACTAATTAATAAATAGAACATTTCTAACAGAATATACCTAAATTAATACAATTCGTTAATACGAATATGTGGATTTTAGTGACTTAATTTCTAAATTCAAAATGGCGCAAAATAATCTAACTATAAGTTATTTCCAGCTTCTTTTCCAATTTTCGGAGTTTTTAATTATGTCCAACACATTTTATTTCCTTTTTGGTGGATTGATCCTTGCTATTTCTTCTGATGAGTTAAGGGCAAAATAAATTCACTGATTGATATAATAATTAAGAGATTGATTTTGTGCTGCGAAACAGACATTGTAAGTGTCAACTGAAATAAAGGAATAAATTTTAAGAATGTCAATATTATGAAATTTGAAATATAGACTTTTGTCAGTCATTCATTATATGCTCTGTAATTGCATTGAATTTCTTAAATAAGGATTGATATATATTAAAAGGAAATATAAGTGAATATAGAAAATTTCCACAGAAAAAATATGTATACTATTTTAACCAAACTAATATAGTGTTTTCTATCAATGCGAGCCTTACTAATTTGCATATGTAAATAAAATTATGACAACTTTAATGATTGCAAAATAGAACTAGTTCATGTATTAAAATGATGGAAATTAAATTCAAATTATTTCATTTTTTTTCTAGTTTACTGGACTGAGGATAAAGTTGAACATAGATTTATTCGCGCGCGCGCGTGTGTGTGTGTGTGTGTGTGTGTGTGTGTGTGTGTGTGTGTGTGTGTGTGTGTGTGTGTGTGTGTGTGTATGTTGCGGTATCTGGGTGTATCTAAGTTGTTTATTGCCTGTTTAATAGTGTGTATCATATTTATTTGTGGCGGATAATAGGTGTGCACGGGAAGGCGCGAGGAAAACGAGTAAGCTTTAAATATACTTGTCTGGCGATTGCGCTGTTAATTAGCTGTCAAACCTCAGGGGAAGGAATAGTGTGGCATTTTTCTTTATTTCTCTTGTTTCCTTTTTCCTTTTTAGTTGTATTCTGGGAAAATCTTATTTTTAACATATTTTCTGCCATCTTTATTTAGATGTTCTGACAAGGACATGGAAATGTCGACACATTGATCGATCAACTAAGATAAAATGTTTATATATTTTTTTATTTTTAAAAGCTCTACACTTGTATTGAGCACAGTAAAAAATATTGATTTTTAGTTCATATTATGAATATGCTTGAATTTATATGTGCGCGTGCGCATGTGTGTATGTAATTGATTCTTGTGAATTTTCAAACTACAGAGGCATTTGTATCATATCAACCTCTTTGGTCATTTTAAATGATAACGAAGGGAGGAAGAGGACGCCTGCGCTTTTAGTGTTATCTCAGATGTATTAAAATGGTTAAAATGTTCGCTGTTTTTGTTTTGCTTCGGTGTAATGTCTCAAAAACCAAGGTGTCGAGCTCCTAACACTTGATCACTATATAAGATACATAGATATGGGTGTGATCCATTAAAGTTCTCCGTAATTTCTCAAATGGTGAGTTAGTAAATACGTGTAAAACTATTGACATTATTACGGAGTCGCTAACCGGGTGCACTGTGATTGGATGTAAAGCAGTCAATCAAAGGCTGTTTTTGTTTAGAATTTAATGGAACTTCTATGAGAGCGATTTTTACAAACTCTCTTCTTTTGCTTATTCGGATTCTCAGAGAAAACATCTTCCCCGTCTGTTCTCTGCGTCATCAAGACACTAGGACACGTGTGAGAAGTTAAATCAGCAACTGAAGCAGAAAAGTCAAGATTGTCAGGTACAGTAAATATAAAACTACTAAAAAGACGCATATTTTAGAGAAGTTTCCGCAACCCCCAATTGTTTGTAAAAAATTTTCCTTTCTTTTCTCTTTTTCCTGCAAATACAATTTTTTATAACATTTTCATTTGTGCGTTCTTTTTTTTTCTTTATGTCACAATATTTTTTTTACCAAATATAATTGGTAATTTTCCTTTTCCTAATTGACCAATTCACTATGATATAGTTTATCTTTCTTGTGGGCTCTTGGTCTTACCAGATTTCAGGAGAAAAGTTCATCAGATCTGGTATGGTATTCAGCCTTGAGTTGTGATTAGAGACATCGTAATTTAGAGAAAGTAGACTATTCCTTGTATAAGAAATGCGAGGTAGTCAAACCAAGAGGATCTTATTTGGACCTCGAATACTATGTAATTTTGAATATTTGGTCAGGGTTGATTTGAAGGAAAAAGTATCCTCATATAGGGTTGTCCTGACGAACACCCTGTACAAAGAGACCAAAGACACTCGGGGATAATGTCTGGCAGGCCAAATGTATATTTATTTGTTAGTATAATTATGAACGACTGCCACTTCTAGGTACGTGGTAAATATGAGGATATCAGTTTATGTGCTGTTGCAATAATTTCGATTTTTAACTATGTGAGGGATATAAACAGATATATGGGATGGCGTATGAGGTTAAATCTGTGTTTAATTTTTAAGTCTCATAACTCTCGCTTGTTTTATTTTATCCTTTAGTCCTCACATTCCATGTACATGTTTTTTTACAGAGGGGGAAAAATTGTTGTTTTCTGGGCTGAAATCTCTCCGTCTAACACTTTTCATTAGCTAGTTTTTCCTTGAATTATTACATTTATTTCTTTACATCTAGTGAATTCATGCCTTGTCTGGTATGATCTCCATAACAGAAGCAGGATAGTTACTTCTGTGTGTGTGTGTGTGTGTGTGTGTGTGTGTGTGTGTGTGTGTGTGTGTGTGTGTGCTACATGTGCTGCACGTGCGTTTTGACATTAATTTTCTGTGTGTATGCGCGTCTATGTTTTTCTTCCTAAGTATAAAATAAAATCCTTATACAAATGATCCCTAGAAAGGGATGCCTACACGCAAGTGCACAGTTAAACATGTCTATTTTTAATTTGTAGAAAACCCACCCAACCCATAAAAAACGAAAAACTACTCTGGACTGGGACACGAATAACAAAATTGCCTCAGTTTAGAAGGATTTCTCCTTGACTGACCAAGAATTAAACATATTAAGTGTACTAACAGAAAAGATACTAAACTTTCAATTATTTATTTGCAAAAAATATTAAAACATTTACATTTTAGTAATTGTCTGTATTTTTGAGATGAGGTGTTTTCATTGATTGAGATTTACATTTTAAGCATCTTAAACAAATTAGCCAAAAGGTCATTCGAAAGTGTGGGAAAACAGATATCGTTGGTCAGTCTTTGTCACCATTACTATAAAAATGTGAGTCATACTCTTAGCTAAAATGATAAATCACCACAATACCACATTTACTGCAGAGTCCGCAATCGTTTTAAAAATTTATTGAAAATAAATAACGATAGCGTGGTGTAAGAAAAAAAAAACAATAAAAAATTTGTTTAGTAAGACCTTCCCAAACCTTTCTAAATAATAGACCGCCCACTATTTTCTTGTTTGTTTGGAACTGAAAACAATTAGACATCACTTTGATCATAGCAAAAAGCCAAAACATCTATTCAAAATTTTATATATTTTCGTTTTATTCTTCTTGTGGTTAATTCAATTTGTGGCGACTGAATTGGGAAGTGAATGAACGCTTAAAGGTAAATGGCTCTAATAGCTTTCTATCTTTCTTTCTCCGCTTTGTTTGGATTCGCTTTCCATAAGTTTCTATAAGAACGTGTTAACTCAGAGTATTTTCAACTAATGAAAATCGTTTCAAATCCCAAGAGTAAAACACTATGTCAAAGTAAAGAGCCAGTGCGAACTTAGGAACTCATATAGGAGCAGTGACCAAAGTAGATTGTCCTCGGATACACTTGCTGATCGCAACTCGAACAGGATGCCAAAAACGTATGCTCAATAATCCTCCCTGTACCTTTATTCAGAGGAAGCAAGTCACCAAGGAAAAAACTCAATGACTCACTTACCAGCATTCTTCATTTCAAATGGCTCTAATTGCTACACTTTTTTTTTCATTGGAATTCGCTTTCCTCTTCACTCTTAAAAGCAAGTATGTTGTTACCGAAACATATTAACACAAATTATTTTCAATGACTAAAAATTGTTTTAAACTCATAAAATTAACAATGCTATATCAAAATAATAAGCTTACTTTCAAACTCCTTAAAACGAAGGAAATAAACAGCCAAACCTGGCTTCATGAGGCGCAAGAAAATAACCTAAAAATGTATGCTTAAAACCAATGTGCCTTCGCCTGAGAAATGCATTAAGCAAATCGCAAAGTGTTACGTTGCATTATTTGAAATGGGACCTACATAACTGACATTGGGGATGGTGTTTATGGGGATGGCACCTACGTAACTTACATTGGGGATGGTGTTTATATGACAGATGTATATATTTTACTATTTAAAATGTATATGTGTATAAACTTGCCTTTGTGGCCTATTTTGGTTTGTGATGGGTTTGTTTGAATCATGGTGTTTGAATGTATATACATTTCACTAAATTTCTGTTGGTTCGACACTGTCTGGAAAATATGTTGTTTTATCTACATATATTTGTAACAGTCTATTTTATGGGCCGATTAGTCTCGTCTAAGTGTGTTCGTGCGCGCGCGCGTGTGTGTGTGTGTGTGTGTGTGTGTGTCAGACATGTATTTACGACATACCTTTAAAACTGTATCATTGGCCCTCTGTCTTTTGGTCTACCATGGGAATTTCATTTGTCCTTGGATGAAGCAAGAACTGTTGAACAAACATGTTTCAAACAACTCAAGGCGATGATTGGTTTTCTATAAAGATTTTATTTCACTTCCCATGTGTCGTTACACAGAAGAATGAAAAGTGAGTATCTGGCCTCTTGGTTTCTCTAGTCTCCATTTTGGGACATATCACCTCCCTTTCAGTGAGGAGGGGTGGAAGAAGACCTATCTTACCCATTCGCTCTGTTTGACGTTTGAAATCCAACTCCACAATTTGCTCCAGCAAACCAGAACACATTACAGACGACACGTCATACCGATCAACTGTTCAGGCCTCCTGGTGCAAACTTGATCAGTTCACAGTTTGACAAGGTCTGACATATTTTGATAACCTGATCAAAACAGTTTACATCTCTTATTTACTTCGCCAGTTACATACATAGATAGATAGATAGATAGATAGATAAACAGATAAATAGATAGATATACAAATAGATAGATAGATAGATAGATAGATATATAGACAGATAAGCCGATAGACAGATAACAGATGACTTACTGTTCTGCTCAGCCAACTATATAACAAAAGGAATCTCCAATGATTCAGATACAAGCCTTCATCTGTCGCACAGATTCTTATACACTCTCATAACTAGAGTCAGGCGAACAGAAACAAATTGTTACCCATTTGCATGCAGTAACAGAACGAGTAACCCAGTGTACATACTCAACGTCAACGTGGTTGACAAATACTCGCATATGCATATTACTTAAATAATTCACACCATGAACATATTGGCCAACACATTTCTGAGCCTTGCGACTAGGAACTCAATCAAACATGAATTTGCATAAATTAACATTTACTGATTGAAAATAACTTTTACATTCTTATGTCTTGTATGAAAATGTTTTGTTATAAATTTTCGTTTTTTTTTTACATTTTTTTCATTTATAAAATTTTCTTTATGTTTTATTTAGCACTTGCTTACTGTTGACCTTTCTATTCTTTCAGTATGTTATTTATTTACATGCACGTATATATACATGTCATTCATTTTCTTAACTCGTTAAACATATCTTTAATACCCAATTCTTGGCAATACCCAAAGACTCTATCATAGTCAAAAAGGCCTAACCAAAAATTAGGAACCATGCCGCAAATTTTTATTTTATTTGATTTTTAATTAGTATTAATTAATTTAATGATTAATTAATTTAATTTAATTTGTCAAGGATTCACAGCGTTATTCCACTCGCTAAAATTCAAAAACATAAATTTTGTTTGATTGAACATATAAAGTTTTCTTGCCATATTTTAAAATGTGGACCCAAATATTATTTAAGCTGATAAACCAAAATGTAGCCAATTTACATTTGTTATTGTTGCACTATGTTATTGACAATCTGAAGACGCACTTTATTTAGAACTTACTTAATCCAACATGTCAGAAAAATTATCCTATGAAAAATAAAAGCCAACTTAATGTGACGACGACGACGATGACGATGACGATGACGATGATGATGATGATGATGATGATGATGATGATGATGATGATGACGACGACGACGATGATGATGATGATGATGATGATGATGATGATGATGATGATGTCCTCCTCTCACCATAAACAAAAGAAAATTTAAAAAAATAAAATATTAATGTTTTAAATATAACTCAACACAGTTTTGGTTTTCTATTTTTTAAACCATCGTCCAAGATATTTATTAGTAAAACCCAAATATTGTTTATATGTGGTTGGTGTAGCCGTCGGAGAAAATGACATAGGGCAAAAATATGTATATAAAAATACTTTTTTAATAATAATGTAAATAACGTTTTAATAATATTAATGGCTGAAAATTATCAGTAAAACTGAATAAATGTTTTTTTTGTTTTGTAAAAATTAAATGATGCTTTGTCTATGGCTATCGATGTGACAGAGAGTCTGGCGTCGTGGATGAAAAACAAACGAACATGTTTGTTTAAAGGCATTATTTTTATACATCATTCGATCATATATTTCTCTCCCTCTCTCTCTCTCTCTCTCTCTCTCTCTCTCTCTCTTCCTTCATCTTTCTCTCTATTTCTTCCTCTCTCTCTTTCTCTTTTATTTGTTCGCTCTCCCTTTCCGTTTGACGTTCCAGCTCTTAGTCACCCCGCAATAATTTAAAAGCAGTTCGTATTTGGATTTTCTTTGTGAAAGACAACACGACTGTCCCTGGAAATATTCAGCTTGCTGCACGACTTGAACCTGGAATTAAAAAGATAAAAACAATCAATATGTCGTTTACATCAAAGAAAGTATCAGATTGATCATTATCGAAATAATATTGGCCAAAAATAAAAAAAAAGGAATATGAATATAAAAAGTGAGTGTACATGATTTGCTGCAATTCTAACGCATGCAAATTTATTTTTTTTAACAAAAAAGGAGAACCTTTACATACCAAGTTTCACTGTCCTAAAGGACAGCTAATAATTTCTTTTTAAAATTTATAAGATAATTAGATATGTTTATCGCATTATTACTCTAAGGAATTCATCAAATCCATGTATATTCATCAACACTTCTCTTAGGATCGTTTGAACCTCTTAAAATTCTTGTGCTATTTGCTATTTGTTCAATGGTATATGAACTTATATAAATGAGCCTTGTAATAGTAGGCCGCTGATTTATTGTAAAAACTGCAATATTACTCTTTGTGTATGAACTGTTTTGCTTCTTATATATATATATATATATATATATATATATATATATATATATATATATATAACTACTTCATTTATTCACATAAATTTAATATACGAAAGTATAGATTTATGCGTAAACTTCAAGTATTTACTTCAAAAGTGCTCAATACGTAGGTAGAGCTAGTTAGTAATTTATAAAATATATATGGCGATTAAGCTACACTGAATATTCTGCGTTTCGTCCAGCTATAGGATTACATTGAGGATTTCGTCCAGCTATAGGAGTACATTGAGGATGGTGCGTAGACAGCGCTGATGGAAACGCTCGAGGAGTCGTATGTGATGGCAGTAGGTTACCCATGTCTCAGAGCCGTATATATATATATATATATATATATATATATATATATATATATATATACTTCCGTCCAACTTTAAAGTGCTCAACAGTAAAAACCGAGTTCTTAAAGGGACTGACATTATTATAACTGGAATCATTTTTTAAACACCTACAGACATTAGTGTTTCATCCTTTCGGGAATCATCAATGCAAGATGACACGATTTTGCCGGTCGGGAGATTCAAAGCTAGCTACGAAGCCATCATATATATATATATATATATATATATATATATATATATATATATATATACAATTCTGAGACATGGGTAACCTACTGCCATCACATACGACTCCTCGAGCGTTTCCATCAGCGCTGTCTACGCACCATCCTCAATGTACTCTGGTATGACTACGTCACCAATGTTGAGGTCATCCAGCGGGCGAGGACCACCAGCATCGAGGCTATGCTACTAAAGTCACAACTGCACTGGGCGGGGCACGTCTCCAGAATGGAGGATCACCGACTGCCCAAGATAAATCTTTATGGCGAACTATCCACCGGCTCCCGTGATAGAGGAGTTCCGAAGAAACGTTACAAGGACTCTCTGAAGAAGTCACTTGAAACCTGCCACATTGACCAACGCAGTGGTCTACTCTTGCTGCAGACCGTGTCACCTGGCGACGCACAGTCCACCAGGCCGTCACCTCCTTTGAATTCTCTCGCATAGAGATCCTGCGTGAAAGGCGCTACAAGAGGAAGATTCGGGAAGTCTCAGCAACCGCACCTGATGGAACTTTTGAATGCAGCTCCTATGGCCGAGTCTGCTTGTCTCGCATTGGACTCATCAGATACAAACGTGCCTGCAGTTGACGTGGATAACCACCTTCAAAGAATCTTCGTTCGCGAAGTAAAGCCATTGATATATATATATATATATATATATATATATATATATATATATATATATATATATATATTTCATCATCATCATGCAGTTATTCAGTCTTGACGATGACTAGTCGGGGCCTCAGTGCTTTATCCGTCGGTGTTGGCATAGTCCTCATTCTGTGTGAAACATCCGATCACAGGCACCGCATATGTGGGTGTCACGGTTGTGTCGTCCATAGTGTCTCAGCTCTAAGGCTTCTCCAATCTTTCTATTTCTTTCTTTCCTTTGTGGAAACTGTTCCACCAGCTACTTCTTTCTTTGGCTTGTTCCTCCCAACTCTCGACATTGAGTTTCATTGCTTCAGGTGCCGCTTTGTAGCGAAGCTTCTGACCTCCTATTTTGCGTGTTCCATTTTCCAGTTCCCCCTAGAAGATCATCTTTGGAATTCGATTGTCTTCTATTCTGGCAATCATAATTGCATAGTAGCAAGGGTAGCTTCCACGCTATCTAGGTTTGCTCTCCTGAGAACTTCCGTGTTTGGAATGTAGTCACTCCATTTGATGTTCATGATCCTTCTCATGTGTCTCTGTTGGACGGCTTCCAATCTCCTTATGTGTTCTCTATACAGAGTGTAGATCTCTGCTAAGTACAGCATTTGTGTGTGCGTTTGGTTTATTAATCCGGCAGGGGATGTCATGCGTCTAGTGTGTTAGGTATAAGTTAGTGTTAAGTACATGCTTGCAAGCCTTCTCACTTTCAGCTAACACCGCTGGCTAACCTCGTGGTGAAAAGGGAGCACTATGCATGTCTTTCCTGCCAGTACATAGCATCTCCATTATCAAGTCTCCTACAGTGCCTCCACGTTAATCATACATGGTAACTGGGTGCCTTGCAGCCCAAGGCTTAACTTGTAGGAAATCTCGGAGTAGTAGAGGACCCCAGAGGTAGTGAATTATGGCCCACTGATATGTGGACACGCCCTGGCACACTACCAACCCCTACCTCACTGTCTTGTGGGGGCCCTTGGTTGGACGAAGACTAGGGGAACCAACCCCAAAATCAAACACCACTGCCTTGTGCGCCTTATCACAGCAAAAAGGCTAAGAGATGGGAACTCTGATTTCAAATCCTACTGCTGCCTTGCAGTTTTCCTTAAAAGGCTATGGAACCTCATCCAGAAAGAAAAGGCGTAGTAGCGGACACGATAGGGCGACTGTCTACCTCACTGAGATTACTTTTGGCCAGAAGCTGCAGCCTCCTCTGCTCCCAGTCGTCGCGGGTTCGCTCCACTGCACATGAGCATTGGAGGTTCAGAGGGGGTCTATCTGATGCGTAACAGATACTGCACCTAAACTGCGCAAGCAAGTTAGAAGCCAAAGTGGAAAGTCCTGTGGCGATGGAGTGAGGATAACCAAAAGATGAATTCGCTCATAATGTTTTATATATACACGTGTTTATTGGATAGCAAAAGAACACAAAACAACTCCCCAGAAACCAATGTATGTTCAGAAAAAAAAAAAGAACTATTAAAAAGTTTATTACATGGAATGAAAAACGAATTTGAAGAATAAAAAATATTTTTAAAAAATGGATATGTGTTTACCTTAAAGAAACATAAATTTAAAAAAAAAAACACTCATTGTAGTATTTATAGGCACCCACCCACAAAAATAATTGAATTCAAAATGGAAGAAGATAGAGAAACAGGATGGTCTAGATTGATAATTTCTTTTTCCTGATTCCACTTTCGTAAATAATTTTTCATTGTTCATCTTACCTGCTGTGGTGGTTAACGTCTGTAACTGTGATTCCTAAAACTTGGATTGTGGATTTGTAGAGAAAAAACCGGAATCTGGATTCCGGTGCGTACAAAACTTGCACTTCGTTGATGTCACCGAGTTCTTTATTGGCTAATAACACAGTTCCGACTTTGTAGGCATTATTGCTCTTAATTGGATCACTATAAAATGAACAAAAAATGAAAAAAATATATAACATAAGTAATTTGGTTTCATAGTAAATCCAAATAAATGAGATGAGTCATTATTTCTAAATCGTAATCAACTAAATGTTGAGCAAATACATATTAGGTTAGTGCAAAAGTTTTTGCCAGTTTGTAGAGTTTGCTCTCTTTCCGGGTCATAAATCCATGTAAGAAGTATGGATATCCTTCATTATGGAATCATCAGTTCCCATTATAACTGACATAATCAGCAGCAGCAATGTGCATAACATCACTTTTACGGCAGAAAAAGTCATCAGTATGCCACCTCAACACTTTTCTTCCGATGCTAAAATATCTTTGACTTTAGAAGAGAACTCATATTTTCTTTGACAGATTTTATTTTTTATCCTGCTGAGTGTCTCGCCAACCTCCTCACCGAACAAATCTGATGGTTGAATCAGTTTTATTCCAGATGACTCAACAGCACGTCTGCTAATATCAGAATTTTTGAGATGAGGATAATTTGCATTATTTCGATGATTCACTACTGTTCTCATCTTGAACGTTATCACAACGTTTCGCCTGATATAATCTCCGGTCTTCTTCAGGTGTATTTTATTTAACTCGAGGACATCTTTCTGTCAAACTCGGGATTCTGTATGAAAAGTTCAATTCTCAGTGCTGACAGAACTAAAAATACCATCGTGAATTACTTAAGACTTCTACCCGGTCATGGCTGATAGAATGAGAGCATGCTACCTCCATGGATTAAAGGGTTTCGTTCGAAATTTTATACAGATTTCTGAGTTGACATAAAGATTCCCGAGTTGAATCTCGGAGGTTATATCGGCCAGAACGTTATGAAAATAACATTTAAAAATGTGGACAGTAGTTCGAATAATCCAAATATCAGGTCGATGCAAATTTTGTGTTGGTTTGTGTAATGGGCAGTTTATTGTATGCATATTGTTATTACTGAAACATATC